>NC_090451.1:136917964-137220995 GCF_031143425.1 Pleurodeles waltl
ATCAAAAACTTTTTCAGCATCTAGAGCAATTGCAGATAAAGAGTCCTCATATGTCACAGACTTACTTAAAATATTTAAAAATGAGCATATGTTGTCCGATAGTAAGCGTCCTTTAATAAATCCAGACTGCTCTTTACCAATTAATTTAGGGAGAATCAATTCCAAACACAGAGCAATAATTTTAGAAAACATTTTATAATCAAAATTTACTAGAGATATAGGTCTATATTTCTTACAAAACTTTGGATCTCTGTTATCTTTTGGTATAAGAACTATTAAGGCCTCTTGAAAGGACCCTCCAGAGGATTTTGTGTTAGCAAACTAGGTAAAAAGTTTAAATAATCTTGGAACTAATAATTTAGAAAAATGAAAATAGAATTCAATAGTAAAGCCATCAGGGCCTGGGACTTTATCTTTTTTAATAAGATTTAGTGCATTGAGAATGTCAATAATAGAAATATCATTATCAAGATCAGAAAAATCAAAAGAGGAAAGTACAGGTGGATTAATGGTAGACAAGTATTGATCAATAAGATCCTGTGTGGGAGCAGAATCAGGAGTATACAATTGTGTGAAGAAATGAACGAATTCATCCAAAATTTCTTTGTTCTTATGTAATAAAAGTTGGAGGAGTTATAAATAGATTCTACCTTTGTTCTACCTTTTTTGGTTTTAAGATTATTTGCTAGAAGTTTTCCTGATTTATTTTGCCCCCCGTAATACTTAGCACTGGACTTAAGAAGATAAGAATTAGCAATATCAGTTGAGTTTTTATTGAAAGTAAATTTAGCTTGAAGTAATTCATTAAGACAACTTGTAGATTTGGAAGAGTAGTATAGGTTTTCTAATTGTTTGATACGATCCATTAACTGAAGTAATTTTGTATTAGCCGTTTTCCTTTTGTTGGCAACAAAAGACATAATAAAATCCCTGGAGGCCGCTGTGAATGCATCCCAAATAATTTGAACAGATATCTGAGGGGTATCATTTTCTACAAAAAATTGTATGACAAACTTCTCAAATTAGTATTGAGAAGGAATGAATTATTAAATCTCAATTTATTACTTGGATGATTATGTCCATTGTAAGACCAAGATCCATACTCACTGGAGCATGATCCAAGATTAATATGGAACCAATTTTCGAACTCAAAACGTGTTGTACGAGCTGCTGTGAGACAAATAAATAATCAATCTTCAATTGGGAAGAATGTACTGGGGAAAAAAAGCAAAAATCCTGTAATGTGGGGTTACAAAATCTGCAAACATCCGTTAATGCTCTTTGTTTAATCATGGAATTAAACTGTGAAAATATGGTGGATGGAACAAATCTAGAATTGGATTCCGATCAGGAAAAGGATCCATAACCATATTACAATCTCCTCCAAAAATCAAATATTTATCTGAAAGAGTCATTATTTTAGTTAATATTACATTCTGAAAAGATTTGTCAGGTTGGGTTGGAGCATAAACATTAAATATAGTTAATTGTACTTTATTAATATTCATTGAAACTATAAACCATCTACCTTGCTCATCAAAATCTTGAGCAAAATCTGAAATATTCATCGCTTTATGGCACAGTATAGTAACTCCATTTCTTTTTCCGGTACCCGGAGATGCAAAAACATGACCTACCCATTGTCTTTTAAGTTTGGCCACCTCATCACCTGTTATATGAGTCTCTTGCAACAAGGCAATATCAGCTCTCAATTTTAAAATATGTGTTAAAACTCTCTGACGTTTTATTGGGGATCCCAAACCTTTAACATTCCATGAAAGAAATCTAATTATCATATAATATAAGGAATAAGTAATATAACTATGTAATAATGCATATAAACCAGTTATTAGTATGAAGAAATTGAACCAAAAGAAATAATTTGATGGACAGAATGAGAAAAGTAGAACTAAGAACATGAGAAAACAGGAATAAGAAAAGGAGGAAAAAAGAGGAAAAGCAGAGGAGATGAAGTTAAAGAAAACAAACAGAATATATTATAGAAGGAAACATTAAAACTACAGAAAAAAACACAAAACAAGATATAAAAACATACCTATAGGACAAAAATAATGTGAGGGTGAAACCACCAAGGGAAGATGATGCAACCTTCACTTCACTTCACAACTGCAGATACGGAAGGGAAGAGAGACCCGGCCCCTAGGGTTGCCACCACAAAAGACTACCCGTTAATGAATGAAGACCTAAAAAGAGAGGAACATAGGAAATAATCAAATCCCTTAGATACTCTAACACACTTAGGCCCTCATTCTGACCTTGGCGGGCGGCCAAAGTCCCGCCGTCAGGTTACCGTTCCGCGGTCGAAAGACCGCGGCGGTAATTCTGACTTTCCCGCTGGGCTGGCGGGCGGTCGCCTTCAGACCGCCAGCCAGCCCAGCGGGAAAGAGGCTTCCACGATGAAGCCGGCTCGGAATCGAGCCGGCGGAGTGGAAGCTGTGCGACGGGTGCAGTTGCACCCGTCGCGTATTTCACTGTCTGCGCAGCAGACAGTGAAATACATGTAGGGGCCCTCTTACGGGGGCCCCTGCAATGCCCATGCCAGTGGCATGGGCACTGCAGGGGCCCCCAGGGGCCCCGCGACCCCCCCTACCGCCATCCGGATCTCGGCGGTCCGACCGCCGGGATCTGGATGGCGGTAGGGGGGGTCGGAATCCCCGCGGCGGTGCAGCAAGCTGCGCCGCCGCGGAGGATTCAATGGGGCCGCGGTACACTGGCGGGACCCCGCCAGTGGTGCCGGTCCGACCGCGGCTTTACCGCCGCGGTCGGAATCCCCATTGGAGCACCGCCGGCCTGTCGGCGGTGCTCCCGCGGTCCTCCGCCCTGGCGGTCAAAGACCGCCAGGGTCAGAATGACCACCTTAAGATTACACGAACCAGTAATGGGCAAAACCATTAAATAAGAGCAAAAAAGAAAAACAAAAATCTATACATTAGTCAAGTCTCTGATATTTTGGAAGTATCCATTGTTTTACCTCTATAAGAATCAATAAATCGCTGAAGTAATACTGAATCTTCATATGTTGTGGTCTTATTATTGTAAGTCACATTGGACAAGCATGGATGGAAGAGACCATATCGAGCATTAAGTGACTTCAATGCCGGATGCATATCTATGAATTTCTTTTGTTTGTCCGCCGTCGACTTAGCACAATCCTGAGCAAAAAGTAGATTGGAACCTGACCACGTGATTGGACCTTTAGCTCTTGCTGCTCTGAGAATCTTTAGTAGGTCTACATATTCCAAAAAATAAAGTATCATTCCTCTTGGTTTCTTTGACGTCGAAGCCAAATGTGAAGGATGTCCAAGTCTATGCGATCTTTGTATATTTAAAGCAGGAGAAGTAGGCAGGTCTAGAATTTTGGGCAGAAACGACTAAAAGACAGATAAAGAGTCTGAACCTTCAATTCCTTCAGGTAGACCATAAATATGTAGATTACTTTTTTGGTTCTGATTTTCTATATCCTCTGCGTACTTTTTCAACATAGTAACTTCAGCTTGTAGAGATTGGATAGATGTAACTGAATCCTCAAGCACTTCCACTCTTCGTTCCACATGAGAGACTCTTTTCTCCACAAGTGACCATTTCCCGTTGTGATCCCGGAGCTCCAATGAAGGCGTCCATCTTCGTACAGCACCAAGCCACACACCCCCCATGAACCTCCACTCTATTGGGGTCACAACTAGTGGATTTGCTTAGCCCACAGAGGCACAGCCTTAGCCTTTACCACCAGGTGATGTGTAAAACATAAGCAACCATATGAAACATCACAGTTATAATTAGTGGAACTCAAAAATCATGTGTTATGGGAAAGAACATTCGAGAACACCAGGACATAATGGATTCATTTTAATGAATTATTATTAAAATAAAATCCTTTGCTAGAGCATACAATGTGAATAATAGCTGTTATGGAATTCAACTATATAGTAGCAACCAGATTTATCAGGTGTGTGAATAACAGCTATTGTAACATATTGGACAAACCATAAACCTTTATTTTGTATAGTATTTACAATTTCACCCGAAAGGGCCTAATTTAAGTTTTGGAGAAAGTTCACACCATATATATCATCTGAACCAATGTTCAGTAAAATAACAACATGTGCTATTCTTACCTCCGCTAGCAGGCAGGCTAAGCACACCGAGCAAAGAGTAAAGATGCCTTCTGGTAGCCTTCAGCAAAGGAAGATGATACAGTTCTATATGACCTCTCCATCCAGTCTGCCTATCCTGTCTCTTTGTTGATACTCTTTTCTTTATGCAATTTATCGGATCATTTTTCAACATTTTAGAATAAGCAATTAGCCAAAATGCCTCGGCACTCTCTAAAATACTTACATGCTCACATTTAAAAACAATAAGGAAGAAGAAAAATGATCCATTTCCATGAAACCTTGATCTTTATTAAAAACTATTTCAAGAACAAAGAATTTGATTTACTTGAAATAATGAATATATTCAAGCAGACTTGATTATCAGACTGCAATGAATGACAAGAATAAATGTGCATTATATATTTTAATAAACTATATATATATATATATTCATTAAAAAGGAGGACTCCTAAAAAGAAATACATAATAATTATAACAGAGTGAGTATCTTTAGGTCAGATTGTGGTGTATAGATTACAGAATGTTGGAAGTGTAATGTAATGCTGTGTGGGGAATGCAAGGTCGGCCTTTGAATACAGACAGTTGGGATGAGTGGGTGGTTTAGGAGGTAACATGAATTAGCTTTGAGAATAATC
Organism: Pleurodeles waltl; assembly: GCF_031143425.1. Classification (NCBI taxonomy): domain Eukaryota; kingdom Metazoa; phylum Chordata; class Amphibia; order Caudata; family Salamandridae; genus Pleurodeles; species Pleurodeles waltl. Next base: position 136,922,736 of record NC_090451.1, read on the forward strand.
TTATATTATATTCATCTCCCATAGAGCTGCCTTCCTTCCAAAACTGGTGATGAGTTGTTAAATAGTAACCTGTGCACAACAGATTGCACATCACCCATTGCCACCAAAACAACCAGTGTCAAAGGCAAAAGGTTTCGCCTTTGTCTTTTTTTCTATCTAACTGCCTTAAAATAACATTTGTTTTATATTTTGTAACACAAACATTAGTATAATTGTTTTAAATATTTTTGAGCCAGTTAGATAGAAAAAGAGACAACGGCGATACCTACTGGCTCTGGCTGAAAAGGAAGAAGACAGAAATGGCATTTGGGACAGAAAACAGAAGATAGGAGCGGAAACAGAAGAGTGAAGACAGAAGAAGGCATTTAGTAAAGAAGAATGAAGGCAGCGAAGAAAGAAGACAGGACACAGCATGCAGTAAAGAAGAAAGAAGACACCAAAGACAGAAGACAGGCAGCAATGGCAGTGAAGACAGAAGAAGGCATGTGGTAAAGAAGAAAGAAGAGAGCGAAGAAAGAAGACGGCATGCGGTAAAGAAGACACCGAAGACAGAAGACAGCATGCAGAAAGAAAATAATCATTTGCAATGCAATGGGTCTCGCATTTGCCCAAGTTAGAGCTATTAGCTTGTAAACTCCTAATCAGACTTTTCTTGCCAATTAAATTGAAAATGAAAAGTAAAACAGTTTCACATAAGCAAGCCGATTCACAGCGCCACAGACGCCATGAGCATCAGCATGAAGAGACACACAAAAGGAAGAAGAAGTTCGCTTGTAGTCAAACTTATCGGCAAAACAGGGGTGATAGCGGAGGCGGTAACAAAACCTCCCCAAGGAGTGACAAACGTAAACCATTTGCCAATGTCATCAAAGGATTTTTGAAGGGCAAGCCCACAAATGAATGGTAGTGATGGGCATGAGGAGGGTGTTGTTAAAAACTCAGATACATACTAACACTTGGGAAAATCAGCGTTTGTGCGCTGCTATGCTCAACCTAAAAAGAGACAAAGCAGACCAACAAAAATTCTGTGTGTGTTTATAAAGTAAAGATGCCACCAAATTAGCACATTTTTGTTGAAAAGCCAAAACAAGTTCTTATGGCATGTCAGGGAAGATCTGGCACTTTCAGGTCTTATTGGGTGACCCACGTATAAAACTGCAGGGGCAGATGACCCCAGCTCTTCAGTTAACAGATCACACTCAAATACAGCCCTAGGAGACCTGCTGGGCAACCATCTGGGCGCCAAAAACTGCCCTTTGTTAGCATGTGCAAATAAAATGACATTTTAAACACAACATTTAAAACACACACTTACTTTACAATCGACAGTATCACTAAAACACAAATCTTTTTTTAAATGCTTCGGGAAGCGTGTGTAGCAGTTTGGAAACTTATCTGGTTATTTTTCTAAAGAGAAAACAGGCTTGTCAAAGATAAACACGCACACACTCTTTATTAGCAGTAGAAATAAATATTTTTTTGCAAATGCTTTGGGAAGCTTGTGTGCTTTAGAAAACATACTAAATAAGTTTCCAAATTGCGTACACACGCATCAGGAAACATTTGAAAAAACATTTGTTTTCTACTAATAATGTAGTGTGTGCACATTTAAATGTCTTTTTACATGTTTTGAAAAGAACATTGTGCTTGATAATTTGATTCATGTATTTTTCATCCAATTTCACAAGGCAATTTACTGAAGCCTCTATTATGCCGGGAGGGGTATCTGACCATGACGCTATAGAAGTGAACCTCGATCTACAACTGCTGGTACCACTACGGGCCCTGGTGCCTGAATGCATTCTGGTATAAAGAACCCAAGGATCACCATTGGCTGTGTGCCCATGTACATCAATTCTTAAGTGATAATGAAGGGACAGTATCCTCAAGACTAGTGCTCCAGGAAACCGGCGAGGTCTTTGTCAAAGGGGAATTGATGAGGGTCTCAACTATAGAAAAAAATGAACTGCATCACAGTCAAAAACGCAAGTGGAACTCGGGATCCATAAGCTCATATTGATAAAAACAACATCTCTGCACCAAAACATACCTCAAGATTTGATTGCAGACAAATGTCACCTAAATCTGATATAAACAAAACAGGCTGAAATCCCCCTCTTACGTCTTTGTCCAAATCACTACGAGCTGTAAGGTTTGTTTCCTATTATTATCAGGCTTAAGATAAATACATACAAAGAAAAGTCAAGCACAATGCTTTTTTCAGAAACAAAAAACAAAATTTTAAACATGCACTTACTCTATATTATCAGTAGAAAACAAATTTTTTGAAACGCTTCGGAAAGCGTGTGTATTCACATTGGAAACATATTTGGTTACTTTTCTAAATAGCACACATGCTTGCAAAATATAAATATGCACACACTCTACATTCCCAATAGAAGCAAATCCTTTTAAAAATGCTTTGGGAAGCCTGTGTGCGCTTTAGAAAAATAACCAAATATGTTTCAAAAGCACATACACATGCATCAGGAAACGTTTGAAAAAACATTCCTTTCTAACTGACAATGTAGTGTGTGTGCGTTTAAAATACAACCACAACATCAAACAAACTAGCAACAAAAGTTGCACTCTGCAGAGTGCTCTAACAAAACTAAATTAGGCAGAGCACAGCGCGATCAGAAAATACCAATGGCAGGCAGGGGCGTGCTATACAATTGATAGCAACATGGAATAACCTTTTGTTTCATTAACAAGATGCCGCTAAACCCCAGCAGAGCAGACTGAAGATCTATAGGCCCCAATACAGATAAGCAATGCCCTGCGTGCCATGTCCAATTTGTGAGTGCTGGCAGAGAGGGGCCCTGGAGAGAGAGTGGGAGAGACTGAGAGACTCTCAGGGAAGCGATGCAAGGGCATTTGGTATTTTTATTTATACAAGCAGAAGATTGTGTTTTACAGTGACCTTTATAAAGTATGCACGACAAACAAAATCATGTTTCAACAAAAGAAAAAGAGCAAGGGGAGGGCAAGCTGACCCTGGAAAAGGCCCCCTCTGATTTTGGTTTTATATTTGCAGAGGGAGCTGGTGGGAAGGAGGGACTGAACAAGCACCCACAGCATAAGACAAACAGGCAAATACTAAGAAAGAAAGTCCCCTTAAGAAGAGATAAATAGAACATAGTGTAATTATACAGTAGTTGGTGTTGCTCCCAAAGAGAAAAAGGCAGGACAAAGAGGCAGAACTGACCACTAGCAAGCAAGGATTTTAAAAGGACACTGGAACCAATAAATAAAATTATTGAACCCACAGTATAAGCATACTTAAAAGTATACAACACTTCGAACGCTACACTCAACCTAAAAAGAAGACGGACAGCAACAGCAGTGAAGACAGAAGAAGGCATGCGGTAAAGAAGAAACAAGAAAGGAGACAGTGAAGAAAGAAGATGGCATGCGGTTAAGCAGAAAGAAGAAACAGAAGACGGCATGCAGAAAAAAAAGAAGATGGACTGCAGAGAAGAAAGAAGATAGAGAAGAAGACATCGAAGAAAGAAGACATCAGCGAAGTAAGAAGACAGCATGCAAAAAAAAAAAGACAGCAATGAAGAAAGAAGACTGAGAAAGATGGCAGTGAAGAAAGAAGACAGAGAAGAAAAAAGAAGTACCTTCAGCGTCACAGGATGGACACTAGCAGTGTCCAATAGGAAGTGACTGGAAGGAGTACTAGGTCCACACGCAACTCGATGGCTAGATTGGCGAAGCCAACGACAGGAAGTGACGTGTAGGCAACGTGTTGGCCAATCTGGACAGAGTAAATCAGAGCGATGTTGGAGTAAGCCAATGGTAAGTTCAGGTTAGTAAGGGGCTGGTTTTTTTTTAGTTTTTTTATTAACAAACGATTTTGCAAGCATGTGCGCATGGGCACTTGTAGGCGAAACCTGAAAAGGAACCTTCTATATTTAAACACAGTCATTGGATCTAAGGAAAATGTCTTCAATTAAAAAAAATACTTTACGTAACGGCAATCACAGTCATAAAGTCTGCTCACCCTAGTACACCATCATTCCTGTGATGTCCACGAATCAGAATGCATGCCAATTTGCTAACTACCTCATTTTTATTCATGAGGTTACAATGGGAATTTTATAAACAGACCTAGTAGTGCATAGGTCAGTTTAAAATATTCTTTACTGGTTTCAATAATACAAGTCACAATGAGTGACCAGTATTTTTTTGTCATCAGTGTTTCATATATTTGGCCCTTGGTGCACTGACACATGCTGATGGACATGCATTGAGTTGCAAAGAACTGAAGAGAACATTAAGTAGGTGTTTACATTCTTGCTGCTCGAACAGAAAGTTCCCTCATGCACTTTAAACTTAGAGGCCATTTCTCCTGAGTAAATGTTGGTGTACTTTGTTTGTGCAGTGTAGCTCAGGTTGAACTGTTATATGCATCATAGAGCACATAGCAAAAGCAGGAACTGAGGGCCAGATTATTATGACCTTGGTGGAGGGGATTACTCCATCCCAAATGTGACGGATAACCCGTCGGCCGTGTGACAAGTTCCATAGGATGTAATGGAACTTGTAATACGGCGGGTGGGTTATCCATCACATTTGGGGTGGAGTAATTGCCTCCGCCAAGGTTGCAATCGGGCCCGAGTATCAGATTTTCAATCATGTTGCCTCAAATGGGAAAAAAATCCACAGTGCACATTAGCTTCAACATGAAATGTTGGATCTCCTGAGAGTACCTCATTTTGTTGGCTTTTACTGGATGCAGTGGGAGCATTTAGGAAAGGCAGCAGGCTGGGTGGACTCTTTAGACATATCCCAGAAGGAAATAAGGCATCTGAACCGGTAAAGAACTGAGGCAGCAGTGCCCTCACTTTCCAAGTGATGCACAGTAGGGGCAAGAGGCAGGCGCTCATCAGCTTTTTCAGAACTTTGAAGTAGGTCTTGTCAGTAAAAACAAGACAACCCCTTGTAAAAGTCCTAAGTCGACCTATTGCTATACAGTTACTTACACCTGCATGCTCTAATATAGGTAGAGAAGCAATGGTTGAGTTACCTGTAGTAAGAGGTAGAAAACGTTTTCCACTCATTATAACTCTGGTTCATTTTCTGTTGACCTTAGCTACGTGTCTGGTATTGTTGACTGCTACTATAAGAGCAACGAGACAATTCGAATGGACCCAGAGCTTCAAGCATGGGTGTCAGAGATCTACACGGAAGGTTTCTTGGGGAGGAAATCTTCAGGTATGATTTGTTGAACTTGTTGCTGAGCATTTGTTGTTCACCATCCCCATGGACATTTATCTGAAGGACTGTGGCTTGATAACCGAACCACACGGCATTGAGCTTGACTGTGAAACGCACACGTTTTAAGAACTTTTGTGCTTGAAGTGTCATCTTTAGTTTAAGAATGAGAAGTTTCTAACACTGTTTGGAATTTAGAATCAAACTGGACAATTTCTATTCATACTGCATGTTTTTTAACAAAAAAAATAAAACGCAAATGCTTGTTTTATAATGCAAGCTTTTCTGTACGGCTGAACATTTTTAAGAGCACTAGAACTCAGGAAGACACTTCCAACAGTTTCAGGAATACAACTGGCATGTAGCACCCTATTGTGACTCTATATAAACTTTACCAGGAACAAATACCCCATAGGCATAACATTGCAATCACATGCCTGGAAGCTTACCATTAGTCTCCTAGGCTATCCCTGAAGGAAAAACTGTTGTAGCTTATGTGGCACAGGTTCTGACACATTCAAACATATAATAAGTATTTTTTTGGTATTGTTCTCTCAGGAGTGCCGTCATCACTACAGAACCGCGCTGAACTGGTCAAGTATCTGAATATGGTGATTTTCACATGTTCCGCTCAGCATGCTGCTGTCAACAGTGGGCAGGTAATTGTGAATTTTGCTTCTAGTACTGTAGGCGGTGATTGAAAATTAATCAATAGAATGTTAGACTCTAGAAAACTCTTCTGTACCATCAAAGTCTTAAGAAAGTGTGAGCAAGAACAAGCAAGGACAGGTATACTTTCTCTGCTAACTTAAGCTAGGATTGGTACTATATAAATACCACATACACATACAATTAAAATTGGATCAGGTGGTCACATTGTGAGTTTGTGACCTTAGGAATGACATAAAAAGGTCCAAGGGTTTTCAGGAGGACATTGCTCTGGTCGGAGGTTCAGTTATCCTGTAACCAGACATCTTCCTTAATGGGCCTTGTGCATTCAGAGCCCAAATCTGAATGTAGACAAATGGGCCAGCCTTCACACATGGTGGGACACACAGGTGTTCTTTTTCCCATTGAACCCCTGTATCTGTAATGGTTTCCCTTACTGTATTAGGCACCACATGGTGTGGGCTCCACAACAGCTCCACTCCTGTAGCATTGGCCACCCGGGCTCCAGTTCGCCTGTTTCTCAGGAAACAAGAGCCATATTTTCCTCCTCATGTGCCAGCTAAATTGACTTGTGTCAAGGATTCTGGGGCAATTCCTTACCTGTGTGAGGGTGAATTATGCCGCACACAGGAGAGTTTATAAAACCATAGCCCGCATTTGCACATTATAATAGTTATTTAGTAATTTTGAGCATACTACTGTCCCATAAATCTAGAAAAGGTGTGTGTGTGTGTGTGTGTGTATATATATATATATATGTATATATATATATATATATATATGTGTGTGTATATATATATGTGTGTATATATATATATATATATATATATATATGTGTGTGTATATATATATACACACATATACATATTCATATACATATTTGTAACTGATCAGACCATTTCAAGTGCATTAAAAGCTTCTAGTAGATTTAATCCACAGTTACCTACGGGTAACTTGATTGATATGTTTTATGAATTGGTGGTTGATGATATTGATCATTTTCACACGAATTGGAACAGTACTAAAGTGAAAAAATCTAAGAGAACCAACTTTTCAGCCTTAGATTTGAAAGATCTAAATGAGCTTAAATCCAATAGCACTAATGTCATCAAACCCTCAGATAAAGGAGGTAATATTGTTATTATGGACATAGATAGTTATGTGAAGGAGGCCAATCATCAACTATCCAACAAGCATCATTATCAAAATTTGAGCACCAATCCCACCATTGAATATCAAACCATCTATTGGGAGATGCTTGATACTTGGCACATGAATGGTCTTATAGATCAAAATGAGTATCTCTATTTGAAAGTTACATCTCCAAGAATTTCCTGCATTTACTTTCTACCAAAAGTTCATAAAAAAAAAATCCCCCCTGCCGACCAATTGTTAGTATGAATTCCTCCCTCCTGGAAAGTACTTCCTGTTACTTGGACCTCTTTCTGTGTCTCTATGTAACCGAACTGCCTTCGTTTTTACGAGACACCAATTACTTTTTAGCCAAGATTCACAATATTCTATGGCAATCAAATGTTTTATTGGTGACCATGGATGTGACCGCTCTTTATACCTCTATCATGCATGAATACGGTATTCAGGCCTGTAGTGACTTTTTAGGCACTCGCAAAATTGAATTTTTTCAACATACCAATATGCTTTTGAGCATGCTCAGATTCTGTCTTACCCACAATGCCTTTTTATTTGATAACCAGTATCATTTACAAAAACAAGGGACAGCAATGGGAGCTTCATTTGCTCCCACTTATGCAAACCTATATATGGGCTGGTGGGAGAAGGAAATAGCCTGGTCTGATTCTAACAGCAAGTATATGGAACAAGTGATACTATGGGTCAGATACATTGATGATCTTTTCCTCATTTGGGATGGTGATGAACATTCCTTGGCTCAATATGTCAAAATATTGAATAACAATGAGCTCAATATCCATCTAGATTTAAAATACAGTGCACAGACTATAGAATTTCTTGATTTTCAGATCACTGTCCAAAAAGACAGTTTACAGACAACAATATTTCGTAAACCTACGGCCTGTAATTCTATTCTGCATGGTAACAGCGGTCACCCAACAGCTTTGAAGTGGAGCATTCCATATAGTCAATTCTTACGGGCTTGAAGAATTTGTTCTAATGATGAATGCTTCAACATTAAAATTGCTATCATGACACAAGGATTTCTTGAAAGAGGTTATCCCTTAAAGATTTTAAAAGATGCACAGTTGAGGGTGTTAAACATGTCTAGAGAAAAACGTATTTTCAAATCTGGAGGCATTAATAATCATGGTCAAGATGATAGATCTCCGCCCAGACTTTTTCTTGAATTTAATTCCCAACATTCCCAATTGAATAACATCATACAAAAAAAAATGGCATGTTCTTAGACATGATTTATCTATTAAAGATAACATAGGTCCTCATCCTCAAATAACATATCGCAAAACTCAGTCACTGGGTGATCATCTCACCAGAAGTCTATTTAGCTCCAAAGCCAATTCATCCTGGCTATCGAAGAAAAGTCTTGGTTTTTGGAAATGTGGTCATTGTAAATCTTGTTTATACGCATAAAACACCCATTCTTATACTACATTTGAGCAGAAAATTTGTAAAATAACTGACCGTATTACCTGTGAAACTGAATATGTTGTATATGTTATTGAATGTGGCTGCCATAAAAAATATGTAGGTAGTACCATTCATAAACTAAAAGTGAGGTTTTTAAAACATCTCAAAGCTATCAAAAACCATGATCCATCCTATCCTTTAGCTAAACACTTTTGGGATGTACATGAAGGCAATTGCAGCTCCTTAACATTGCATGGTATAAAAACCATCACTGCCCATCCCCGGGAGGGCAACAGAACTGCCCATTTAAGACAAATTGAATTGAAAATTATTCTATTATTAGGCACTGAAAACCCTTGGGGTCACAATTTTGATGCAAAACTTCATGTACATTTGTGAAAATTCATGCTACTGTAGTCTCTAATTAGAAGCAATGAAATTCCTTATATATCAAGTAATAATTTGGATCATAATGAGTTTTCTATGGGATTCTGTAATTATAATAGTATTTTCGGACAAGGACATTGTTTTTCTGTGAATATATATACTATATATAGTATTTTCTTTTAGTGTTTTTACACCTTATTCACAAGTTTTGCACCTACTTAACACTTTTAGGGGAACATTTAGTAGTTTTTATATGTATGTCCCTGTCCTTGGATCAAATTGTTTTTTTCATTTTCCTCCTTACATTGACAAAGATCCCTTGTTTGTATCATAAATATAATATTTTGAATTGACATAATACCTATATCTAGATGATTTTAACCCCTTCATAGAACTATTTAATTATCTATTTATATATGAATTCAGTATTATTATTAAGATGAATTGAGATATTTAAATGTTGGTATCAATTATGATAAGATTTTTGGTTAGCTCTATATGTATTAACTCAGCAATTGTCTCTTTTAAACATCGCTCTTATCTCCTCCTGTATCTACAGGTTGGAATTAGTTAATGTATTTACTAATTCATTTATTTATAGCTTGAATATATTAATTGTAGTTACTAATTGAAGATGTTTATATTATAATGCATAACAGTTATTCATATATCATGTTTTTGGAACAGCAGAGTCAAAATTCAATAGTATATTTATGTATGAACAAATATTTATATGTGGGTTATTTTCTTCTATAGAATTTCTAATTAATAATTGAAAATATTTATCTATTTATAGGTGAGAATGTTACAATATGATGCTGCAGGGAACCATATAAGATATATGTAATGCAATGTTTAGAACTTTGATTTCTATCCAAGAACGTGGGCACACAATTGACATTTTCATCTAAGACTGTTACGTTACAAAATGGCCGCCCCTTTTGCACATTTCTTCTCAGCTATGTTGTTAAAAGCAAAGAAGGACTATAGGATTTAAATAGTCAGGTGTAAAAATGCCTGCCAATGTCCAGTTGAAGGCTGTTGCCGAAACGTGTCGACATTTGGCTGGGACAGCGTGTGTTTGTTTGTTCGTGTTAGGCACTTCACAGATTTTTGCATTGAGGAACTATTTTTGAAAGTGACATTTATTTATCCATTTATTTTTGTTTATTATCACTTTTGCCTTTATATGAACTCGTTCAATAAAATGGAACCGACGATTTTGTACATATGAGTGATTTTTAATTTTTTTATTTCACTCTCTACATTCCACAAGCTTGTTTGGATATTGTGCAGCCTTTTGGTGTCTGATCAAGTTGCACCGCCTTTTTTGTAAATCATATATATATATATATATATATATATATATATATATATATATATATATACACACACACACACACACACACATATACATACAAATATACATACAAATATACATATATATATATATATATATATATGTATTCTCCAAATGGCCCCTTCTAGTCGCTCTCCATTAAGTCGGTGCTCGTGTCAGGGACAGGCCAAACCCTGTAAACAATTCTCCACCAAATAACGAAAAGCCAAACACGGCACTCACAGGAATCCTTTAGTTTCTTCTTTATTCATTAAACAAGGATCGAGTTTACCCAACACCAACCTGTTTCAACCAACAAGGTCTTGATCACAGTAAGTGAGTGATCCATTTACACATAATTTATAGTCTCTTCCATTTCATACTTTAATGGGGCATTATGGGATACATAGTCCTACCATTTCCAAATATAACACCAGATAGTGAATTAAACCCAATTTTATCACTAAACCTAACATCTAAATGAATTAAACAAAAACAATCTAACTACAACCATTCTTTGACCTACTCTCGCTTGCAATCACCAATCTTATATTTCAGGATATAAAACACCATTGGTTAAGCTGCGTAAAAGAACCCAACAAAGGAACCACACCTATTGTATCACTTTGAAGGAAATGTGTAAAGTATTTATATAACACTTCTTATAGTAATAAATTGAAGACACAACCCAAGACAAATCCTACACATATTTAGAAAATAATGTTAAAATGTAATAAAACAAGACTAAAATGACAAAAATCCAATTAGTAGAACCAGAGATACATAATTTCAAAGATTTAGGTGAAAGTAGCATCTAGAAACACAAATCACCACTTTTGGCTATTTGTTTGTGTGAGACCAAGAGAAAATCACAAGTTGAGGCTGACTGTGATGGAGCGTGGATTGGATAGAGGGACCAGGTTAGTCCTGTCTGTTCACATGGAAGGTGCTATGCTGCGGGCTGTCTCTGAGTCCTTGGCATGATGTTCCCGACCCACGGTGAGGTTCGCGGTCCACTTCTTGGGTCGTCGGGTCCACTGTAATTGTAATTGTAATTGTAATCGTATTTATATAGCGCTTACTACCCCTGACGAGGCGTCAAAGCGCTTTTCGATGAGTAGCACGCTACTCCGGTACCCAACAAGAATTAGTGATGGATTAGTATAATTTAATAAGGAGTACAGTTTTAGTATTATTATGAGTTAATTTGAGTTGCGGATATGAGAGTTTGTTAGTTCGATTGACTGGAGTAATGGAGGGGTGGAGGAGGAAAGAAATCCAGAAGTGTTAATTGGGAGTTTATCCTTCATTTACTCAATCCAAAGGCTTGAGATGAATAAAAGGGGAGCGGAGGAGAAAGAGGATGTGGAAGGGTTAGGGAGAGCATAGTAGCAGGGTGAGATGAATGCAGGAGAATTTAGTAGGGTTGTGTGGGAGGTCACAGAGGTAGAGTGAGGTTTGGTGAGTTAGATGTGGAGGTGGAGGGAAGAGCTTAGGCAGAGATATTTAGGAGATTAAAGTGGTCGAAGGGATTTGGGATGAGTCCGAGTGAGAATGGAGGATAGTTTGATAGAGACATGACATAAGAGTGATGAGTAGATAAGTGTGATAAAAAGAGAGCAGAAATTCATAGATATCTAGTATAACAACCCAAAAACAAAACAAAAAAAAAAAAAACGTTCTTCTTTTTGCCTGTAGTGAGGTCAGGCGGACCGGGATCAGGCCGTGAACCTCGACATGGTCATTGCATAGCTTGGTGCTGCTTCGTGGGTGCCCACGCGGCTCCCCTATAATATTACTTACCTTCTTGGGCGTCCTTGGGGCCTTGTTCTTGCTTTCTTTTTTCTCCTGAAAATTGGGGCCATATTTCTTCTTCCCAGAATGCCCTTAACCTCCCAGCATGCACTGGTATCTTGTTCTCTTTCGTATTTCAAGATGGTGTCCTTTCTAGTTTTCTCTACGGTACGTTCCCAATCCAAGATGGCGTTTGACTTTTTTTCTGTTTGTCACTTCCTGTTCATCGGTATATAAGAAGCCTGAGTTCCTTTCTTCCTTGTATTGCAACACTTCCTGTTGTTGGTGGTCCTCGCTCCTGCCTGTCATTACTGTGGAGTATTCCTTCATATTTCTACTGCAGTTCTCTGTTGTTCCAGCCCTTAAAATCCTGGTATCCTGACGTTCTCTCTATCCCGCTTAATGGAGTTCCTGTACAAGAGGTTTTTTCCCCTTTGGGTTTTTCCTCTGGGACTCCTTCTGGAGGGCAAGGACTGTATTGACGCCTAGCTAGTCAGCAGCATTGTGGCAACCATAAACGGTCACCCCTATCTCGGCAAGACCAGAAATTGCAGAACCTGAAGTCGCACCTCAGTTCCATCCGACAAGGGCTGTGAGAGAAGTATGGAACATGTCAGGAGGGAGCCACGAACAGCAGGGAGAGCATTACAAGGGTCTATCGAGGCAGCACGAAGGGCTGCCAGCACGAAGGGCTGATGGGTGTCCTGGACTGTCGATTCTGTAGCTCAATGATTCTGTTGGTGTCACAGATGTTCCTGGCTGGAGCTTCATTTTGGTGGTCACCGTGACTGTTGATGCTCTAGTGCGAAGAGTTGGTTCATCTGAACTTTTTGTTGGTGGTTCGCTCGGTTGGCAAAGTCTTGGCCAAACAAGCCTATTTATGTTGATCCAAAAAATGTCAAGCAAGCTCAAACGAGCCACACAAAGGGTTCAGGACCTGAGGGGCACCACTCAGGGTCAGGAACTTACTGCAGCACAGGCCAGTAAAGCTCGGGCAGGTCCGGTTGCAGGTCCAAGCAGCAGGTCAGCTGAGCAGTTGCTGGGAGCCTCTGTAGCATATCTCTGTAGCTCAAAACAGAAGGCCAGCTGGCTGACCATTGGAGTTGCTTCAGCCAGGAATGAAGGGTGCAGGTCCAATCTTCCTTCTCAGTAAGCAGGGCAGCAGAGTTGCAGTCCTTTAGGCAGCAAAGCAGTCCTTCTGTAGCATCCACAGATCCAGGAGTGTACTGACGTGTTGGTTTCTGAGGTCCACTATTTATACCTGGTACCTCTTTTGAACCTGTTAGAAGCTTCTAGAGGTGGTTTACATTTGAAGTGCACTTTTCCTGCCTTCCCTGGCTCCAGAAAAACTGCAGAGGGTATGAAATAATTTGTGTTGAGGAAGGACACAGACTATTCACCTGTAATTGAGGCTATGCTTACCTCCACTCTCCCATTCTACCACTGATTGCCCACCCAGGTACAACTAAACTTATTATTGTGTGTGGCTGCCTAGGAAGAATACACAAAGTTTAACTGCCAGCTACAAACAGTCATATCACCCAGAGACAGGCAGCAGGCTTTAAATGGCTAAGGCAGGAAAATGTTTACTTTCTAAAAGAGGCATTTTCCAAATTGTAATCAAAATCACGACTTCACCATAGAAGAGGGTTTTTCATTACAATTCAAACACAATAAGCAAGTTTACCTATTCCAGTTTGGAAGTTACAGCTTAAGATAACTCCAAGGTTATCCAATGGGAGAATGGGCCTGGCAGTAGTGAAAAATACATTTAAGAGTGTTTCACTAACAGGACATGCAAAACCTAAAATTACATGTCCTACTTTTCAAATGCATTGCACCCTGTCATGTGGGCTATTCCGGGCCTACCCTAGTGATGACATATGTTTCAAAAAGAAGGTTTGGGCCTGGCAAAAGGTTTATTTTGCCAGGTCAAAATGACAGTTTAAAACCGTATACACAGGCTGCAATGGCAGGCCTGATACAGGGTTAATGGGCTGCTTAAGTGGATGGCACAATACATGCTGCAGACCTTCTAGTAGCATTAGTTTACAGGCCCTAGGTATATGTAGCACCAATTTACTTAGAAGTAAATTACATACGCCAATTGGGAATACACCAACAAAGCCATGTTTTAAGGAGTGAGCACATGCCCTTTAGCACTGGTTAGCAGTAGTAAAGTGCACAAAGTCCTAAGGTCAGCAAAAATGAGATCAGCAAAAATGCAGGAGGAAGGCAAAAGGTTTGGGGGAAGACCACCCTAAGGTTGACAGGGATAACAGTTGCTATACCAGCATCCCTCAAAAACTTATTCCAGCTAATGATCCAAATTGACAATTCTATATAATAAATATATATGGAATATTGAAGTCAGTCTCAATACAAACCTCTAAGGCCTGCTATTAAACCACCTTCTAAGGTGTCTGATCCAGAAGATGAACCCATTTTAGTGAGTGCTACGAAAGGTGCTTCAAGGTCATCTTCTGAGGTTCTGTCCTCTAAGCCCTGCATGTCATGAATTGAAAAAATAGGAACTTGCCCCTAGTGCAAGGAGTAAAGGCATGTGCTAGACTCCCCTGCTCCCTCCTATGCTATCCCATGGTTTTGTCCCACTGAAAGGGGGCATCTCGTAGCTCCTCTGAACTGCAGAACCTCAATGTTATTCTGGCTATTCACTGGACTTTCAGCAACAGACTCCAGTCCAAAAGAAAGAGGTTCCAGTTGTGGTAAAAGCTGTTGACAGGACTTTAGTGACTTCTGGCTGAGTCACTGAGGAAATGTAGGTTTTGTCTATTTGAATCACTGTCCACCTTTGATTTAATCTCCTCTCCTTGTTACCCTATTATTTTTGGCATCAACTGACTATCTCGACACAATCGAAATATAAATCAGTTTGTGGTCATGGACTCAGAGTTTTCTGTCTCCCACTGTAAACCTGATCACCCTTCTCTTACTGACAGCTCTGAAGTTCTTCTTAGGAATTCCACTGCGAATTTACAGAATGGTCCTATAATCCATTTAAGTTTCCTGTTTGAGCATCTTTACTTTTTGTGGCAAAAAGTTCTTCTGGTCTACTTCGATTATAAGGGTTTGAACCTATAGACCATCAAGGACTGATATCCCTTGCCCTTAATGTCTGATACTCTGCAGGCTATGCAGGATCTAATATCTTTACAAAATTGGATCAGATCAAGTGATGAGTGGAAGGCAGCATTTAGGGCTAGATGTATCAAGCTCCCAGTTTGCATTTCCTAAATAGCAAATTTTAAGTTTAAGAAATTGCTATTTAAGAAATGCAAAATGGAATGCATGGAAATTGCGATTTGGTAATAGCGATTTCTTAAAAATCACAATCGCTACTAGTGAATTGCAGTTAGGGAATGGGACTCCATTCATCCCCATGAGCCTGTAGGCCCATAGCTGCGAATGGTTTTGCATTTCCGAATTTGCAAATTCCTGTTAGAATGGTTTTGCATTTCTGAATTTGCAAATTCCTGTTAGAAATTTGCAAATTTTCCCAGGGTGCTGGGGGTCTAAGGCCCCCTTTGATGCATCCCCAAAAAATTGTTGTGGACATGTAAAGCTTCCATGTAATTTTCAAAAATACATTTGTAATGCATTTTTAAAGATTGCACATGCTTACCACCAAACTTCAATTCGTGGTAATTGAATTTCATAAATGCCAAATTCACTTTTAGGAAATGCATGATTCATGTGCACTGGTAATCGCAAATAGGTATTCCCTATTTGCGATTACCTATTTAGGGAATCGCAATTTGCGATTCCCTAAATGAAGTCGCAATTTCAGAAAATTGCACTGTGAATGCCTTTCATACATTCTGAAATGCAATTTTGCAATTCGCACCTTTTGAGAATGCAAACATCTATGATACATCTAGCCTTTAGAGCTCTCTTTGGGCAATACAAATATATCTTGGTGCCATTTGGACTTTGTAATACCCCTGCTGTCTTCCAGCACTTTATGATTGTCCTGCTTTGGGACTTTATTCTCCAGACCATTGCTGTTTATCTGGATGACATTTTTATATTTTCTAAAGATCCCACAGATCATACACTTCATGTTTGACAAATTCTACTGCACCTGAAGGAGAATACATTGCTGACCAAATCAGAAAAATGTCTATTTGAAAAGAATTGTATCATTTCTTAAGGGTACTTTTTTACATCATAAGAAATAGCTATGGATTAAGGAGCGGTTCAAGCCATTAGGACAGGCCTATACCTTCTTCATTAAAGGGAATGCAATGTTTTTTTAGTCCTGGAAAATTATTATCAGAAATTCATTAAATATTTCTCAAAATTAGCCTCTGATCACAGACCTCCTTAAAAAGAACACATAATTTCAATAGAATCACAATGTCATAATAGTCTTTGAAAGGCTGAAGACAGAGTTCGCTCAATTCCCTTTTTGAGACAACCTGATGTTTCCAAATCATTCATCATTCATCCTTAAGACTGATTTTCAAAGCAAGATGTGGGAACTGTTATATTTCAGGTTAGTACAGAGCATCCAATTGAATTTTTCTCTTGTAAATTTCCTGCTGTAGAAATACATTGTTTTGTTTCATTAAAAAAAATACTAGCTGTAAAATCAGCTTTAATTGAGAGGAGACATTTTTTACTTTAAACATATCTTTCAGTAATTGTCTGCATGTGTGCAAAAATTTATTATTAGTTGGAGGGGATGTAAATCCACAACAAGTAATAATGTCACACTTCTGTATTAGGTGTAGTTTGGTGTCAATAACTTAAGCGTGAGCTCAACCTTTGGTAGCTGTAGCAGAGCATACAGGCTTAACATAGGAGACATTTAACAAGTATTTATTGGTACCCAACCAATCTCACTCGAATTTATAAAGATCAAAAATAATTTAGTGAAGCAGTAGACACCAAATGACAAACATTTGGATGTCGGAAGCTGGAATTATGATTTTAAAAAGTTGTAAATGAAAATAGCACCAAAAACCATTAAGCATCAACCACTGTCATTTGATTTTGCTTGACCGGTACCTAGAACCAAGTAATAGCTGACCACTATGAAGTACAGAAAATTATGCCCCTGTCAGAAGTTTTATCTTCAGACTTAGTCTCTGAAATGGAAGTTGAAAATCCCCAGTAGGGCAAGACAGCTGGTTGTGGTTGAGATCAGTTCCAGTGAACCATCAGACGAAGTCCTAGTGAAGCCGTTGGTTTTTGGCAGAAAAGCTCAGAACGGTAGTATTTAAAAATTTGTGCTTCATGAAGGTTCCTTGCCAGCAGGATAGTTTTGCTGCCTTGGCCTTGACTTCTACCTTCGGACATAGTCACTTTTTTAGTAAAGCTCAGATTCCTCCAACAGGGCAAGAATGCAGGCTCTTGCCAAAAAAGGCTTTAGTGAGGCCCGATATTCCCTCCATGATGTCCCATTCACAAGCACAGCCAATTCAAACTTCTCACACACATATACAAAGCCCACACAACACTGGACCAGAAAGCCTGAACTGCTGTGTGCACTTTCACCAACCCACCAGACAACTATGCTCTTCCTCACTCCCACTTGCACACATTTCCTGCATTCACAAAAGCAAAACTGGAGGTTGCTCATTCTCCTACATTGCACCCAAGACATGGAATGACTTTCATCAACACATCAGAGCCTCCTCCTCACTGCTTGAGTTCCGCAAGAAGCTTTGTATAAGCACCTTGGGGACCAAAAATCAACACACATGCCAGGGCACCTGGATACCCTCTCAGGTGTGGGTGTATTATATGATATGGTGGTGGGTTCATGTCATGGAATACACTTGCAAAAACAGTATTGGGTTCTGGCAAACTTGTTTGAACAACCTTAAGCTCAACTTTGGGTAGCTATTGCTTTTGAGCAGCAAGGCTTGCACAAAGGAACTTAGTGTAAATCAGTTAATAGTACCAAACAATAACATAAGAAAGTCACACAACAGAAAAGAACCAGGACACCATTTTAAAAAATGCTTAAATTTTTTGAGTTTTTAGAGACCTTGATGAGCAAACGCCATTTGGGGTTCTTGAGATACAAATGTTTAAAGGTATTGTCACTTTTTAATCCAACAACAAACAAGCTCTGGTCAGCAAAATGTTTGGAAACTTTTCAAATGTTTCTGAAAGTTAGTTTGGCTACTTCCACCTGGCTTGGGTGACCAAATCCAATAGGACTGGGGGGGCAATGGAGTGGATTTGGACAGTTACCTGGCCTAGAGAGCATTTTAACCTTTGTTTCCCAACTTTACATCACAACGCTATTGTCAGAGTCACCAGATCCTCGGGGTCTGTGCACGTTCCCAACACATCCACCACTGAACAGCTCCAACACTCTGATAGATAAATCACAGAGACTGAGAGAGTTCAAGAGGGGATTAGGAAGGGAACAGCTGGGAAGGAGACCTGTGGTGAGAAAAAGGTTAGAACACACAATATGAAAATTATATCTCCTGAAATCAATACTAAACTATGATTCTAAGCCTAGTCACTCTGAAAACATGAACAATCTAAGAGTTAAGTTTAAAATTACTAAGTTTTAAGATGGCCGGATACCTGTAGGGGAATCAAGATGAATTAAATGAAAACTTTCTTATTCAAGTACTTTCCTTTACATGAGAATCAGAAAAACATTCTCACTAAATTTTAAACCAGTCATATAAATCCTGTTTTGAGAATGTATACTAGGACCATACAATATTGCATCTAGAAACTCTGGCCTTCTGTGTACTCCTAAAATGTTTCAACACAAATTGCACATATTGCAGATACATATATATAGTAAACACCATAAAAGGATTGTGCACCATGAATAACACAATATGGATTCAGGAAACAAATCACATAACTTGTCAACTCGAATATTACATAATAAACATCTTAGAATAGAGGCATACAATAAACAACATGAAATAAATTTGAGGAGAGAATCATGCGTCTTGCCGATTTGAGTGTTACCATGTAAAATACCAAGAAATGGTAGCACGCCATGAATATCAAAGTCAAATCATCATTAAACGAATTGCGCGCCTTGCCGATTCGTAAAACACGATGTAAATGTCAAGAAATAACAGCTCACGATAAATAACAAGATCACAGTACAATGAAACGAATCGCGCTTCTTTTGCCGATTCTTAAGCCACCATGTAAATGTCAAGAAATGGTAGCGTGCAATGAACAACAAAGTTAAATCCTCATGAAACAAGTTGCGCGTCTTACCAATTTGTACAACATCATGTTAATGTCAAGAAAGAGTAGCGCGCAATGGACAACAATGTTTAAACACCATAAAAAGAATCGCGCGTCTTGCCGATTCTTAAGCCACCATGCCAATGTCAAGAAATGGTAGCATGCAATGAATAACAAAGTCAAACATTTATTAAACAAATTGCGCGTCTTGCCTATTTGTAAACTACCATATAAATGTCAAGAAATGGTAGCGCACAAGTAATCTGGTACTCATTTAAGAATTAAATCAAGAATATATAAAAAAAATCTCCCATAACGGTGCCGGGACAGTCCAACCACCGTCTTACCGCCTGGAACAATGATTATCAATGAAGGATGAAGGGCAGAAGACTGGAAGATCCAAATAGGTCGCCGGGACAGCAGCTCAGGAAGAAGCTGCTGCTCTGCACCGGGACCTCTGAATAGTGAGCACTGGGAGTTGGGCTGGCTCTCTTTTATAGAGTCTTGGCCCAGCCCAGAACCACGCCCAGGCATGTTGCAGAGAAAGTCTCTGGAAGGCCCTGGAATGGGGCCACACCCTAACACACTCTGAAAACCTGCAGCAATACATTGCAAAGGAACAGTATTTGTAAGCATATTAAAAATAAGTTTTCAGGATTGAACTCTGCAATGCAAAAGGTTAAACCACAACATATCAGCACAATGCATAAATTACTTTGTTTTGAGAGTGCTGGGTTTTTGCATTTATGTCGCCAATAGAGCGCGTACTGCTCTGGTGTAGACAGCTATAGACTTTAATGGTGTGATCCTGATGCTGGGGATGCAGGATGAAATGATGCTCAAGGATGATCTAGTTGCTGTGCGGTCAATGGAGGTGCCTTTTTTGTGGTCCTTGCTCCATGGGTGACGTGGGGCAACTTTGGCCACAGAGATCAAAATCCCATGATGTCCTCTTTGATGTGCTAGCAGGCCAGCCAATGATGGGCTACTGTTCTCCTTACACAGGGTAAAAAAAAACTTTGGGCAAGGCTGGTGTCTCTCTTGGGTGACAAATCTGGACTCTAATGGCACTTCCCGGTCCGGCTGACTCGGATGCAACCATTTTCCATTGAGGACCGGTCCCTTGTGGTGCCCAGTGGCTGGTAGCTGCAGGTCATCTGCGGTGGCTACCAACTTGCCTCCTTGGGCTTCTTCAGCTCTTGTGTCTCTGGAAGTATTCCAGGGGATCACCCAACTGATCCTTGGAGTCACTTCTTTGGTCTGTGGTTGGGGCATAGGTTTTCCCATGCCAGGAGCCAAAGACAAAGTCCCATGTTCACTAGGCCAAAGTGCAGTCCTGCAGACAGTGCATTCTCTCCTCTTTTGTGGGTCCAAAGGCAGCAGAGCAGTACCTCTTCCGTCCACGTTCCAGTTACCGCAAGATCTGAGCTTCAGGGTGCCTGGGGTGATCGATTCATCACAGGAAAGTTTCCTGAGGGGAACATGTGTTCACTAGCCAATGCACTACCAGGCCCCCTTCCTTTATGTTTTCAGAGGATGTGTGGCGTGTGCCAATGCCAGGGTGCACTATACTAACCATCCTCAATATGTCTAAACCTTCCCTTGACAGTTATGAGCTTGGTAGGCCACCCTAGAGGTGTGGCTACCTGGGAGCAAAATGCCACAGAATAAACTGTTTGGGCATTGGTCTTTCCTCTCTGGTCCTGTCTCCAGTCTGTCTACCTGAACATAGGGGAGCCGCTCTGGAGTGTTATTGCCATTTGCCTACCAAAGGTGCCTTCCCCTTTGAAGCTTGCCTTTTGGGCTAACTCCTCAATTGACTTCCTGCTAAGAGGAGGTGACACTTCAACCTTTCTTACCTAATCCTGGGAGTTCTTAACATAACTCTGCAGGTGGGCAGAAACCTGTCTGTTGGCCAGTGCCCATGTGAGGCCACTGGACCACCTGGTTCACAGAGTGCCAACTCTCTAAAAGTTGTAATCATTAATAACTAAAACAAGAACAGAGATATAATAGGGCTAAGAAGTGTAAAGTGCCAAAATTAGTTACCTGCTCATGCCAGAATGGGACGAAGTCAAAATTGCAGGCCGAACATGATGTAGCATGGCAGTTAGGCCCACTGAACCAAAGTACCTTAATCCGAGTTTCCGGAGTGTTGCATAGATTTGAGGCAAAGATGAGTCATGCAGTCGGTTCCGAGATGCACCTAGGCTGTGGTGCGAGGTCCTGAGCATTGACTTGCGTCGGTTCTGCAGAGGATGCGTCGGTCCTGCAGAGTATGTGTTGGTTCCACTGGACCAAGCCCCTTAAGTCCACTTCCTAGGGCCCAGTACTGGCATGGCACCACTTAGCAGGGCACACTCGCAGAGGGCAGAGCCCAGGTGCAGAAGCAGGGTGGCTGGAAGTCTTTTATGTCCCGGAGACTTCAGATCAGGAGGTGATCCAGCTAGCCCTTGAAGTCACTCTGGGTTCAGGTGTTGTAGGTCCAGTCCTTCTCACCCAGGAGGCAAGGGCAGCAGGGCAGCACAGCAAGGCAGGAGTTCAGAAAAGCAGTAGTCCAGCAGTGTGGCAGTCCTTCAAGAGCACAACAGTTTTTTTCCAGGTGGAATCTTCACAGGTTCAGAAGTGTATTGAAATTGGGGTATCAGAGGTCCAGTACTTATACCTAGTTGTGCCTTTGAAATGAGGGAGACTTCAAACACATGCCTTTGAAGTGTACAGAGTCCCTGCCCTTCCTGCCCTTGCTCCAGACTCACTACACGGGGTTATGCAGCCCTTTGTGTGTGGACAGGACGCAGCCTGTTCAGTTGTAAGTGAGGCTGTGCCACGCTATTGTCTCCCATGCTGCCAGGATGGCCCATCAAGTGACATATAAGCTCCCATTCTTTGGGGCTGTTCAGGGGAAGTACACAAAGCCCAGCTGTCACCCACCCCAGACATGTTATCAGAGACAGGCAGCAGATACCAAATGGTAAAAGTAAGAAAATGGCAACCTTCTAAAAGTAGCATTTTCAGAATTGCAATTTAATGTCCATCTTCATCATAGCTTAGGATTTCAAATTGTGATTCCAGAGACACAAAACTCAGTCTATCTATTCTATTATACTTATAAATTGTAATAAGTTAATCATAATGTTATTCCACGATAGAGATAGACAATGCTGTAGTGAAAAACAACTTAGGGAGTTTTCTACTACCAGAACAAGTGAAACTTTAAAGTAAATGTTCTACCTTTTACATATAATGCACCCTGCCATCTGGACTGTTCAGGGCCTACCCTAGGGGTGACTTACATTTATGAATAGGGAGGTTTTAGTCCCAGCAAAAGGTTTATTTCACCAGCTTGACATGGCAGTGCACAAAGACTCTGCAGTGGCAGGCCCAAGACATGGTTAGTGAACTTCTAGATTGGTTGATACAATCAGTGCAGCAGGCCCTCTAGTAGCACTTATTTTACAGGCCCTGGGCACAGTTAGTAAACTTTGCTAGGGACTTATAGATAAATCAAATAGCTCATTCGGGTGTGATCCAATATTGTCAAGTTTTAGGGAAAGAGCACAAGTGTGCAGGATCCTCAGATCAGCAAAACCGGAGGCAGCAAAAACAGGAAGTTGGAAGGCAAAAAGTCAGCAAGAACTACACCAGGGAATGGCAGGGCTAACACTTGCATTACCCTGTTAGGTAGTCCCATTCAGGAGTTAGCGAGGCTGGGATGCCAGCCGGTAACCCTGTGTTAGCCAATAGGGCTACTAATTTATCCGCAGAAAAATTAGAATTTTGAAGTGTTGATGTTGAGACATATGAAAAATGTGTATTACTTAATAATACGCTGCTCCATACCATAGGGCTCAATAGGCCTTTCTTAGGGAAGACTTACATATATTATGAAAGGAAGTGGTGGCTTTCTCAAAAGTGTAATTGGTAAAGTCAGAGTAGCAGTGTAGCACTGCTCTTCCAGTCTGCAGTGGCAGGTTGGGAGGCATTTTGTACCCTGTCACACACAGGGTGGCACAATTAATGCTGCAGCCCTGTGTAGACACTCTGCCTTACATGCTCATGGTACCTTGGATATCATACTAAGGATTTATAAGTAAGTCACCACTTGCCAATTGGGAATAGCCAATTCAACTCATTTTGTAAGAACTTAGAACACTGGCACTGATGCATGGATAGCAGGCCTCAGTGCACTCTCAGAGTTGAAAAACCAGCAGGATCAGTCCAAAAATGTGGGGTGAACATGCAAAAAGAGACATTTCCCTACAGGTGATTATTGCATTATGTAAATCAATATACACTGATATGGAAAGTCCCAACGTATAGTATTAGGCAGGAGGAGTAAACTCTTAATACTGATCCAAGGGCCCTAGATCCTTAGGGATACCTCTTAGGGTTCAGGGTCTCTTTCCAAGGGACGCCAACAGGATGGTTCTGGGCTGGGCCAGTTAGAACTGGCCAGTGGGGCTCTTAAGGAAGGTGGACTTCATGCAGCTTTTATCTCCTTGTAGCCTGTAACAGGAGGGCAGCCAACTGAGCCTTGGTGTTCACTACTTTGTTCGGGGTATAAGTGGGAGCAGGTCAAGCCCTGGGTTGTCCTCTCCACAGGTTTAACAGCAACGGCAGTCCTTCTTTCTTTCACTGGTCCGGATTTGTTCTGAGGAAGGTAACCAGGAGTGCTACATTTATGATTTGCACTAGGTTGCAGGTTGAGGAGGCTCCCTCACCAATAGGGGAAAAAGTTAACATCACTTCCTGAGGGTTTGGCCCTAAACAATCTCATAGTGCTACTGCTCAGCCAATATTCAACATGGCAGAACTGTCTTCCTGTTGGCACACCCCTGGGCACACCAGTGAGGTTTGCTTAGGTAAAATAAAACCTCCCCTTGCAAACAAGTGCTGAAACAGATTCCACCTCTCTTCCAGGTTTGATGCCATCCTGACTACCTGGACAATGGAAGAGGTAGGCCAAGGTGTGAGTTACAACCGCATCTGACAGTGGATGCCCCTTTGAAGCTTGTGCAATTGATGCGCATCCTGTCAGGAGGAGGTCACACCTTCCATTTGAGGACTTTTTCCTTTTTCTGAGAGCCATTCATACCTGCTGGCACGGACAATAAGGCTGCCAAGTGACAGCTGGGGATTAAGTTTGAAAAGGCTACCAGAGGCTTTAGTCAGAAAACTAATAACTTTCTATATTCACTATTTATGAAATAGACAAAATTCGATTTTGGCATTAAATTTGATTTTATTTAGCTACATAAGTGAGCATTTAAAGGATTTGTTTAGCTAATGCCTATCTGAAGTTAGCTTTCTTAAAGGTAATAAAATAACCTAATGTTTTCTATGGTATCGCGTGCCTTGTTACAGTGAAAAACACCTTTGGAGGTTTTTCATTGCCAGGACATATAAAACAGAAGTACACACTTTCTACTTTTTAAATATCATGCACCCTGCATAAGAGCATTTAGGACCTACTTTAAAAGTAACTTATAAGTATTAAAAAGGAAGGGTTATGGCTGGTAAATGGTTTATTTTACCAGATCGAAAGGGTAGTTTGAAACAGCCCCACTAGACTGCTGTCATGGGCCAAAAGTCATGTTTTCACTTGTGGCTTAGTGGTGGCACAATAGGTTCTTCAGTCCACTAGTGACATTTAACTTGCAGGCCCTGGGTACACAGAGTACCACATACTGGGAATGTGTAGGGAAGTAAAATATGCCAATCAGGCACTAGCCAATAGTACATTTTCGGGGTCAGAGCATATACATTGGGCACCGTGTTCTGAATTCACACCAAGAAATAAAATCTAGAATAAAGTATGGAGTGACCATGCAATGTTTGTTAAAAATGAAAGGCCGTAACCTATCCTCCAATGCATGCCTGCTGTTATATGGGCTTTAGCCTACTGCACTCATTTTGGAACAATCATGGTGGAGGCCGTTATGCCACATTTACTGCAGCCTAATAACTTTTGTTTATTGGAGGTTTTTAACATTTGGTAGGACAATATGGGAAACAGTGATACTAAGGATTTATATCATGCATGACTTCTGTAAATCTAGAAAAGCAAGTAGACTCACCCACACATGATAAAGGTCATATGATTGATCTTTTTTCTCCACATGTAATGTAGTAAAAGCTGCAAAATATTAAGTTAATATGGTCAGATGATCATGCCCTACTGTCAAAACTCCATTCAGAGGGCAATGGGGTAAGCAGGAGTTACTGGACACAACCGTCGTGGTTGAGGTTTTTTACTCCTGATGTCCCGAGGCCTACCCTCCTATGGATCCTGCTCAACTGGGCCTAGCACCCCCTTCTGCACCAGACTCTTAGTTGGGTAGCATAGGACAAGTAGTCAAGGGTCCTTCAAGGGGAAGTGCAGAAACAGATCAGTCAACATGAGTCATACATAACTCAATGTGCAAGCAGTATGAATAATAAATCAATATTGAGTCAAATACTTTTTTGCATGAAAAGAAGTATTTTAATTGTAACTCTACACATGCAAAGGTAAATGACATTCAAAAGCCATAACACAATCCCCCTTGGGATTGGGGCGCTAGTAGTTGTTAGGTCATTCCCTGTCCTCCCACTTCTAGTGCAATGGGCTCAATGTTATTTCCCATTCACTGATGATCAAATCCAGGTAAGGTAAACTATTAGGATGCATTCAAGAGTTCTCCCCTTAGACTCTATTCATGAGTTCAGTCACTAGAGTCTATGGGGTTGCAGCACCACTGGTGGTATGCCCCCTGCGACCCCAAAGGACCAGTTCTTGGCTTACCTGTTCTGGGGTATGGAACCCTGTAGCAGTTCAGCACAGTCCTGCACTGGAGCAGCAAAATCTGGCTGCACAATGTCACACGTGGCAGCATCCCGCAAGCACAGGCTTTCTCCCTAGAGCCTCACAACCAGCTGATTTTGTCAATCAAGGTTGCTCCTCTGATCATGTGTTAAGTATGCTTTCCCTCTGTGGGGGAGGGGGGGGCCCCTAGCTCAGATGCAGCTCTTGGAGTGCCGTGTTGATCCCCAGGCCTTCTTTGGTGCACTCCACAGAATGGAGACTGGTCAGCCTTAGTCACAGCAGTTTCTCGATCTTGGCCGATGACCTAAACCCTAGGCCTCAGTGTCTCTGGTATGAAATAATCTGGCAGAAGGGCCACAGCCTGAGAGGTGGGGGAGTGGTTTACTCACACCTCCCTCCTTGGCTCAGTCCACGGCAGCCCCTCCTGGCATACAGGGTTTCCAAATCAGTCTGGCACACAGGATACAGCCAGGTCAGAGCAGAAGCAGATTCCTCACACCTTGCTCCTTGGCTCAGTTCACGGTGGCCCCTTCTGGCGTACAGGGTTGCTGAATCAGTCAAGAGCACATGCTGCAGCTTGATCAATGCAGGAGCAGATTCCTCACACTTTGCTTCTTTGCTCAGTCTGCTGCAGCCTCTCCTGCTATCCTGATCAGTGCGGGAGTGGATTCCTCACACAGAGAGTTCTTATGTTCAGTCTCCCCTCTGGATGTTGCTCCCTCCAGTGTCCCCTCTCCCTCACAGAGCACACTGGACTTGGCAAGCAGACATGTGCTGGTGCTCCAGGCTCGAGAGCAGGTGATCCTGGTTTCCCTCTGTGATGTCCCCTCACCCAGCAGGAAGACTAGAAGGCTTGGGCCCCTAGCTCTGGTTGCAGGCAGAATTCTTGCAGAGCTTCCCCTCCTCACACAGCCCATCTGGCTACTCAGCAGATGACAAAACTTTAGGGTGTCCGACTCCCCTACTTATAGTCATTTTTCAGATACAAAATGTAATTTAGTTTCTGGGTCTTTGCAGTTTTATGTTGGGGATTCTGCTTCTTTGAAATGAACATCTTTCTTCTAAAGAATTTCTGTCAATGCAGGCAGGACTCTGAAGCTGATTAACCCAAAACAAGATTCATGGGAGGGACCAGAGTCCACACCTGGATGTCAGAAATAGTTGATATGTGCATCAAAAAGTTAAATATTGGATCCTCAGTCCTATTCCTTATGATTCCCTTATCAGTCCTATCTTTCTTCCTAAGATGTCTTTAGGCCCCATCCTTGTGATCTATCATTGATGCGAAGAGCCCTTTGAAATGCACAGAGAGAGCCTGGCTCGCCCATCCTCTAGTGCATGCCCCACCCAGCTTGCAGGAATGCAGCAATACAGAAGTCTGTCTGGGGGGATTCTTCTTATCCTCATGTTTTCACCAGGCAGGCCTAGGCTCCCCTAGATGGAACCCAAGGTCCTCCATGTAATGTACCAGTGCAGGCACTTTTGCACTCAGTGTACATCCACAGCAAATTTACTTCACAGACGCTGTTAGTCTCATGTATTATGCTACCGCAAGAATACATGCAGCCACACATTGTCTGCACAGACTATGCAGGACTGCAGTCTCTCTGTAGTATACCAGAGTGTTATTTTCAAAACACATATTGGTAGCATATACACATTGCCATGTGTGCATTGTATCACACTTCACCCTTTGTGTGGTGTATGTCTTGCAAGAGCAGATGAATGCGGCACATTTCCACCTTGCATGCACATCCACAACAACCTGATGTAGGCCATGGGTGAGCTAAGCACATAACAGTGAAACTTTTAAGAAGGTGGATGAGTCTATTGGCCTCACTCCAGTGGCACGAGATAAAAATGACCTGTTCACTACTACTGATTACTGCATGATATGGTTCCACCACCGTGCTTGTTCTGCTTAACTTGGCGGTAGCCTTTTACCACTATGAGGGCAGTGCTTTGGGACGCCCTCCCAGTCCGACAAGACTGCAATCCGTGAGATAGGCCTATGCCATGGCCCACACACATGATCCGTGTATGCTTATGATAAAAGAATCAACATTGAGGATCCAGACAATAATGGAGTTGGGCACTCAGAGCAGGGGTTCATGTCTCTTAACATGCAGATGACTTTTCTGTTCCAACAATCACCTTTTTAACTAATTAACTGTCTCCAGTTAAGGAGAGCCTAAGAATTGCCATTTCTTGTGGGCGATCATGGTCTAAGTTTACACAATCAGTGCTTACAAAAGCTCTGAGAGAGCTTCCAGGTCCAGACCAGTCACTAAACAGAGAGGCAAATCAATTTCTGGCTGAGCCTGACTACTGGATATCAAGAGCCTTAGATTGTATTGACCCAGTGAAACCAGAGATAATACAGAGAAAATATCCTTCCTTTCCTCTGTATTTTGTGGGATTACAAAACGCGAACTAGTGTTGTAAAAAGCTTGAAAACATATGATGTCCTAATTATGGAGAAGAAGATGCAAAAGTTTAAAAAAAGCAGAATTAAAAACATAAAAGAACTGTGCAGAGCAGCTAAAAAAGTGCACTATGCTAAAATGATCTTAGAAGCTCATAATTCAGACCGAGAAGTATTAAAAATAGTCAGTCATTCGCTTCCTGCCCTTTGCAATACTAAATTGGAAGCCTCAGTAGAACTCTGTGCGTCCCTCTCATCTTTTTTTCCAAAACAAAGTTAGTAATCAGTAAACATTTCTCAGAGGAAGGAACAGTGAAGGAGGTACCTGTGTATCCCCACCAACTCCCATTTGGAGTACTAGGGGATTTTGAGCGCATGAAAGAAGAGGCAGTGAGTAACTCTGAAAACATGGCTCCCCATTAGACCCCTGCCCCATATTACAAACTAGTAAGATACTTTAGCTCCAGTGACCACCAAGCTGTGTCATTTATCCATTGACTCAGCAGAATGCCTTAAACAATGAAACAATGTGCAAATCCAGCCAATCTTAAAGACATCTACTCTTGATCCTCATGTACTATCTAACTACAGACCAATTTCAAGATTACCTTTCAGTGCTAAATGTTTGAAAAATTATGTTGACAGACAACTGAAAGAACATGTAGAGCCCAATAACATACTTGATAAAACACAAGTAGTTTCTAGACGTATGTGTTCCACAGAAACTGCATTGGTATCACTTGTAGATAACATAAGGGTGTTTTTGGATGCATGAGTTACCACAGAGCTGATCTTTTTGGGTCTTAGCAAAACATCTGAAACAAAATCCCATAATGTTTTTTCTCAGAGATTAAATACTACAGGAGTGCAAGGGAAAGTTCTGGGTTGGTCATTATCATTTCTATCTCAAAGGTCACAGGCAGTTAGAATAGCATTGTGTGCTTCTAAAGAAAAAGTGCTGCTCTCTGATCTTGCTGTGTTGAAAGGATCAATCATAATTCCCAGATTGATTAACATAGACCCCTCCCCTATCAGCTCTAATCAAACATTTTGGGCTTTACATTATTCCCTATGTAGATGATACCCAAATTGTAGTTTCAGTTGTAGTGGTAGATAAAGTGCAAACTGCATCAGATATGTAGAATTGTCAGTCAGCTGGGAATAATTTGATCAGCACAAATACAACAAAACTGAATGAGAAGAAGACTGAACTAGTGTGATTTGGCCAAAAATACATTTCTAAAAGCCTCCCTGGTGACTGGATGACTTGAATAACACCCCCAGACCAGCAGTGCACGCCATAAAACGGGGAGTCATATTAGACAACAACTTTAAATAGATGCACAGATTAATAAAGTATCAAGATCATGTGTCTGTTTCTAAAAAAAGGCTGCTTAAAATTCAAGCAACTATTCTATCTAAGCCTGATTATTACAATGCTTAAAATGTAGGGTTGCTGACAACTGCTATAACTCAGCTACAGGGAATTCAGGATTGGTCTGCGAGACGGCTCGTAGGAATAAAATGGAATGAGATGGTCTGTGCCATTTTGAAAGCTGTACACTGGTTACCAGTCGACCAAAGATTTCACTTTAATACTACCTTTGTGGCCTATAAAGCATAGAACAAAAGTTGAGAACAGAAGAGATAGTGGAAAAATGCAGGGCCTTATTGCCCAACCATTCACTTTGATCTGCAAATGCCTCCATTTGTATGGTTCCCCAAATTAAGTATGAAACATAAAGAAGAAACAAGACAGAAGTGGGTGGAGGGTGCTCTCCATAGGGCTACGGACATTGTCAATAAACCTGAACAAGTACACGTTCAGCCCACTGCTTGAAGTAGCAAGAGCCAAGGTTGTTCCAATGTTAGCCTATGGCAGTATTGCACTCTGCAGTAGGGATGCCAAGGTCCTGGATGCTACAGTAGTGAGCATCTACAGGCAAATGTTCAAGCTCCCAAGGCATACGTCACCAGCACAGATAAGGTTGGAGTTCAGCCTACTCTAACAGGCCAAGCTAGGAGAGCAGCTTTTACTAAGTTTTTTCACAAAACAAGGCCGCGGCCACAAACACCATAAATCAGGACATCTGGGAAGAAATAGCGATAAAGTCCCGCTCACCAGCAAGAATATACCTTGATATCTCACTAAAGCAGTTTCACATCGAGAGCCTATGGACATCGGAGCTTAACCAGAAGCTTTTCAAAGCTTTAATAAAAAATAAAAAAAGGTTTCTGTCCCTCACTGAAGACAAGACAGCCCTTGAGAAAAGGAACCACGCCCGGCTAGTTTTAAACAGCTATAAGATCCTATCTCCCCAGACTTATCTGGGTGAAACTTTAACCTACAGCATCAAGAGGAAGTTTATGCTGTGTCACTTGGGGGTTGTCCCAGTAGGAATACACAAGAGTCCATATGGTGGCCACCAAAAGACAGACTTTGCTGGCTCTGTGGATTAACACCTGAAACAGTACCCCACATGCTCTGCTTGTGCCCCAGGACCCTGGCGGAGCAGCACAGGCTTCTGAGACTGCTGTGGGTTCATTTGGAGGTCCTTACGTGTAGACACTCAAAAGTAATCTATTTTAATTCCGCCAACCAAAAACTAATCGCCAATATGGT
Organism: Pleurodeles waltl; assembly: GCF_031143425.1. Lineage (NCBI taxonomy): Eukaryota > Metazoa > Chordata > Amphibia > Caudata > Salamandridae > Pleurodeles > Pleurodeles waltl. The sequence continues at coordinate 136,953,787 of NC_090451.1, forward strand.
GAGATATCTGGAGAGCGTGGAGTGCTCCCTGGCCAAGGTACTCATGGGGTCAACAAGACTGTGTACAAACCTTCTGCCAGGGAGCAAAAACAATAATCTCTCAGTATTAATGACACCTGTTTATTGAACAGGCTCCAAGTGCAATGGTTTTATTTTTATGGATTTATTTCTTTTAAGAGCAATGGTTTGATTTGTTTTGTTTTATTGTCTATAAGTGCAATTGTTTTCATTAACTAGGTGCACTGATACAAAAAAAAATGATTTGATTTGATTTGAAATACGTGGATGTGGAAAGGGGGCTTATGCTTCTCATTTTTCACTTCCAGACTGTAGAATGTCCTTTCACACCACCTTAGAAGCGAAAATCACCTTGTGAAATTTCACAAAGGATTAAAAGCATGGCTATTTCTACAATTTTGAATGGTAAGGCTACTGTCTCACCTGTCCTCTAGTGCCAGGATACCCCTTTTAGGATAATAGTTTGCACGTTACAAATTCTAGCATCATTTCCTTACATCACTGATCACAGAAATCTTCAAGTTCTCCATTATGCGGAATGCCGGAATAGTAGACAAGCCAGCTAGGCATTCTTGTCTCAACAATTTGACTATTTTCTCATATATGTTTCTGGGTCAAACAATGTTATTGCAGATTCTTTATCCTGATGGGATTCAGAACAGTAAATGGTAAAGTCGGTAGGAAAGATCATTACACGCTTGGCTTTGATTTCCTCTACAACCTCTACTTTTCTCAAATCCATTAGCCCGGAAAACAAAAGAATAAATCGCTATGCCCTGGAAAGCCATTTCCTTCAATCTCAGTTAAGTAACATAAATTGCCTAATTTTTGTTCAAAACAAACTTTTCTTTTCATCAAAACAACTACAAAGAACTATAATTAGTTATTCCGTGACTCATAATGCACCTGGATACCCTACTGAATGATAAACCGTGCTTTACAAATCCAGCTAACATAGCATAACATAACATTGATCCCTGGGCATAAAGTTGAAAGGTTCACTGAGGAATTACTTTGAAGGAAATTCAGGTGGCTATCTCTTTCCTTAACCTTCGTAAAGTTGTCAAGTCTTGTGAGATCTGTGCTGAAATAAACCTCAAATGTAAAGGAAAGGCACAGTAATGATGACTCCTGAAATACCCCTCCAATCCTTGGGAAATCATCTTGACTGACTTTATAGTGGATTTACCCCATCTCAAACTTCACTACTATAATGGATAAGGAGATTTTAAATATTTTAAAGGATCACTTTTTTGCCATTCCAAAATTGCCCACTACCTCTGAATAGCTAAACTTTGGTTTTAGAGAATTTTGCAGACTCAATTCCCATGAAAATGATCTCTTATGGAGGGCCCCAACAGTACACAAAATTATAGAAATCTCAATGCCATAAACTGAGAGCCTGATTCACAAGAGTAAAGTCTAAGTTTACTTTTGTGAGCTGGGCCACTAGTATTCAGAGAACTCTGTTCTGCTTATCACCCTCAAGCAAATGGAAAGATGGAGAGTCTTGAAAAATTCATAAATGTAAGGAAATGCCTCTTTGTTTATGATCATTACCGTTTGTGGACTATTGCTATTTTGTTTTCTGACTCTGGAAGCACGCTATGTCCTGTCAAATAGATCTCAGTGCCAGTGCTCTGACCCGCTAAAAGATATATGTCTAATTTGCTCACCTACAATTATGCATATGTTATCTTACTCATGAGTCCCTAGAATATGGTACCAGGAGTACCCTGGGCATATAGGCTGAGTATCTCTCTTGAACTGCAGCATTTGTTGTGCCACTGCAAGTGAGAGACAGCAAAGCAAAGCATGACTCCCACCCTGCCATTGCAGACTGGAAGAGCAGATTTTAAACTGCTAACTGGACTTTTTTTACTTTTTTTTAATTTCATTTTCTTTTTAGGTATACATATACAGAAACATAAAACATGCATTAATCTTCAGTAGCATCCATCCTTAACAATCAATTTTCTTTGGCTAGTGAGATCAAGACAGCCTTGCTATCAGTCTTCATTCAATGAAATAGTAATTCAAATAACTTTTTTGATTGTAGTCACATTGAGATTTCTGTAATTATATGTATTGCATATATTATCTTCACGTGCATTAGTTTCATGTAACTGCCCACCTCCCCTATAAATGACTCATTACTTGTCTAAATACTGCCAAATAGCTGAGAACCTTTTCATACTCTCAACACATTTTGAATATGCCTCCTCGTAGTTTTTGGTTGTTACCATTTTATTCCACCAGTTTTGCATAGTGGGAATCATCTGTGTACGCCATAACTGAAGTATTAATGATCGAGCTACTGCAAAAATAATTGCTATACAATATTGTTGGTACTGTGCTAGGTGACGTGTTTTCTCAGTGACTCCAAACAGTACTAGATTTGAATCCAGCTCAATCCTAGAGGTGGAGGTGTGATTCATTACCTCCTCTATTTCCAACCAGAAAGTAGTTAATTTGGGGCAGTCAAAAAATACATAAAGCCAATTCCCCCTTTCATACTGATGGCAAAAGAAGCATTGGTCAGGAATTGAATGAGGCATTTTATGTATTTTTTCAGGAGAGTAGTAGGCCATCCATCTAGAGAGAAAGGACATTGTTTTATAATTAGCTGCCCTCAAAGATTTATAACCTAATTCAGAAATAATTCTCCACTCTTTATCCAATATTAGACATTGTGTTGTTCGGAGAATATTATCCCTGAATTCTGTAACTATTGCCGTTATTGGATCCTACAGATAGCAATCTGTACCAATTTTCTGTACCAAGTGTTCTACTTCTAATTAAAACCCTCCGTATTGGGTGTTCTTGGGTGCTTTTCCTGGGGGAAAATGGGAGAAAGTGGGAGATCTGAATAAAGCTCAGAAAGAGTCTAGTTACCAAATCACCAATCCTGGTTTCAACCTCTTCCCAAATGATATATCTATTTCTTAATATAAAATCCCCTATCTCTTTAAAGCATTTGCTTTTCCATAGGGCTATTGCTGGAAGGTGTAAGCCAATGTATTTGCACTCCTGGTATTGAAGGTAAATATAACCTGGCGGTATTCGATATGTTTTACGTAGAATTTCAAGTCTTTTGCTAAAGTCGTGAATATATTTATAGTGAGTTTTTTTGAGGAGTTTTGTTGTTTTTATAAATGCTGGGAAATTTATTGCTGATTCTGCAATCATTCTATTGATAAGAAATGATCCATAGTTGCTCCAATAGCTAAATGCCGTGCTAATAAATACTGCAATGCAGCCTGATAATAAACTCGAAAATTAGGAAGTGCCAAACCCCCTTGGCTTCTATCTAGCTGAATAACTGGAAGTCTCATCCTTGTTTTTTTTTTTTTCCTCCATATTAAATGTCATATCATGGTATCTAGTTCATGAAATAGGAGCTGTTTATTCTTATCGGTACATTATTAAGTAGGAAAAGAAGGAGTGGGAGAATTGACATTTTAATTATGGAGATTCTCCCTATCAGAGTCAACAGTAGAATTATCCATCTATCGAGAAGCGCCTGGACTTTTGCAAGCATCTTCACATAATTAAGATTAAACAAGGATTTATAATTCATGACATAAATCCCTAAGAACCTAACAGGTTTTAGCTTTCTGTTGCAAGACATAGGGAAGATTCTCTGTCCCTGCGTTAAATAGGATAACCTCTGTTTTGTTTTCATTAATCTTCTATCCCCCTATTTGCATGAACGCATTAATCTTATCAAGAATTCTTTGTACATTATCAATCTCTGGTTTTAAATATAAAATGATGTAATCAGCAAAGAGTTTAATTTTAGGCATCTCTGGTACTGGTGTCGTAATTTTCTGCGAACTGCGTATTATCTGTGCAAGAGGCTCAATAAAAAAGGCAAAACGTATAGGAGAAAGGGGGCACCCTGTATAGTACCTCTTTTAATCTGAATTATTCCTCAAATTTTTGAATTGATAACAATTCTAGCCTGAGCACCCTGAAACAACCGCCTTATTGAAGTAAATTGTGAAGTGAAGCCAAATTTAGTTAGGCTGTATACCAAGGCTTCCCAATTAACTAAATCAAATGCTTTCTCTGCATCTAACATTGTTACTACTGTGGGAGTTATGTTTCCCATAAAGTAATCAATTGCCTGTAACAAAAAATTTGTATTGGATCTCATCAACCTGCTGGCTACAAAACCATTCTGATCTTTATGTATTAATTTCTGTGCAACTGGTGCAATCCTAGTAGCCCAGACCTTTGTTAGGATTTTATAATCGGCATTTAGAAAACTATTAGAAATGGGGTCTTTGGTTGGCAGTCAGATTACCCCCTGTCCAAGCAAGGACCCTCACTCTAGTCAGGGTAAAAAAGAATCACCCTCAGCTAATCCCCGCTCACGCCCTTGGTAGCTTGGCACGATCAGGCAGGCTTAACTTCAGAGTGCGAGGCGTAAAGTATTTGCACAAACACACAGTAACTCAATGAAAACACTACAAAATGACACACAGGTTTAGAAAATAAGGAAATATTTATCGAAACAAAACAAGACAAAAATGACAAAAATCCACCATAAACAAGTCAAGTTAATAATTAAAAAGCAAAAAGGGTCTTAAATCCTTTGGTAAACAGATAAAACACTGTTAGCATTTAAAAGTACCTGGGTTGTGTTAAAATACACACGGACGAGTGTGTGTCAAAAAAGATAAGCGGTGCGTCGATTTCTCACTCGCAAGCATGCTCATGCGTTGTTTCTCCTACTCCGGTCAGACCAGCGTGCGTAATTTTTCCTCCCTGCAGGGGAGAGATGCGTCGATCCGGTCCAGGCAGTCGTTGCATCGTTTTTCCACGCCCATCAAGGTTTCCGTTGAAAATCCTGCTGCAAGGTGATAGCAAAACTGCGCTGTGTGGGTTGCAACGATACCAGCCTCCGTCAGCGATGTGACACGTCATTTCTCCAGCCACGTGCATCGATCCCCCAGCTGCGCTTCAAGCGATGCATCGATTTCAGCTGCAGAGCCGGCTGCGCATCGTTTCTTCAGCCGCTCTCGGAGGTTGCGTCAGAAATTTACCCGCACGGCGGTCTGTTTGGGGATTTTCAGGTTTGGTCTGCCAGCTTGACCTGTCAAGGCTCTAGGAACTGGATAGGGCACCACTTGGCAGGGCAGGAGTCTCAGCAGAGAGTCCAGGTGCGGGCCGGGGAAGTCTTTGTTGGCCCTGAGACTTCAACAACAGGAGGTAAACTCAGGACAAGTCCTTGGAGATTTCTTCACAAGCAGGAATGCACAACAAAGACCAGTCTTTGTCCCCTTTCACCAGGCAGAAGCAGAAACTGCAGGATAGCTCCACAAAGCACAGTCACAGGCAGGGCAGCTCTTCTTCCTCAGCTCTTCTCAAGGCAGAGGTTCCTCTTGATTTCCAGAAGTGATCTAAAGTCTGTAGTTTTGAGTGCCCTTCTTATACCCATTTTGCCCTTTGAAGTAGGCTTACTTCAAAGAAAAGTTTATTTTGTTTGTGAAATCCTGCCGTGCCTAGGGCAGGCCCCAGACACACACCAGGGGGTTGGAGACTGCATTGTGTGAGGGCTGGGACAGCCCTTTCCGGTGTGAGTGACCACTCCTACCCTCCCTCCTAGCACAGATGGCTCATCAGGATATGCAGGCTACACTCCAGCTCCCTTTGTGTCACTGTCTAGAGAGAGGTGCAAGCAGCCCAACTGTAAAACTGACCCAGACAGGGAATCCACAAACAGGCAGAGTCACAGAATGGTTTAAGCAAGAAAATGCTCACTTTCTAAAAGTGGCATTTTCAAACACACAATCTTAAAGTCAACTTTACTAAAAGATGTATTTTTAAATTGTGAGCTCAGAGACCCCAAACTCCACATGTCTATCTGCTCCCAAAGGAAATCTACACTTTAATCATATTTAAAGGCAGCCCCCATGTTAACCTATGAGAGGGATAGGCCTTGCAACAGTGAAAAACGAATTTGGCAGTATTTCACTGTTAGAACATATAAAACACATGAGTAAATATCCTACCTTAAACATACACTGCACCCTGCCCATGGGGCTACCTAGGGCCTAACTTAGGGATGTCTTACATATAAGAAAAGGGAAGGTTTAGGCCTGGCAAGTGGGTACACTTGCCAAGTCGAATTGGCAGTTTCAAACTGCACACACAGACACTACAGTGGCAGGCCAGAGCCATGTTTACAGAGCTATTATTGTGGGTGGCACAATCAGTGCTGCAGGCCCACTAGTAGCATTTGATTTACAGGCCCTGGGCACCTCTAGTGCACCGTACTAGGGACTTACCAGTAAATCAAATATGCCAGTCATGGATGAACCAATTACATACACATTTTGTATAGGAGCACTTTCACTTTAGTCCAGCACACATCAATACCCTGGAAAACAGAGGCAAAAAGTTAGGGGACACCACGTCAAGGATGAAAAGTCTGACACAGACTAATGGGACGATATGCATCGGGTTTCAATGGATTTTTATCTTTTTTCAAAAAGCTGACTATGATTGCTTCTTTAAACGTTAAAGGTATTTCTGCTAGCTCAAGTATTGCATTACCTAATTCTGTCAAGAACAGTGTGAGGTCTCACAGAAGGTTTTATAAAATTCCATTAGAAAACCATCACCACCACAAGCTTTTGCACTTGGTATTCTCTGAATAGCTCCCTTGATCTCCAACTGCGTAATCTTCTGTACTACCTCGTTCGACCCTTAAAAAAAGACTTTTAACTTTGATTGCTGTATGAGGCAGGCCGGAGCCCTTTTGAAATGCTAGAATAATTTCTTTTAGTAACCCTCCTCCTAAGTGCAGAGACAACAGACATGTCTGCAAAGATTTTGAAAGTAAAGTCGCCAGGAATCTGATGTACTCTGCTCTTAATTGCCTGCTGAAAAATACATTCTTTAATATGAAAATCCCCAAAGTTCACCAGCATTGTACGAGGGTATTTAGCATTAGGACTTTGCACTGCTGGTAATATTCTGCCCATTCTTCCGGCCTTCAGGAACCCCTAAGACTCTTAGATTTGATTGCATGAGCAGTTCTCTGCATCGTCCATCTTAATCTGCAGCTGCAGCAGATCGTCTTGACATCTGGAGATTGCAGGGACAAGGTGAACTCGTCCATCTTCCAAGTCCAAGATTCGCTGTTCGACCTCTCTGATTCAGGTGTTAAGCTGCTGAATGTTAGCATTTAACAAATTTAACTGTTTCTGTTTTTTGATTTGCTTCTCTCTGTGAAATGTTTAGAGACTTTAGTTCATTTAGTATTTGAAGAAGCAGGGATTGTGAATGAGTAGAGTCTTCATCTTCAAGTCCCCTGGGCTGTTCCGCGTAGGGTTGTGCGTCTGCCTGCTGTCTCTTGTGGCTAGTCCTGGTGAGAGAGCGTAACTTATATACTATATATTAACATGAAATGTTTATGAACTAATGCATAATAATGCCGCATAGAAAATGTATTCATGTATTTTGCTAAAACGCGTACTTGAAATGTGCCCACGGGAGTGGCCACCAAAATATACGGGGACTAATGAAACTGACTAATAATGATGAAATGTTATACTAGAGTATGGTTTTACACCAATAATTAAAGGTTATATGCTAAAGTTTTGCTAAAAAATCATTAGGCCTTAGTTAGCATGAGTCGAAGCCTAACTGCCTGGTTTCATATTAAATGTGTTTTTCTAATGTGCAGTGTGCTGACTTGCTGAAGGACATGAACTCTTGTTTTTCCAAAGCTAGAAGATGAATGTAACTGTAGTAGGTCCGTTCTCATGAAATTCGACTTGCTTGAAGAAACATTTTAGCTGAGTGCAACAGTGTAGACTAATCCCAGGTACAAGGTCACCTGAACCGGTACAGACAATGGAGCCACTGACTGAAGATGTGTAAAGGACCACGAGAGGATGAAATCATACCGGACATTCTACCCGCTGAAGACGTCAATCATAAGGACCAATAAACTACGTGAGAACTGTTATGGGGTGACGAATTTGATGAGTTAATTGAAACTCTATTGGAGGGAGATAGTGGGGTACCGACCCCAACCAATTCAATTTTAGGGGAATGTACAACAAAAAAGGGATAAAAACCCTTGACACAAGGAAGTAGTTTAGATAGACTGGAGAACGAGGAGACTAGGAGAGGGGAGATGCTGATGCGATTTGCTATGACCCAGACACTTTGGCCCTCATTACGATCTTGGCAGTGCCGGGCGGCCGCCAATGCAGCCGCACTCCCGCCGCGGCCATTAGGAGATCCCTGCTGGGCCGCAACACAGGAGCCGGCTACAAATGGAGCCAGCGGTGTTGCGGTCATGCGACGGGTGCAGTTGCACCCGTCGCGCTTTTCACTGTCTGCATAGCAGACAATGAAAAGCTGCACGGGCCCTGTCAGGGGGCCCCTGCACTGCCCATGCTAGTGGCATGGGCAGTGCAGATGCCCCCAGGGGCCCATGACTCCCCGTACCGCCAGCCTTTTCCTGGCGGTTCAAACCCGCAGGAAAAGGCTGGCGGTAGGGGGACTAGTAATCCCCTGGGCAGCGCTGCTAGCCCGGGCGGATTAAATCCGCTGGGACCAACGTGGCGGTAAACTGTGATACCATGGGCTGGCGGTGCTTCCGTCAGAACAGCCCTGGCGGTCTTGGACCGCCAGAGTTGTAATGACCCCCTTTGTCATTTTGCATAGAGACTTTGCTGTTTGGTTCTTAAAACCAGCCTTGTCTTTATATTGCCCGTTTATACTTTACCTCCTTATGAGGGAAGTGCCCCTTTTACCCGACTTGATGAGTTCCTGGCTGATGGCAAATCAACTGATGTCCTGAGGACGAAGACAGAATCTGTATGCTGACCCAATACGGAAAGTAACTATATGACAATGAAATTGTGATTGTCTGTTTGCTTTTCCTTTCTAGGTACCAACTGCTTCTTTTGACAGAGACCTTAGTTAGATGTTTTCCAAATTGGTGTTACTAAATTGTTTTGCATGAAGCCCAACATACCAGTGCTAATTTGTGGTTAGGTGAGAGGTTCACTAAAATGGACGCAAATAGACAAATGACTGAATCTATACTTTGTTGAACAATGTGCTCACGTTACTCTGCTGAGATTGATCTATGCTGACGTCGTGTTATGTATTAATATTCGCCATTCTTGCTTTGATGAAATCTTATCAGAGTTGCCATATCGTGACTATGCTAATGTGCTTGTTGGTTTTGAGATTAATAAACTTGCTAGTAGAATTGTAATCAATAGGGAATAAATATCACAAAATCGTACTAAACTGGTGTGGTTATTCATGACTGAGAGGTCATGGTGGTGTCCTGAGTCATATTAAATGTCTTTGACTAAAGTGAATTGCCTTGTTATAATAAATATTGATGACGTTATTGACATATTGATTGACATGTTGATTAGCTATCTCGTCCTAAGGTGTCTTCATCCAGGGTCGAAAGATTCATTGGCCTAAAACGAGTCCCCAAGTGTATAAATTAGTCATAAAGGGACACGTTAGCACTGGTTTCCACGCATCGTTTGGAGCTCAGAGATGATCTCATAGAGAGGCTGGTGGGGCCTACCACATCTGAACCGCGCTGAACAGAAGGAAAATAAGCATCTTCTGTCGAAACAACAGTATGGCTGGAGGGCTGAGATCCTAAAAGGATCTCCTTTGACCTGCTACCTGCTCCTCTGCCAAACAACGGATAGAGTTGCTTAGGGGCTCCATCGCTCTCCCGAATCTCTTCACTGTGAAATACCAGGCTAGATGTTGTCTTCCACTGGTTGCAAGAGCTATTAAGATTGTCTTGCAACTCTTGCTCTTTGTCCTGTATCTAATGGGGCCTCTTTCTATTGGAAGGCGGACCTGAATCTTTCGATCTAGGAGGTGTAGCTAGTCGAGCCATTGATCGTAATCTGTTGAGAACCACCTATATTTGTGGTTAACTCTGCATTCGCCATCTTATCTGAGGTTACTGGATTGTTATTTTATTATACTTCGTGCAGATCTGAGAGTCTTTAGTGAGGACCGGCCCTTACTCTGGAGGTCTTGGGGGGAACGCCGAATCGCTGGGAGGAGATGAGTCTCCCGCTCTTAAGAATCCGCTACTCAGGAGTTGAGTATAGCTGGGGGGGCACCATCACCCCTCCACCTACACCAGTCACTTCTGTGGTCTTCCCCTGTGCTGCTATATTCTGGCAGGTAGATCTGATGTCTATTCCTACTAGGGGAGATATAATTTATTGTGCAGTCCTTTTCTGTCTCTTTTTTCTTCTTCTTCTTCTCTTTGCTTCTTTCTCTCTTCTGCTTTCTCTTGATTCCTGAGATGGAGGGGAGGAAGAATTTCTGTATTTCTATTAAAGGTACTCTGCATACTTCCTTCACACCCCCTCCTGTCTTATCTTGCCATACTTTTGCTGCACTTTTACCCTTTTTGGCTTTTCATTAGTGTCCTGCCTCTGCTGCCATATTTGCTTGATTCTTATTATATTGTTGTTGTTTTTCTTCTTTTTTTCCCATTTTCTCCTCTTTTCTTCGTTTTCCTCCTCTTCTTTTTCCTCCTTTCGCTGTAGCTTTAAAAAAAAAAAAATGTTTAAGATTTTCGGGCGAGGGGACAGTGTCTCTATCCTCCGCCCTACACATCTGACATATCTTATGGACCGTGCAGGCGCTTTTCACCTCTCGCCCTCATCACCCTGTGTACCTTCCGGCACTTGTAATGCCCCCAGGCCGCTTCCTGCCTTGAGCCTTTGAGACGGTATTAACGCAGCATATCCAATATAAAACGCAGTGATTTACAGTGATTGCAGAGCCACCACCTGCCTCCGTTCCATCTCCAAGGTTGTTCCATGGCTAACGCAGCAAATGGAGCGACCGCAGCATACACGGTGCGTACGTCGCCATGAATCGCGTCACCCTCTGGCCGACTGACATCTCAGCCGCGGAGCATGGCAGGAGCTCCTACGCAGCCGATGTTCCTCACTGTGGTCTTTCAGTGAGTCGAATGGTACCCTCCTGGTCTTAGCAGTTGAGATCTCATCTGCTGAGAGCTACTAACTCGACTTTGATATTTAAATTAATGCCTAAACCCAAACATTCCTTTTTAATATTTATAAGTGAGACCTAAGGCAAGCCTGCTAAGACTTAAATGCAGGGTGCATTTTACTAAAATGATGGACATGTGTTTTTATCACCTTTTAAGTCTTGACAGTAAAAATCATGCATTGTTATTTTTATTGTGGAAAGGCTATTATCCCCATTTGTGAGTACAGAGTTGCAGATGGATAACCCAGCAGTGTTGCTACTTCAAGGTATCAAACGAATCGCTGCATTAAAACGACTTGATGCCCAAGCTGAATTTAATGTCACTTTTGCATAAATGGCAACTTTAGAAAGTTGGCACTTTGTTGCCCAAAGTTTTTTTTTTTTTGGTCAAAACAGTTTTTATTGAATTTTACATACAGTATATTATTAATCAAAGAAAAATCAGGTCTCCCCATGTCAATTAGTACATCCACAATATAGAGTTTAATTAGTGTGCTGGGTCCCTGAATATTTGTCCATTTCAACAGTTAGACAGACTGCTGGCAAGAACTATCAAAAACTTATTAATTAAATAAGGAACATAAACCTGGAAGCCAGAACAGTGATGGGCAGGTGCTCTACAATATATTTAGGGTGACTCCTGGTGAGAGTGGAGGCAGTTTTATCTCTAAGGGTGGGCTATGAATCGAAGCTGGGCAGTAGAGGGAGTCCAAGAGGCTGATGTGGATGTTAAACCTGTAAAAGGGGTAGTGCTCTAGTACGGGGGTGACATGCAGTAAGTGTAAGGCCCTTAGAAGGATACATTATGAAAGGACCCCAGACATGCTCACAATTATTAAAACTGCCTAGTGATTTGTCCACCAGTCTTTCCATGGTGACATTGTGCCATAGTCGTGTATGCCACTGGGTCATAGGTGGGCCTCCTTCTTCTTCCAGGCTGCAACGATTGCCATCTTGGCTGCTCCTAAACACAGCCACATAACAGCACTATCACTATGGGTTTGATGTTTAAGTGATGCAGGCCCAACATATGGGCCCAATAAACTGTGGGATAGGGTATCCCAGTATTTCTTTAAGTTGGGCCAGTATCCCGTTCCAGAAGGGCAGAAGTACAGGGAAGTCCCACCATAAATGACAAAAGTCCCCAGAAGACCACAGCCCCTCCAACACAGATCTGAGGAATCATGAAAAATGAATTTTAATTCAGTTGGATACATATACCAGTTGTAGAGAACTTTGTAGTGTGTTTTCCTAAGTCCCATCAAATGATTACACTGTGTCACATCTCTCAAAAGGCTCTACAATTTCTCTTCAGGGACATCTTCCCCCAATATCTGTTCCCAGCCCCCTGTGTGCCACAGTTTTGGACCATGGAGTGAAGAAAGGAGCAATGAGTAGAGAAAGGAGAGGTATCCTTGGATGAGTTAGTTTTTTTTTAACAAAGAGTTCTATGGGTGTCAGATCTCTGGTTGCAGCCAACTAAATCTCAGGTTGAAGTGCCCAGTGCCTTAGCTGTGAATAATCAAAATGTCCTGTGTTGGTTAAGTGGAGGTTTATCTGGCAGTTAGGAAATGTCAGTGGTTCCCAGTCATGGAATAGGTCTGACAAAGTAAGGCAACCCCGCCTTTCACCAGACATTAAAGGGACACAGGTTCTGCACTGGGGAAAAGCTGGATTGAAATGCAATGGGGTATGTGGGGAAGGAAAGGTTGCCCACCCTATCCTTTTAATCACACCATCCCACGCTGTAAGAAACATCCGGGTAGGTGTGCTGAGGTATTAAATCCCAGATTACCCGCTTTTGCTCTATCCATATGCTACCAGTGCTTATTGGACTCTCTGAGCGACCACCTCGCAATCATCCTTAGTTGTGCCGCCTTATAGTAAAGAGGGAAGTCCGGCAGCGCTTAGCCCCCCTTTGCCTTCTTGAGATGCAGCATTGTGATTGGTAGGCGGGCTCTTTTGTTCTGCTATATAAATCGAGTGAGGTAAGTACTCAATGTGGAAAAAATAGGCTTATTCCATTGTTATAGGAAGGCTCTGAAAGAAGTAGAGTACCCTGGGTAACATAGTCATCTTAATAGCATTGACTTGTCCCAGCGATGAAAGGTAGAAGGAGGCCCACCTCTTAAGATTATTCTTTATTTGTTGGAGAAGTGGGGGGAAGTTGGCCCTATATTAATCCCTAATTTTGGGAGTAAATTGAATTCCCAGATACGTAATTTCCTTCTTGGCCCAGATGAAAGATATAGTGGATGCCAAACTTTCCATGTCGGTTACCTGGATGAATATGGTCAGTATGAATGACTTTGTGATGTTAATTTTAAGGCCTGCCACATTCTCAAAGACCTCCAGTTTGTGTAGTGGTGATGAAATCGATTGTTGAGACTCTGAGAGTGGGAGGATCACATCATCTGCAAACATGGAGAGCTTGTGCTCAGTGAAGCCAAAAGGGATACCTTTAATACTAGGCATGGCTCTTATCTTCTCTGCTAGGGTTTCTGTACTTAGGGCAAAAAGGAGGGGCGATAAGGTGCAGCCCTGCCTAGTTCCTCTTTTTCTAAGTGGAAGAGGTGAGAACTCAACCCATTAACCAAAACTGAGGCTCAGGGGTCAGAATAGTTGGCCTTCGGCATTGCTAAAAAACTGTCACAAATGCCAAAATGTTAGAAGGATTGGAATAAGAATGACCAGTCCACTTGATTAAATGCCTTCTTGTCATCTAAGCTCACCAGCACTACAGGTACCTTCTTAGTGGCCGCTTTCTCAATCAAATGTATGATCCGAAGATTATGAGTCTGCCTCCCTTTTATAAAGCCAGATTGGTTGGAATGTAACAAGTTAGGCAGTAGGTCTTCCAATCTGGTGGCTAAGATTTTGGAATACAGTTTAGCCCCTGTGTTTAAGTGGGCTATGGGTTTATATGAGCTACACATTTGATGATTTTTCCCCGGTTTTGGAATCAGAGTGATTAGGGCTTCGCTCAAGGATGGAGAGACCGACTAACAGTTGGCTATATGATTAAAAACCTCTGTCAGATGGGAAACTAACTGTACACTGAACAATTTATAAAAATGGGCCATAAGACCAACTGATCCAGGGGATATTTAGATTTACAGAGCTGCTATTGCTGCTCTGACCTCCTCATAATTGATCGGTTCTCCTAGTTCTGCCTGTTGCACAGGAGTCACCTGCAGTAAAATTACACCCCTTAGGTAATCTCATTGTGCCTGAGAATCAGGGTCATCAGCAGTGAAGAGTTCTTTAAAGAATATACCAAAGAGCTGGGCTTTGGCCTCACTGGAGTTGGTAGGTTCAACAGGAGGCCCCCTAATTGCCCCAATATATTCCTTTTCTCATTGAACTTTCAGTTGACAGGCCAGGTGTGGGCCTATTTTGTTACCATATTTATAGGAGGAATGTTTGATACTCACTAACATGAGCTTGGCCCCATTAGAGTATATAGCATTGAGTTTCCCTCTTAAAGCAGTAACTTTCCTCTGTGTAGACATAGTTGAGTTCGCCTTATGAGTCTGTTGTAAGGCATGTAGTTTCTGATCCAGTACAAGGCGGTCTTTCACTCTGTTTATTAAGTGTGGCATTAAATGAGATACATGTTCCTCTAATAACTGCCTTAAAAGCATCCCATCTAATAGTGGGGTCTGTATCCACTGGAGCGTTGTACAGAAAGTACTCCATGATTGCTTTCCGAAGTTCACGTTTGAAGAAACTATCTCTAGTAAGGGAAGTTGGAAAAAAAAACATCTCCGATACCGTGAGGGAAGACCATCCCATTCTAAATTTGCTTCAAGTGGAGCATGGTCAGAAATAGTGATAGGATGAAAGGAGACAGATCTTAAATGTTGAAGCAAAGATTGTTAACAAACAAATAGTCTAGCCGTGAGTAGGATCAGTGCAAGTTTGAAAAGAAGATGTAGTCACTGTCCGTGGGGTGTAGGGATCTCCCGGCATCCACCAAGCCCATCATGTGAAATGCCTGCTATAGATTTTTGGGAAAACTTCCTGTTGGGGAACTATGAGGGTGTGTACTGTTTGTGCCAGAATGCCAAGTAACATTAAAGTCACCCATTAGCAAAATCTCCCTTTCCGTAAATCCACTTAGTATGGTCAAAAGTGATTGTAAAAATGTGTCCTGATTTGTATTTGGGGCATATATGGACACAAAGGTTGTTAGTGTACCGTGGAGCAGGCCCTTTACCATTACTATCCTCCCTTCTCTATCTGTTTTATAATCTTGGGGTTGAAACTTCAGTGAGGAGTGAAGCATAATGACCACTCCGTTATGTTTTGTAGTGGCAGATGATTTGTATAGAATTGGGTGTGTTTTATGTCATAGCCTGTGGTCCTCGCCACGTTTAAGGTGTGTTTCCTGGAGAGCTACCATATCGTAATGACGGTCAGAAAGATATTTCCAGAGCGTGATGGGCTCACCAGGTGAGCTTAGGCCCTTCATATTCCATGTGAGTGTGGTTATCACCATACTATAAGTATAGTTAAAGTACGCCCACTATTTTTGCTTAAGCCCCCACATTTATAGCTCCCCCTGTGAGGTGTATTAGGTTACATAGCCTCTGTCTCCTTTTCCAGTCCATAGTGTTGAAGAGTGTTCATGTGACTAAATTGATTTGCCCCCTGGGGTTTCCATCATCCACTAAAAAATTCTCTACAAAAAAAAAAACAGAGACACAACAGGTCTCAACAATCCACGATAGCTCAGGTGTATGCACATGTTGTCAGGTGAGTAGGACCATAACTGGTTTTAAGAAAAAAAGCAATTTCAGTGGGGTTATAAAGTTGTCAAGGACATGTGATTTGCAGGAACTCTCTCAGTGCTCCACAAGAGAGCCCTTCAATTCTGAGTCAATGGCATCAGACAGCCCCCGTCTGTGCAAGTCTAGTCATTTGGAGAAGTTCTCTGGGGTTCCTCTGATTCCCTTGTGTTGTGTCACAGAACCAATAGCAGCCTGTGGAGGTTGTGATAGATCAGATTTGTGAGCATGTTGCATCACCCATCAGCATTTCTTTTGTGGGCGAGGTCGACGTTGTAACAGACAGACACAGTCACTCTGGGAATTGTAATTTGAGTCTCTTGGCGCTCCTGGGTCTTGTCTGTTTGGGGACACTGAGGTGGATGGGATGTCCAAAAAGCTCATGGCCTTTGTGAGGACTGTCACATGCCTAGGTATGTGCCCAAAGTTTTGAGTGACCCTTTATGGCTGCACACAAGTTGCAGTCTTTGAGACATCCTTCCTCTCTCCTGGGAAGAGGTGTGAACAACTCTCAGGAAGGAACACAGCAGGACTGAAGAGAAAAGAGGTGTGCCCTCCTCCTGGCATGATAGCCAAGCATGGTGTGTGCCCAAAAGGTGAAGTTCAAAAGGGAAACCACATTTGAAAGGCAAATGGTAGTCACACACAAGAAGAACTGTTCCTTCATTTTAGCAGACAGGCTGACATTTCAGACAGAGGGAGAAGCCATTGCTGAACCGTTTTTCCATGGGCATGTAGCCCCACCTCTGAAATGTGACAAGGTAGTTCCACACACCAACAGGAGGGTTCGGCTATATTGGGAGTGGTAAGAGTAGTACATTCTGGGATAGCTAGTGTAGGAGGCTGGCCTGGTTTGTAGTGGGTACCTATGGTACTTACACCTCATGCCAGGTCCAGTTATACCTTATTAATCAAATGTAGGCAGTGTCTAAAAGCCAGGCTTTCTAGGGGTAGCTGTAGCTGAGCAGCCAAGGCTTATCTATGAGACATGCAAAGCCCATGCAATACCACTGTAGTCACACAATACTCACACACATGAAAGAAAATAATCAGTGATACAAAAATAAAGGTACTTTATTTTGGTAACATAAATGCCAAAAGTACCATAGAGACTATACTCCCTTAAAAGATAAGTAATACACACATTATATACACTTGTATGAAGAAATAGCTGTGAAAACAGTTAAAAAACATTGCAAAGAGTGAAAATCACAATAGTTAGAAATGGGCCTGGGGGAACACAAACCATACACTAAGGAAGTGGAATGCGAATGTCGGTTTCCCACCTAGGCCAGTGTAGTGTGTAGAGGAGTGCTGGCAGTGTTAGAAAACACAAAAGGTAGATAATAGAGCCCACCCTAGAGCCCAGGAAATCAGGAGTAAATTACAGTAACTCTCCTAGAACACACAAGAACATGAGAAAGAAGATAATGCAAGAACCAGAAGAGACTGCAAAACACCAACAGAGGATTCTTGGACCTGAAGACCTGTGGAAGAAGGGGACCAAGTCAAGAAGTACATAAGAGTCCAGGGAGAACAGGGGCCCCTGCTAACCCAGATGAAGGTGCAAAAGAAGAATCCCCGGTGGAGAACAACAGTCTGTACTGCACCAAAGAAGACGGATGAGGGTTCCTGCTTGGTGCAGATGATGTCCCATGCCAGATGGATGACTGCAGTCTGGTTTGCGGCACTTGATTCCGCCAACAAGCCGTGGCACATGCAAAGCTCGCTGTTAGTTCAAAATAGCGCTGCCTGTGACCAGGAGGGACCTGGTGGACTCTACCCAGGAGAGGGAGCTAGAGGGGTCTCGCAGCAACTCAGAGAGCCCACAAAAGACCAGGCAGCGCACACAGGAGTCCCACAACACAGGGCAAAGAAGGTGCAAAAGGAGACCCATGCAGCACTACAACAAAGGATCCCACGCCGCCGAAGAACCACACAGGAAGCTGTGCATTGCAGGACTGCTGAAGTGCTGGGGGCTGGAGCTGCATGGTGCACAAAGAACTTTATGGAAGGATGCCAACAAGCCTTGGCAACTGCAAAACACATGGTGCACAGGGTTACTGTCTTGCGGGGGAGGCAAGCTCTTGCATCCACCAAAGTTGGACAGTAGGATGTCAGGACCGTTGGGGGCACTTCAGTCCACCACCTGTGATGCAGGATCCACGCAACTCATCAGGAGAGGGGCCCACACAGCCAATTGTCGATGCAAAGAGGTGCCTGCCAAAGGAGAGAAGTGACTCCTTAACTGCAAGGGAGAGTCCTTCATTCTTCTGGTGCAGGCTGAAGACAAGCTGTCCTCTGATGATGCATGACCGGGAAACAGTTACAGTTGCTGGCAGGAGCTGAAGATACAATGTTGCAGAAGTCGTCTTTGCTTCATTGTTGCAGTTTGTAGAGTTCCTGGAGGGTCCAGATGCAGTTTCTTTGGTGAGTAGGTGAAGTAAAGATTGCAGGGGATTCCTGTCGGAGTCTTGCAATCTGAATCTGAAGAGCCACCCAAGAGAGAGACCCTAAATAGCCCTGAAACTGGGTTTGGTCAGCTAAAGAGGTAAGCACCTATCAGGGGAGAGGTCTGATGTCACCTACTGGCACTGGCCACTCAGATGCTCCCAGAGTTACCTGCCAACTTGGAATCTAAGATGGCAAAACTCAGGACCCTCTGGAGGAGCTCTGAGCACCACCCCTGGGGTGGTGATGGACAGGGGAGTGGTCACTCCCCTTTCCTTTGTCCAGTTTCGTGCCAGAGCAGGAACTGGGGATCCCTAAACTGGTGTAGACTGGAAAAGCATTTCCAGTGCTTGGGGAGGCTACCCCTCCCAAGCCTATAACACCCATTTCCAAAGGGAGAGGGTGCAACACCCCTCTACCAAAGGAAATCTTTTGTTCTGCCTTCCTGGGCTGAGCAGCTCAAGCAACAGGAGGGCAGAAACCTGTCTGAGAGGTGGCAGCAGCTGGGGCTGACTAGAAAACCTCAGAAGGCTGGAATGGCAATACTGGAAGTCCTCTAAGGAGCCCTCCGAGTGCATGGAATCATACAACCAATGCCTGCAAAAGAATTGGAGTATGATTCCAACATGTTTGATACCAAATATGCCTATGTTCAGACTTACCATTATGTAGCTGGTCATATGTAGTGACCTATGTCCAGTACACCCGTAAAATGGCGTCCCTGCACTCACGAAGTCTTGGAAACTTTTCCTGGAGGTTGTGGGAGTACCTCTGCTAGTGCAGGGGTACCCTCACATACAGGTACTCTGCACCCTGCCCTTAGAGCTGAAGGGCCTGCTATAGGGGTGACTTATCAGTGCCCTGATGCAGTATAAATGGAGGTGAAAGGGTGCATGCACCTTTTCACACGCTGCAATGGCAGTCCTGTAGAAGCCTTTGCATGGGCTCCTTATGGGTGGCAAAAGATATGCTGCAGCCCAAAGGAATCCCCTAGAACCTAGGTACCATACATTAGGGACTTATAAGGGGGCACCAGTATGCCAATTTTGGGTGAAATACTAAGATAACAGTATGCAATAACCATAACTTAAGGGAGAAAGCATAACTACTGGGGTGCTGATTAGCAGGATCCCAGTAGGCACAGTCAAACACACTGACAAACAGGCCAAACATGGGGGTAACAAAGCTAGAAAGAGGCTACTTTCCTACTGCTAGATGCAGCACTTTGCAGGAAGTTGTCATCAGGTGGGACCTGATCTGCTAACCCAAGGGTCAGTTAGTAGCCACATCCCCTGGGCAAGAAACAGGCATAAACGTGGCACCCAAACTGCAGTTCATATCTGGGTTGGAGAGAGGACTGAAGGATTGTCCTGCTGTTCCCCCATCCAGCAAAGAGAGGCTGCACCAAACACTGGAGTGCACCTGCTGTTTCTTGGGCCACTTAACAAAGGACTGTGCGTGTGTTCTCGCATTTAACGAAAAGTCATCCCGGAGCCTCAGACAAAGAAAACAACTCCAAGAGTCAGTTGGCTGACTCCCAGTTACAGTCACAGGGCTATAAAAGCTGAGAAGTCTGCTCCTTTGAAGGTCCAGTGCCTAGAAGCCTGACCACTGCCAGATGCCAAGAAGCAACCTGGAAGACCGAGTCCCAACCATCAAAAGATGCACCCATGTCTGGTGCACCAGGGAGAGTCATCGGAGTGCAGTTTGATAACCAAGTATGATAGTTACTGGAAGTTAAAGGGAACTACTGGTTTGGCTATAAACAAAGACTAGTACACCAGTGTCAACTAGTTTTGTCTGGACTTTCTCCAGACTTTGTGGGGCATAGACCTCTGAGGCCAAAGTTAGCCCTCTGTGTTCGTGGACCAAGGGGTGGTAACAGGAAGACCCCCCAACACTTGCTCAGCATAAGAAGCATCCTTGAGCATCTTCAGCATCCTGTATGCCTTGCATCAGGACCACCCCATTGATTCCTATGACAGTTCACCCATAGACCATGGAACTGGACTGGAGACGACTTCTTTTGTCAGGTAAGTGTTCAACTAGACCTTGCTGGTCCCTGTGACTGTCTCCCAACCTGAGCTGGTTGCCACAAAAGTGCCCTTATAGCTGCTTTAAAGAAACTTGTTGTGGCTAACCCTAAACTGCGAGTCACTGTAGATTACAATGATTAATTGCTCTAGGTAAAAAGCTGTGACTTATTGTTTATTTGAAATTCATATCTCTAAACCCTCCAGTGGATTTCTGTCATTGAGGGGTCTATTTAAAGAAAAACACACAACCTATTTTTATAAATTGGTGTTGGATTTTTATTGTGTTGTTTTTTTATTATTCAGCTGTTTTGGTACGTAATGCTTTCCACTGGTTCCTTTAGTAAAGCGGACTGCTCTGAGAAACAGCTACCCAGGACTGTGATAAGTTTCACAAACAAATTTGACTGGACCTGATATAGAATTGTGACTTCAATACAAGGTAAAGTTGCACAACCACACCATGTGATAAACTACTTTCCTCACAATGTAATGCTAAACGTCTGCTGCTCAGGATATCTGGAAATGTTTGTTACCTTCAGCAGAGTTTGTGCAATTCATTCCTCCACTGGCTGTGCTCCATTGCATGCTCTGCATTCCATCAGCAAACCTTTCCAGATTCCTTTGAAACTGACGACTCTGTACCTGTGGTACAAGATTCATTAGAACAGTTAAAAAAGGTCAGAGTAACGCTAATTCAGAATCTACTGACATCTACGTGAAAGCAAAGATTACAGGCCAACCAGCATAGCCAATCAGCTCCTTCTGCTAAGATAGGACACAGGGTTTGGCTATTATCCTCCAATTTGCTTTGCTTATCTATAGGTCCGAGCTTTTTCCTAGATTTTTGTGGTCCATCAATCCTCTCACCATTCCTGAAGAATTCATTGTTTCTTTCCTGTTTCCCATGTCAATCCTTACTTTATCGTAGAGGTCCTCAGATTAAGAAAGCACTAACTTCTATGCTTGTTGCAGGACAACTTGAGTAGGGTTCAGAAAAATTGTGACTTGCCATTTTAAAGGGAGGCTTCATTATTTGTTTGACTGGAAAGGGTATAATCCTTGTGATCGTTCACTGGAGCCAGCAGAACAGGCAGTGAGGTAACACAAAATGATGGGGCACAATGCGCCGAACGGTCCCTGAGTCTCTCATATCCCACAGATATGTATTGCCTTGAACTGAATGGGGGCCCAGTGAAGGGTTGGTGGTCCACCACCCCCTGTAGGGGCTGCAGGGCCTGCATTACCCCCTTTGGGAACCGTTGCATGCCCCTGGGTAAAAAGAATTCTGGTTAAAGTATTAAGCCTCAAACTCCTGAGAGGATGCAGACTGTAAGTGTTTTCACTTACCAAATTAGGCACTGAAATGGCTCCACTCCTCTAGCAAAGTTCGTCCTTGTCCCACTGCACCTGATTCTTGAGACGCCAGAGCATCCTTGGCCACCATCTATTCTTGCTTGTGCGTCAGTTCTATTGAGCCGCGTGAGGGATTCGGAAACACTTCCTCTGCTGCATCTGAACATATTGGAAATGATGCATGCAGGAGGGTTCACAAAACCATAGCCCCCATTTGCACATTAAATTATATGTTTAGTAATTTTTAGTATACTACTCTCCCCTAAATCTAAAAAAGGTTTTTATTTCTCTATCCCTTTGTTATTTGAATATTTATCTGTATTCATTTATTCTAATCCAAGATGCAGAAAACATCCCTGGAATTGCCATTTCCTGACTGTAAAAGGGGAGCCAATTTTCAGTACAGTTGGGTGGCAATCATCCTTGTTTGATTGCCCACTGACTGGATTTTTTGAGTGTTCGCCCTCTCCAGATCCCCTTTATTTACTCACCCTTAGCTTTGCTGCTTGGCCTGGACAGTTGGGAGTTTTTCTGGCCCCCATTTTTTTCTTTACTGCTGGAAATTATTTCTCGAGCAATTCTACACTTCCGGCTTCATTCGGGAGAAAGGATTTGTTTCTGGAGATGATAGGCCATTCCTATGTATAAAAAAGACCCAGCATCTGGCGCAAAGAAGACTTGCTCGTCACAGCATATAACTCCTACTCTGACAGATAGCATAGTACCTGTTGAGAAAAGATGCCTGCAGCGAGCCATTCGACAACATAGTACCTGTTGAGAAAAGATGTCTGCAGCGAGCCATTCATCTTTCCTACTAGTTTGGTAATTCTCCTTGGTCCTTGTTTATTTCTGGTATAAGCTCCGGCTGACATTTAGCCTCCTAACTGAAGCACACATTACTCCACCTTATCTCGAATGGTGACTTGATAACTAACAAAATAGGCTTTTCTGTCTGATTTGAGGCTGCCAAATTATCTCTGATCATGTATACTGGTACATGTGTAGCGTGTTTTCAACAATGACATTTTTTAAATAGCCTCAATTGGCTTTTCAAGCCATTTGGATTTCCTAAAGCGCTGTGAGTCTGCTGGCGCTATACAAAACTACATACTTAAAGGAAATACCGTTGTGAACTGTTTCATTCTATTTCCTTGTGTTCTTGGGTCGTTTTAGTTTGATTTCACCTCCTGGATTCCGAACAGCCCCTGCACCATGCGCCAACCTCCTCCTAAGACCAAAGGCACAGCAACCCTGGAAAGTATCCTTGAGACCCTGCCATCAGTGGGCGTTACTGCCAACATAATGACAACTGTCAGGGTCCTGAGTGAAGAGCCTGGTGACCGGGTAAGCATTTTATTCGCACATTACATATGGTTCGGGTGACCACACATATAAAGTGACGAATTGGAACAAGCTACAGACATAGACATAGGACAAACATTTGACAGGTAATACGGTCGGGTTCATAAAGGAGAAGTATGAAAGTACTCAGGGTATATATTTATGGACTCCATATCGAACAAAATTAATGTAAAAGCTATCAGAAGAAAATGCTTCATATTATTACTTTCTTTATATAACTCGACCTCTTGCCCCTCCCCAGACTCTGATAAAGCTCAGGAAGGCCAGCAGTCCTAGACTCTGCTTGAGGCCAATTGGCTCTTCCCTAAATCCTGCTGTGCATCCCGAAGGGCACAGTAGGAGGGTCTTGAAAGCAATTACTTTCTGTGCGAAGAAGGAGAACCTGTGCAAACACGGCCAAGCATGGCATTATTTACAAATGTGCTCACTCACAGACGTCCCTGTCTTTACAAAGGGTTAATGTGTTTATTTTAATGAAAACTGTTGTGTCGCCAGGACAGACCCTGACAAACCAAGACAGTGCTAATTAATCTGGGACGTCTGGTCCCCCTATATTTTTGAGAATTGTCTTTGCATTTTTTCCTCAAGAAATTGAGATTTCTCTATGTGTATTATTTCCTTAGGGATGGTAAAATTATCTTTGTGCATGATTTTCTTAGGAAGCAGCATGACGTTTTGAACAGAGCCTTCCTACATAAGGTGGATTGTAGCATATAGCTAATTAGAAATGATGGTATGCATAAACAAGAGGGGTGATTGAGGGTTTGGACAAATAATGTTTTGTGATGAAGAGATCGCAACACACCAACAGGCAGAAAACAATAATACAATTATCACAAGTACAGTAACATGGTAGACCTACATTTCACAGACTGTGCTTCCTTAATTGCTCTTTTGTTACAGACTCATGCGGAGGCATTTCAGAGTGACTTTTAAACACTGAGAGTGAGGCATTCTCTGGGAGCAGTGATTTCACATAATAGGACTAAAAGGGGGAGAATGTGGAATCTACATGGTGTACACTTTTGTGTTGAGTGTAACCTGGAAGTTCTACTTTGCAGATCATCAATTACTGGAGGCAGTATAGTTGGCAGGTATATAAGGAAGGTACTTTGGTTGGGCAGAATAGTGGCCATTAAAATGCTGATCATTTCCCACATTCTGTATCTCTCCCAGACCCTTTCTTTCATCCCCTCACCCCCCTGTACACGCTGCAGTAATTACAGCGCAAAATTTATAAATTCATATGGGATGGGAAGAAACCTCATATTTTAGAATAGCTGCTCTACTACCCGAAGCAAGAGGGTGGATTGGTGAAACCCTGTCTCCTGTGATTTTTTGAAGCCTTCGAGCTCTGCTTCTTCATGGAATGGGGCTGCCTGCTCTCCGACAAATGCTGGTGCCTTACGGACCAGGCTGTGGCAGGATCCCACAATTGGAAGGAACCCTGGCTCTTCCGCAACCACCAAGCCTGGGGGCTTTACTCCTCCCCAATCACTACCCCTGTCCTATGAGTATGGGACAACATCATGACTCAAGCAAACCTAACCTCTTACCTATCCCCTATGACACCAAGGGCCTGATTCTAACTTTGGAGGACGGTGTTAAACCGTCCCAAAAGTGGCGGATATACCACCTACCGTATTACGAGTCCATTATATCCTATGGAACTCGTAATACGGTAGGTGGTATATCCGCCACTTTTGGGACGGTTTAACACCGTCCTCCAAAGTTAGAATCAGGCCCCAATTCTCTCTAAATCCATAATTTACCCTGGAGATGCACCCAGACCAATTGCGCGGCAGGCTGGAAGAAAGGTGCAAACCAGTTAGATGCTTATTTAAACTTCAAGGGATCAGACTGTTCAACCAACTAAAGAAAGACTATGAACTGACTGAATCCGACCAATTGAAGTACCTGCAAGTACAACATTGGATGGTGCAGCCCTCCCTGAAACCGCACGCTGAGAGAACACTCACACCATTCAAAAAATGGTGTGAGTTTTTGGGTGCTCCTTTAAAAAGATGGCAAATGCCTTATGACTGAGTTGTATATCTTACTGGATGCTGCAACGTCACCATCCCATGTGGCAAATCAAGCTAGATGGGAGGCAGAGCTTGGTAGGACATTTTCAGATACAAGGTGGGTAGACATCTATTACAGAACTTTCTCACCGGCCGCAATATGGCGAGTGTTGAAACAGCCTTATAAAATTGACTCATACTGGTACCTGACCCCGGCACGGCTTCAGGTTTGGAGCTCTGACCATTCCAAAGAATGCTGGAGAGGTAGTGGGAATACAGGCACTTTGATCCAACTTTTATGGCACTGTCTTAAGCTAGAACACTATTGAGACCGCATCCTCAATACCATTGACCGTGCCTTTAACACCACTATCCCCTGGTTCCTGGCCCACACTATCCTGACTCCCTAATCCATTACCCTTTCCACTTCACCACCTCAGGGGGAAATAATTGATTTTAGCATTAGGAGCAGCCCACCAAGTGATCCTGTCCCTTAGACAATCCCCAGTCAAATTACCTGGCCCACAAATTATGGTTCAAACTGGAGATGGAAAAAAAATTGCCTAGCGGTTGACCATCAATCCAATTCCTATGCTGAGCTGTGGGCACTACTCATATGCATACTGTCATGGGAATTTAATAACCTCACCTGCCCCAAATACTTCAAACTGCTTCACCTAATCACACCGGCCAACCCTGAGGCCACTGCCACACCATCTTAAACAACACAATCAACAGCTCTATCATTGGCTCCCAGTTGCCTTCATGTGCTCTTCATACAGACCAACTAGATGTCATACATGAAGAACCTAGGGGGGGATCTTGCTGTGGGTTTTTTCCATTATTGTCTTAAGTTCTTAAAACTTCCTCTGCAATGCTGCCAGCCCATGGGCTGTAGGCATAAAGATGTGTTACACTATCTTGCACATGCTTCTTTGACAATGATGGCCCTCTGGGTTGTAGGCCATCAGCTGTGTTTAATTGCAGATTGCTGAGGCTTTAATTAATAGAATTGATCCATAAGGAAGGTAGTTTGGTGAGGTACTATATTTGATTGTCAATAATTTGTAGAGGGTTGTAGTTTTCACAGAGAGCCACCTAGATTTTCTTAAAAGCAAGTGATGAGTGCATGCCTTGGCAGGTTGTGTAAGGTGTTGGAAGCAGAGTTCAAAATCTTGCCCAGTGGGGAATAGGAGTTTTAAGGGAGGCCCTGAGCAAGCTGTCACAGTAATCAACATTGCTAACTACTAGTGAATTATTCAGTGCCTTGGTGGTGTGAAACAGGAGGCATAGATGTATTTTTTATTCTAATACTTGGTAGCATGTTGAAGTGGCAATGACAATGATTCCACATGCATGAGGAGTTAGATTGAACCCCAAGGTTTCAGGCTGAGGAACAGAAAGTCAAGATGTCTGATGTAAAGTGGGTAGAATTAGACAGAGGGATGTCATTGCAGAGGATGAGGGAAAGTAAAGAACCCCCGTTTTGGAGGAGTTGAGAAAAAGACATGACGGACATCCAGCATCTGATTGCACGTATACAGTTGGAGATTCATGACTGGAGTTAGGATTTAAGTTGGGAAATTATAAGATTTATGTTATCAGTGTATAGGTGATATGCAATCCAAAATGAGATGTCACATAGGGAGCTGGTGGATAGGGATGGTAGTAGTGGGCCTAGAACAGACCCTTGACAGACCAGAAGATATTGTGGGATCGGTGCTGATCTCCTCTATTCCATGACGCTGAAAAGGAGTGAGTTGTTAAATAGAAAGACAACCAGTAAAAAGCACAAGGAGATAAAGGGAGGGGAGTAAAACTGGATGATGATATACATTGTCAAATGTCACTGACTGATCAAGAAGAATGAGGATATAAGGTAGGTGATTGCGGTGAACCGAGGCAGAGACCAGTTTCAGATGAGTGAAGGGTCTGGAAGGAGTAGGCAAGCACCTTTGCATTAGTACTTGAAGGAGGATGAAGTCTTAACTGTATTCTTAAACTCTTTAGGCGGTTCTCAATGTATGCACACAACTGAGGGCCTCGTCCTCTACCAGGGCGACAGAGTAAATTACTCTGTCACCCTGACGGCGGTGTTGAATATAGATAGGTCTATAGGCCCATTGGACATTTGTAGCGTTGACAGGAACAGCTGTCATGGCGGTTCCTGTCAACCCACTGTAATTTACATTTCCATACCTGATTCTCAGAATAGGGAATGCTTGAAATCTGCATTTGTGAAGGGGATTTGCAACAAAGAAATTCCCACCAGTAAGGCAGATTTTCCAAGTGATCAATTCGGCTCAGAGCAGCTGTTTGAGGTCATTCCACTTGAAGCATTTCTGCTGAAGTTGGAGGGTATACACACACTGAACTCACAGGTTTATGGAGTTTGAACCAATCTTTTTAGACATATTCACGATCTGTAAATGTCAAAGATAAGGTTAAATGAAGTTGCACCCCGTAGTATCTCGTAATCTTTTTACATAGTGCCTTGATAATTGTCCTGCTGCTTGACAGAATTATTTGCTTGACAATATACTCTCGAAAATTATGAACCAAAAGGAGCTGGATGTAAATATTAGGAAAAATTAGCCAACCTGGAGTAAGGCTTGTATTGAGTTCATGGGCCACCTTTGAATTTAAATACACACCCTCTGCCCAGCCAAGGTCTTTAGTATTGTATCCTCCTCGTTGTCCATATTCAGTGTTCTGGGGTAAAGCCTGCAGAAAATATAGAGGGTTAAGATTGTCAATGGGAGGATGAAATTTGTCCCATCTCAACACCCTCTCCTTGACACCTTCTTTTATAAATCTTCAAAGGCTTAATGGTTGCACTCAAAGTGGAGACTTGTTCAATTTGAAGTGCATGAATTATCGATGAGCAGAAAGTAAGCAACTTTTCCCTCTTTCTCTGTGTATTCAATTCTCAACCTATCAGGAGGGTTCACTTCTCTTAGTAACTGAGGAAGCAGGATAGTTCAGATTCTAGTTTGTC
The DNA here is from genome assembly GCF_031143425.1 of Pleurodeles waltl. NCBI lineage: Eukaryota > Metazoa > Chordata > Amphibia > Caudata > Salamandridae > Pleurodeles > Pleurodeles waltl. The sequence goes on from NC_090451.1 coordinate 136,981,865, forward strand.
CTTCACGTTGTGCTTTCAGTGACTGCACCTATTAGAAATGATAATGAAATGCTCTCCGTGCTAATTTGCTCTTCATAATAAGACTGTTAATGTGGACTTGCAGTGGGAAAGCAAAACCTTCTGTAAGTTAAGTTCTAGAGAAAAAAAGTGCTGATGCAGTTTTTAGTCCACTCTAAATGCCTTTAACCCTTAGAAAGCTTTCAGCAGCATTGAGTGCTTTTGTTTGTTGTCACCCTAATGTACTCTCTTGATTTATGAAATATTAACCTTTTCAATTATTTATTTGTAAAGAGGCCTTTGGGCACATTCCCTGACGAACGTTTTACAGAAGAGGAACCCAAACGGTGCATCAAGGCTTTCCAGGAACGCCTGTCTCAGATATCTGCCGAGATTGAAAGCAGAAACGAATCCTTGCCTCTTAAGTACAACTACCTGAACCCCAAAGTGATTGAGAACAGCGTCTCCGTATAACTGCAACTAGCCAGCCAGCAAGACCATCCTGCGCTTACACCCAAAGCCAAAGAGCTACTCGGTAAATTGCTTCTCTCTTGGCCCACATTCCAACTAACCAATCAGCATGAATATTCCACGCTCCCACCCAGAGCCAATAACTAGTCAGAAAAGTGTATCTTTCTTGCCTCACATCCCACACTGTTCTATAATCTGATCACTGAAGTATCAGTATCTCTGGACATTGGCCAGGGGTCACTTCAATAGAAAGTCAGAGGGATCCAGTGTTACATCTGTTTGCAGTAGGTGAATCATGCCTAATCAAAAGATATGCAAAGGGATGCTGCAACCACTGAAAGGAAGGCATCGTCATTAGAAACGAGAATTAACATCTGGCATCTTCCAAACATCTGTCTTGGAAGAACCTAAGAGATGAAGAAACTAGAGATTTCCCTGTTGTCCTCCAATAAAGTTTAGAAAACAATGATTTGCTGAGGGAAAGCGATGTGTTTTTTTGATGCAGACCACTCACCATTTCGCTAAATAACCAAGCAAACAATATTGTTTATGCACATGTATGCACACGGGTGTTCACCCGTTTTTGATTGCAACAGTCTTAATAAACAAGCTTTGCAAATTAGAAACATTATCATAAAACATGCCCTCTTCTCTTAAAGTTATGCAGAAATGTATACATGTGTCCACTTGCCTTCACTGCTGTAGACCATTGATGGAGTAAATATTATTCCGGGTCTGTAATGACTGAAGAGATGAGAGACATAAGAACAACGACTAGATTATTTCCATTGTATCTATATCACCAGCAAGAATGAGACTATACATATTTCAGCATATCGATAAGTAAATTGTTAGAGAGAGAGAATGCATACAGAAACCTTGACAAAGATGATGCATACATGCACATATGCAGAGTTACATGCCAACAGACACCCATGCACACAGGCAAGCACACATGGAGTCACCCACCAAATAAATCTGATATGTTATGATGTTTGCTAGTTAAGGATTTCGTGCCGTTCTATGGCTCCCTCAAAATGCTATTTATGACAGGAGAACAGAAGAGGAGGTATCTGGCCTAGTGAATGAAATTAATTTCACAGAATGGAAAACTAGTGTTTGATCTATTTCAGCATCTTCTGGGAAAGCTAGGATGATAAGAAAATGGGAAAGGAGGGATTAAGGGGAAGTAGGAGGTATTAAATGCGGGAGGCAAAGGAATGGAGGCGGGGATGAGGGATGAAAGATGCAGGTTTCATGTTCAGTTATTTATTTTCAGACATTACATTTAATGTAGAGGAAAGATGGGTGTCATTATCTATTCAATCCTTAGCCTGATCTTGTTGCAATTACGTCTACCGGGGCTATAATAATGTATTAATACCCATATGTGCAAGAAACATTTGTTGGTGAAAATGCAGTGCACTCTGCAAATCCTTTCAAAATATGTGTGAAGTTCAGCACCCTAATTTCGTTCGTATTAACAGATGATATACTTAGGTTTATCAGATCGCTCCATCTGTACCAAATACTGTGTCCAGGCCTCGATTTCACCTTTACAAATCACTGTTACCAGATGCATTGGTCCACTGTAAATGTGGAGTACAACTCACAGAGTGCAGTAACGGAAAGTTAAAGACCGAAACCCTGACGCCTGGGTGTGTGGATAACGACAGAAAAACATCTGCTTCTATTATGCATGTTTCCCAGTAATTGAAATGCATCTCTGCCTGTCTCACTAAATTGGTGTTTTATTTTTATTTTTCTACTTTCAGGCACATTGAGATTTAGACACTTTCCAACACGGTGAAATACATATCAATCATTGCACTGGTCTTTTTCATTTCTTTTTATCAGTTCATGATTATTTTTCTAGCTGACAATCGGTTCATGCAAGAAGTCAATGTAGCGACTGCAAGATTTAACACAGAGCCTTTTTAGGTTTTTGGCTGCTGACAGCTCAACTGCCTGGGAAGACACTGATGTCACCAGTAAACGTGGCAGCACACAACACACACTGTACAACATTCTCTGCAACTTACTATGCAGAAAGGGACTTTCTTCAATCCTTGAATGGTCACATTTTGTCCAGCGGTTGCACATTGAATCATTGATGGGGAGGAGTAATCTCTTATATTTTTTGCATTTGTGGTTTTAACATGGTGTACTTATATGCTGCAATTCTCCCCTCCTTTCAACGGGCTGCTCTTACCACCTCTGAGAACCAGACAGGTGCAGTCATTCTGGTCCTACCTCCTGTGGGGCAGAGCCTGTCCGAGGAGATGGAGAAGAAATTGACTACATTGTTATCTATTTGTTTGTACCTTCTGGATAAAAGAGACTAGGGAGTTGCAAATATGTTATGTGAGTGAGTAGGTGGCTGTGATGCAAAGGGGTTTGAACAATTTTACTTCATCTCCTTGAAAGGTTCTCGGGCAGTTGATGGCATTCTAGTTCACCCTGAATAGAATTGTTATTTCTCTTTATGGATGGCAATGTGGTTTGTGGTTCCAGCATTTTTGAGGGAGTGTAGGACTTAGATGTCAATCTATGCAGGACAAGTTCAAGTAGTTTCAGAATTTTTCAGAAACCCATGCAAGTTGTGCGTAGACCTTTTTTTATCCTTTCTGAAAGGTGGCACGACAGTCAACTGTGAAAAAGATTGCAGACCAAGTGAAATTCAAGAAGGGTGATGCAGAGTTGCTGGCGCTAACCAAGGAGACATTTTAATCTGAAGTGTATTTGAATGAGTTGGGCTTCAGTTTTTTTAAGCAGAAGTAGGAGAGTGGGTGAGCTTTTGGGTCCCTGAGGGGAGATGGAGGTCTGTGTTAAAGGAAATGGGATGGAGGTCAGACCAAATGACAGGGTTGGAATGAAGATTAGAGATCAGAAGGACACAGGGGACTATGGTGTCTTGACAGTGACTTGATGTGAGAGGGGTGTTTTGATAGCAATTTCCAGACTGTGGCTACAGTGTATGACAAGGCAATCTTTTAAGGATGGAGTGGATTGTTCTTCTAGATAAAAGTTGAAATCTCCTAAAGCTAGGAGGTGGATACGTGTGAGGAAATAAACTTTGTCCAGGAACATCTGGGCAATTACAAGCAAGGATTTCGAATGATGTGTTTAGAAAGCATTCAAAGGAACATCCAGATGATTCAAAGGAGTTGATTGCAAGGAAGTTATATGCAGATCAGTCTTATGAACAATGGCTAGGACACCTCCTTTCCCAGTGGATCTGTTGGTGAGTGAGGGAGTACAGTTCTTCTCGAGGTAAAGGTATCCACATGTGGTCAGGGAGCAATCACTAAATTAGGTTTTGGTAACAATGAGGTAGTGTACGTCTTGGTGTATCATTATTGAGGTCAATGGTGTGCTTATGTGCAAACCTAGCATTAATAAGGCAGCACTTCATTTTATACTAGGTACACAACGCTGTACCTTGGTACTTGGAGGTCTATTACATGCACTATCATATGTTGAACAGTGGTGAGAGATTATGATTCCAAGTGAGCATTGAAATAAACTCTCTGTTAAATAGATAGGTAAATTATTTATTCCGTTAAAAAGTTAAAACAGATAGAACCATAAAAGATGCATACAACATTCTAAAATCACACTAAAACATACAAGTCCATTCACATTACAATTTATTTACATGATACATAAAACAGTAATATTCAGTCACTGCATATTCAGTTGTTCAGTAAATCCAAAAGGCAAATGGTATCCAACAAACCACAATATGCAAAACGTTATGGCCAGTCCCCTCGGATGATAGCAGTACTGCTCAAAAAGTGACTCATATTTACACAAGTGGCAGTTTCCCCCAGCACAAGGAGAAACAAGATTACTGGTCTCACCTGCTTAAAATGAGCCACTCTTAAAATGGATGCCGAAATCTTTTTTTTCTGGGAAAGGTACATAAGGTGCAAAACAATAAAACATGTGTAATGGTCTGAGCTGAGGTTTTGCTACACCCATGGGGGCCTGTGGTGCCTTCGATGGCCCAACTTTGGGAAAGTTGATTAATGGGAGAAAATAATTCAGCCTGAACCTGGATAAAAGCTGACGATGGTAGACATTATTAACTCAGGTCAGGTATGGTTTGATGGAATTAAAAGATTTTGTGAAACAGTGTGTCTGAACAACTAGTTTTTGTATTTCATGCCCTTCCCTGATAACAGAGAGGCAAAATAAAAAATGCTGTTGACCCACAAATATTCAGTCTTAACAATTTCTTCATGGTGCTTAGGTAGGCTGGGGCAACCCAGAGCTGTCAGTTCAGGCTTTATATTGCTTTTGAGTTATCCAGGGAAAGACAGTCCCAGGTTATCAGCCTGTTAAGAGTCGGCTCTCTCTGATACCATATTGAGAGCCAGCATATTAGAGGCCAGAGTTTGATGGCATCTGAGATATATCTAAGAACAAGTTCCTCATGCACAGCAAATGTTGAGGATCTTTGCAGTACCCCCAGCAAATGCCTAGGAAACTTGTTTTCTTCTAGCTGAATGGGGCCATAGTCCCGGTACCCCCAGATGTCACTCCTGTAAGAGGTAGCGGGGTCACACCTAGCTTTGTAAATATGGATCAGAGCTTTTCTGGGTTTCCTACCTACCCTTAAATTAAAATTCAAGACTGAGTCACATAATCTGGCTGTTGTAAGTCTTTTTGAAAGCAAAGAGGGGCCCCAGAAAGTCTTATAATCAAACAAAATACCCAGATAAGTAAAGGAACAGACTTGGGTGACCATAACATTAAGACAGAAATGGCTTTTGGTTTTTACAGGTTTAACACCCACAGCCATCACAAAGGATTTTGAAGTGTTCACAGAGAGATACAGGCAACCCAAAAACTCCACATGAGAATCAAGAAGCCATTGGAGGCCTAGTGCTATTCTTGACATAAGGAAGGCCTCATCTGCATTAAAAAGAACTAGTAGTGCCCGGGATCCCATCCGAGAGGGGTCACCTTGTACTCTCAATGATGTTGCCGCTAGACCATCAATGTCAACAGTGAAAAGGAAGGGGGCCAAAATGCATCCCTGTCTAACTCCTCTGGTAATGGGGAATCGTTTGGTGCAAGAACTTCCTGAATCTGACTGAGGCAGACATATCAGTATGGGTGCCTGCCAAAAAAAGGAACCAGAGCTCGCTAAACACCTAAGGACAGCAATAATGACCACAGCTTTGAGCGATTCACCTGATCAAAGGCCAATGAGAGGCCCATGAAACACAAGAAAAGGATGTGCCATTTAGCCTCTGTCTATTTATGAATCAAAAGGTACAAATTCAAACATTATTCAATTGTGCCCAAACCAGGCCTAAACCCATACTGAGAGTCAAAGACCATGTTCTTCTCTTCGACCCACCCAGACAGCCTTTTTATGACCTCCTGACCCAGAAACTTAACAGTGGTATCAATGAGCGATATGGGCCTACATCATTATGGATCTGACCGGTCACCCTTTTTAAATGCTAGCCCAATGATGGATTGAGACCAAGAACTTAAAGAGCCAATTTACACAGCAGCATTTAAGATGTTCATCAACAAGGGCATCCAGATGACTACATCACTCCTAATGAGGTTGGCTGGAAAACCAAATAGCACAAGTAGCCTTTGAGGTAGAGAGGGAGAGGCAAGGGGACCTCGTGACCTTTGTACCAGTGTTTCAGATAGCCCACTCCATCCTATCCTGAAAAGGATACATTAGGGATAAATGATCATACCATTTACCTTCAGGTATCACAGTGGCCAGACTAGGAGTAGTTTTGTAAACAAAAAAAGGCTGAATTAATGTTCACCAAATAACTGTAGAGTGATAGAGATATCAGGATGTGATCCACAATTGATTCTGCCCTTTTCCTATGTAAGTGGGAGATACCTGGATGTATAACCAGGTTCTGTGAATGAGTAAGTTGGTTCAGCTAATCCCTTTGAGGAGAATGTTCGAAGTAAGGGAATGGTGACTCATCTCTGTCCAAGAGGTTCTCAAAAACAAAACAGGACAGTTGGGCCTAATGTCTTAGTTTGTTGTTACCTAGCTGGCAGCAGGAGCTACTTTTAGTTACCCTATAATATCTATCAAGTTTAATTTCATTCAAGAGAACGAACAGAAAGAATTGCCCTTCATTCGGAGGGATTGACTAGCACTTCGTACACCTACCAATGACATATCCTAAATTAGAATGGTTTTGCAAAACTATAGACATTATATTGCTGGATAACGTTGATGCTAAATGTAGATTTGTTCAAGATTTGACTTGTTGGAAATCTGCCTGAATCTCGGAATAATGTTAAACTTTCTGAAGTTGATAAATGTTTACAAACATTATCAAATTCTCAATAGTGAAGTCCCTATTGTTTTATACACTAATCACTATCACCTCTCTTTTGTCCCTGTGCATCTTTGTCAGAAAACTGGCCGAAATGAAATGAGTGAGAAGGCATACAAGAGGCTAAGCAAATATGTCACTTAGAGGGCACTCGCCTCCAAGCCGGTGGCTATGGGTTCTCTATGTACAATAAATTGCCTTATGACATTACAATTTCCACCTTCGACGTGTCCTACTACATCAATATCAGTGAGAAACTTATGGGTGGAGAGAAAATGTAACAGAGGAGGGAGCTACTTAGTTGAAATATTCTGCTTGCCAAATGTTACTTCTCTGAAACTCGTTTCCAGTGTAGACTTCAGATCTTTCACCTCCAAACAGCAAATGTCCTAGCCAATGTTTTCTAGTATCCTGGAGTGTGTGCCCAGCTCCAGTTGTATTTACATCACCCCATCCAGTCAATCTAAGGTAGTAGACCTTGATTTATAAAGACTGCAGCAAATGACATGAGGGGACCAATGTTGTAATAAATTCTATCGCATTCTATGAATATTACACCTCTTTGGAGGTCCATTTTCTTTGCGTCAACTGATCCAGACGCATCGCTCCAACATTGCATAAAGTCTTTATTTATCTCAGGGGATGCCAGGGATATATGTGATGTCATGACACTGCTGTAGATCTGGTCTTGTACCCAGGAAGGGGACCTACTACTGCATTTCAATGTAAATGGTCCCACGGTGCTAACATAATAATGACAGTGTGAGCAAGTGCTCATGCAGATAATGCCAGACCGAAGAATTGTTCTAGGAGCTTTGAAAGAACATTTAGGAGGAAGCATGCTCCCAAGATTTGTCCATTAAAGAGCACCATTGAAAATAAACTCCTTGGTAGGTAGCAGATAGCAAGAGTTCAGATTCAGGAAAAAACCTGGCACTAGAGCAGCATGCAGGTAAGCATTGTGTATGCCTCTGCCTCGAAAAAAGGATCTGAAATCAACCAGTCATTGAGCTACTTAGACCCAAGTCCTCCCGGCTCATGAAATATTCTAGTTCATTGTTACATTCTCACTGTAAATGTGAGTTGGGTTGATAAAATGCTGATGAATTAGAATAAGGAGATACCTGTCTTTGAAGGCTATATACGACAAGCAATCTCCTGGTGTATTAAAAAAAGTTCTCCATTATCACCTTTCAATGAACAATGAATGAAACTATTGTTTTCTGCTGTAGGGCCTTTCTTTGGGCACAATTATCCTAAGACTCAGTCCTGGGATGGGCACAATATCACTGCTCCCTATTCCATCGCAGGCCAAACACTACTCAACAGGGTCATTTTCTTAACAGGGCACAAGGGCATGGGGGTGTGAAAACACAAACCTACTACACAGATTGTGTGCACGTTTATGCAATATCCTTGAAGATCCATTAGGTATACATTACCAACTTCCAGTGGGACATAAAAACCTCTGATGACTCCTAACTGGCAGTAGTGCCCAGCCCTGATCCAACTGGAACTAGATAAGTCTTTAGAGGTAGCAGATGGGAATACTATGGTTGGCAATTATTTAATAACCCTTACAAATACAGACTCTTCATCAAAAGGATCTTCAGATGCTTTGAGAAGTAGACTGTCATTAATACGATCTATAGGAAAACAGTGTGTTACTCTAAAAGTGTTGGATCAATGTAGTTATGAGTATGGCCATTAAATAGTTTCCAATCTCGAAGAGAAATGCAATTGCAAAGCATATCTTTTGTTGTCCACCACTCCAGTGCTTGGTTTTTAAAATATATGTGCCAGAGCCCACGCTATTGCATGGGATGCACCTATAGCTTAGTCCACCCACTTCCCCTTCTAGTGCTGAAAAATGCCAGTGCCACTGGCCTGGGCGCATTATTATTATATTTAGTGTATATTGAATTGCTAAACTGATGTGATTCTGCCTGCTCTGATAATAGGCAGACAGAGCTACCACGTGGTGAAATGACATTAAAAAAACTGTTTGTGATAAGAATTCAATGTTGGTGCTGAGCATCAGCAAACACTGACACAAAATAAATAATGCCAACACCTCATTTATAGATGACGGCATCCCGGGATAAGTCACTTTGATCTTTGAACTTTGGTTGACAAAGAGCCTCAAGCGGCTTTCAAATTGTATCTTGCTTTTTAAGATTAACAGCCTTTGCAAGAAAATAAACAACATAGGGTAAGATACTTGTTATAGAAATGGCCATCTATGCAATAATTATTCATGGTCTGGGACAGAGTAAATTCTGATAAAAGCTATTAACTGCGGAATCCTTACCTTTTTCATATTCCCCAGGTGTGAGACTGCATCTGGAAAAACCTTAGCAGTGCCCCTGCTTTAGTAGGTTTCACCATGGAGCTACGGACTAACATCACTCCGCTCCCGAAGTGACGTGCAGGATTGCAAATTGTTGTGTATTGCCTATATGGTCACTGAGGAATCCTGATTGTTTTTTATTATACTTGTGTCTACTGTTTTGTTGTGGGTCAAGGGCCAGCCTCAAGGTGGATTTAAGTGTTAAATTGGGAGGGCAGTAGTGGTTTCTCTGACACTCCGATACAGACTCCAGATCTCAGAGCCCAGGTGTAGTGTAGCTAAATATTTCATCCATCTTGGCATTGCCCAGGTGCATGGCATTGTGGTCCTATGTGCAGTAAGTCAAATAGGAGCCATTGAAAAAATGGATTGCATCACCACTGGAACCATGCCATTGGTTAGGGAGTACCCAGGAGTCACCCTCACCCACTAGCTAGTGCCAACCATAAATGTAGCACTTCAAGGCACCAGCCATAGAATACTTTCTGGACCTGGAGAAACTCAGAAGAGGACTGGACGATTTGTGATGTGAGAGGAGCCCTGAAGGACTGGATTTAATCCCTCTTATACTCAGGACAAAGAAGTGTACCCAAGGTTCAGTTGACTGATTCCCTTTTTTGCTACAGGTACACAACAAGCTGTTTGAGGACTTTTTCTACTGGGTATAGACTTCATAATTACTTCACACAGTACCTTTCATTTAAGCCTGATTGCTTTGCATCACATTACCAGGGACTGAGTACAAGTTTAATATAGTTACTGTAGCATTATGCAGGTGGTGATCTTATCCTTTGAAGTGGACACATATCCACCCCCAACAATTACCCAAACAATAACAATTAATAATAACATTAATACTTACTTGACAATTCAGTGGTATTCTCTATCAAGAAGATTGGTCTATTGTGGCGGACTGAATGTGGTATGAGCTATCACACATGAAGAAACTCTTTCAAAACAAAGCCTAAGAAGTCTCTAGTTGGGGTATATGAAAGTAGAGTGTTGTATGAGCTTCACTAAAATTTTAATGTTCAAACCTTGTTAGGTCTTTTAAAGTTTCAAAGTGTAAAGGGCACAAAGCCGTGATCCAGTTGAGTGTCATGCCTCATCAGCCGGTTCCTTGCTTTTCACCACAGACAGCTGATATTACCTGGGCTGTGCTCAGTCTTGCACATAGTTCTGTTTTTCTTTTTATGAATGGCTAGTGAGTATATGTAGTTTTGAATCCTGTTAAATCTCATATGCTTTTGAGACTGCATTGGAAATTGACCCTTTATGTCAAATGTGTCTATGCTTTTCTTGCTCTAATGTGCCAATCTTCTGTCTGTAGCAATTCTTTGAGACAGGACGCCCTATTATTCCTACTAGCCTCTGACTACCTCACTTAGATATGAAGGTGCAACATGAAATCAGTAATTGTACTTAAAGCTGGGTTGTAATGGCACAGGATCTGGTGTAGTACTTGAAAAACATTTAAAAAATATTCCTTTGTTAAATTCAGATGAATATGATGTAAGAAGGTGTTTCCATTGATCTAGAAGGTCTAGCAGTCATTGGGTGGGAGCACACGTTGCTAGGGGACAATACAGTGTCCTGTGGAAAATTTGTCTCATAGAAGGGATCCATAGATGCTTTTGGCTGTTTTTGTTTGTTGAGTGGTCAACCTTCCCACCACCACTGATGCAATGGTGTACCCTAGATAGTCTAAGTGGGTACAGTTGTCCCATATGAGAGACAGATGTGGGCTTGCCACTCTTACCTGATGAAAATAAAGCAATGTGTGATTATTCCATACTAGACCCCTGTGTGATGTCAGTAGAGACAGGAAAGTTTGGGACATTGCCAGTTGGCCTATCCATATCACTGATGATAACACATTCTTACCAAACCTTAACTTTGTCACCACACTTCAAATCAACTTTTTCACTAACAGAGGCCCTCATTACAACATTGGCGGGAGGCGGTGCGGCCGCACTCCCGCGGTGCCCATTATGACATCCCGCTGGGCCGCCGGGCGAAAACAGAGTTTCCGCCAGCAGGGACGTGGGCCGCAACATGGGAGCTGGCTCCAAATGGAGCCGGCGGTGTTGCGGTCGTGCAACGGGTGCAGATGCACCCATCGCTCTTTTCACTGTCTGCTGTGCATACAGTGAAAAGCTGTGTGGGGCTGTGCCTGGGTGCCCCTGCAAAGCCCATGCCAAAGGCATGGGCAGTGGAGGGGCCCCAAGGGGCCCGCAACTCCCCTTTCCGCCATCCTTTGCATGGCAGTTCCTACCGCCATGGAAAGGATGGCGGGAAGGGGACTCGTAATCCCTGGGGCAGCACTGCAAGCAGCACTGCCCTTGTGGGTTACAACCGACGGGACCAACGTTGCGGAAAACCACCGGTCCCGGCGGTTCAACCGCGGCGCTTTCGCCACAGTCGTAATCTGCAAGTTTGCACCGCCAGCCTGTTGGCGGTGCAACCTCCAAAACAGCACTGGCGGTCTTTGACCGCCAGGGTTGTAATGAGGGCCATAGTGTTTCCTTTTTAATATGCTGTTTCTCATCTTCTCTGTATTGCATGTCTTCACTTCAATTCCCATGAAAAAAACAAATCTACAGACAACTTATTTTGTTTTACTAGTTTGTATCATGCATCCATTATTGGTTCTTCTCCAACCCTCAAATGATGATCCATAAGGAGTACAATGATACGACCACAACAACCTTTAAAATGAGCTTGAACATCCACCCTAGAGGCGCTTGCCAACAGCATACTATCCACAATCACCCTGTTAAAAAGTGCATTTGAAGTGAATATAAAGCTTCAATTTCATGGCAAATCCCATCAATTTAAAACAAAGTGAACTCCATTATCCATATCAAGGACTTTGGAATGTCTTCCTTAAAAAATATATCACAAATAAATCCAGTGACATTTTCCGTGGTAGGATGCCATTTGCAGTCCACCGTAACATTTGGAATAACAATAATATACCTTTTATGACTACTTTCAGGAAAATCTATAAGAAGATCATCCGCTGGCCCTTCTGGGATTTTACTATGCAGACAAGGAATTCACTTTAAAACGTTTATACACTTTTCTTGAACAATAACAATTTTAAAAACTGTGGCAATCCATAAATGGACACCAACAACATTCCCTCACGTTTTTCACAGTAGTGGCCGCACGTAAATGCCACTTCTAAACAATCTTCACAAATACCTTTCTTAAAATAGCTGGAGGTACCCATCAAATTCAGACAATCATTAAAACTGAACTCATGCCTTAGCTTTCCAAATACTAGTAACTTAGACCCCAGTAACTTCTCCCTAGGTGAAAACGCATTTTTAAATTTCATCTTCATTCCTTGTAACAAGTTTCATTCCTTAATCTCATAATTGGCAAATGTAACTACATCATCCAGACATCACAACACACAAATCTGTAGATGCTTCAACTGCATCCTGATTGCTTCTGACATTTCATGGTAACCTTGAAGAGTAATGTGCTCTAAAAATTTTAACACCGTGGAGCAAATTGACTATCATTTTGTGTTGTGGGTGCACTACATTTTTTGGTATAGCCAAGACACAAAATGTTATTAGAAAATTACAAAGCCACACAAGGGCGGACCTGTGGCATCTTGCTTGGCATTGTTAAAAAATAAATGAAAGCAAGGCAGTGCATAAGGCTGCCTTGCATTACCTTGCGTCTGAGAGGTGTTTCATTGGTGGTGCATGGGCTTTCCAATGCATCCACCAATGGATTTTTCCCCAATCCCAGATCTACTTAAAATCAGTAAACCTAGAATTGAAGCAAAATGGTGCAGCTCAGAGACCCAGTTGTAATGAGGAGAAATATGTTTATCTCTTTATTACTTTCTTATGCTATGTGTGATCCATTCCGCATCAGACACAGAAAAAGGAAAATGCTTTTAAAGATTGTTCTTATGTATGAAGATACCTCTTCCTGAACAAAAAAGATAATGTTGGTAATGCAGGCACTCTTGCGGCAAGGCACAGGGGTACCTGCATTGGTGCTAGGCTGCACACAGTGTGTCAGTAGAAGAAGGAATCAGACGTACACCATATCTTAGTGGATATGGCACATTTCTGCTCTCTCTGTTTCATGCAGCACAGCAAATTTTCTTGCTGGCTTGCCTTGTGTGAAACTATGAAAATCTGCCCCCAGAATATAAACAATTTCAAACCTCTACTCATATATTGTGCACCTCCATTTTTAAGTATAATCAACACTAATCTATTATTGTTTCATGTTTTCTTCTAAGGCACTTGCCCAAACTAGAGCCTCTTACTCCATAACAATTGGTCTGGTTTCTGCTTCACTCAAGCTTATGTAGACTGGTATCAACTCTTACACGTGGCTTGACATAGAAAATATGGCAAGGCAAGAGGTTCAACCCCTTAACTGCTGAGATATTTTCACTCCAGTCCTGAAACCTGTTTCCGTTATTTGGAATACTTTTCTCTCAGGCTGGCATAATATTTTTTCAACATATGGAATCCATGTTTAAAAAAAAAAAAAGTGCTTTGTTTCCAAAAAGTGGCATCAACAAAAGGTTTGTGGAGCTAAAATCACCATCTTCTTAGCTTTTAGGAGCATGCAGAGCTGTGTGGGAAAACACTTTTTTCCCACTGTTTTGGTATTCTTCTAAGCACTAGTTCATTTTCTCTATTATTTATATTTTAAACCTATTTCCAGTTTGTGGCGGAAGTAGGTATGAAAGTCAAGGATGATGCTGGACAGCTATACATTTCTGAAAAGTATACAAAATTCTGAATTCAGCAAGCAGTTATTTGTGTAGATTCCTCTGGGTTTCCCAAAAAAACTAACTCTTGAAATAAAAAAAATATAAAAAATGGGTGGAAAAAAAAATAGGTCTCAGTCGAAAATCTAATTCTGCTGGTGGAGTTGACGAAATTTGGTAACTCTGCATTACACGTGTAATGAGGAGTTCCTGCCAAATTCCACCAATCAGCGTTTGGCAGAACTTATCATATGTTGGTGCCTCGTGGTGTTGACGTGATCATAATGGCCCTGTAACGTACCCTTGCGAGCTCAAGTTAGATTTGCCAGCAACTAGCGCAATTTCCGGTCACCGCAGAGAATTCTGGTGCCATTTTGTGACACTGGTGATCGTGAGCAGCTGCTTCTCAAAGAGTTTCTACTGAGAAGCAGCTAAAACATCGCAAAAATACCTTTTTGAGTTGATATTTTACTCAACTAAATTGTTAAGGTTTTTTTAGTGTAAAATCCATGTTTTATTACTATTATTTATCAACAGGAACGAAGTGCACAGTGTAGGAAAGTAGCCTCTTTCTTGCATGGTTACCCCCACTTTTGGCTTGTTTGTGAGTGTGTGTCAGTGTGTTTTTACTGTGTCACTGGGATCCTGCTAGCCAGGACCTCAGTGCTCATAGATAAAAACCTATATGTCAGTATGTTTTGCCTGTTTCACTGGGATCCTGCTAGCCAGGACCCCAGTGCTCATAGTTTATGGCCTAATGTGTATGCCTGTGTAGTGCCTAACTGTGTCACTGAGGCTCTGCTAACCAGAACCTCAGTGCCTATTCTTTCTCTGCTTTTAAATTTGTCACTGTAGGCCATTGACTTCATTTACCAATTTCAATTGGCACACTGGACCCCCCTTATCAGCCCCTAGTATGTGGTACCTGGGTACCCAGGGGATTGGGGTTCCAGGAGATCCATATGGACTGCAGCATTTCTTTTGCCACCCATAGGGAGCTCAGACAAACCCTTACACAGGACTGCCATTGCAGCCTGCGTGAAATAGTGCACACACTATTTCCCAGCCATTTTCACTGCACTTAAGTAACTTATAAGTCACCTATATATCTAACCTTCACTTGCTGAAGGTTAGGTGCAAAGTTACAAAGTGTGAGGGCACCCTTGCACTAGCAAAGGTGCCCCCACATAGTTCAGGGCCATTTCACTGGACTTTGTGAGTACGGGGACGCCATTACAAGCGTGCACTACACATAGGTCAATACCTATACGTAGCTTCACAATTGTAACTCCTAATATGGCCATGTAACCTGTCTAAGTCACAGAATTGTCCCCCATTCCAAATTTGGTATCGGGGAGCCAATACCATGCATCCTGGGGGCTCCACCATGGACCCCCAGTACTGCCAAACCAGCTCTCTGAAGCTTGCACTGCAGCTAAAGCTGCTGCCACCTCACAGACAGGGTTCTGCCCTCCTGGGGTCTGGGCAGCCCAGTCCCAGGAAGGCAGAACAAAGCATTTCCTCTGAGAGCAGGGTGTTATAACCTCTCCTTTTGAAAATAGGTGTTACAGGCTGGGGAGGGGTAGTCCCCCCAGCCTCTGGAAATGCTTTGAAGGGCACAGATGGTGCCCTCCTTGCATAAACCAGTCTACATCGGTTCGGGGACCCCTTCCCTGGTGGCAAACTGGACAAAAAAAAGGTGAGTGACCTCTCCCCTGTCAATCACCACCCCAGGGGTGGTGCCCAGAGTTCCTCCAGTGTGTCCCAGACTTTAGCCATCTTGCTTTGAAAGGTGTGGGGGCACTCTGGAGGGCTCTGAGTGGCCAGTGCCAGCAGGTGACGTCAAAGACCCCTCCTGATAGGTACATACCTGATAAGGTAGCCAATCCCCCTCTCAGGACTATTTAAGGTTTCTCCTGTGGGTTCTCTTCAGATTCTGCTTGCAAGTTTCCTTCGGGAATCCTCTGCAACAACTTCAGACTCTTCTGACCTCGGATCAACTGCAGCCTGCCCCAAGAAATGCTGTAACTGCAACAAAGTGTCCACAAAAGACACTTTTCTTCAGCAACCGCAGCTCCAAATCAGCAAAAGCAACAGTTTCCATGGTGTGTATGCTCTGGGGACTCCCTGTCATCATCCTGCACCAGAAAGTCCGAAGAAATCTCCTGTGGAGTGACGGAGTCACTCCCCTGCTCCAAGCAGGCACTTTCCAAGGCGACAACTGATACCCTAGAACTCCTCTCACGCTGATAAGCGTGCTCCTAAGGAGACAAAGGGTGCACATCATTGACTTAAACCGACCTGAGGTCCTTCTGACGAAATTTGGAGGAGGTAAGACCTTGCCTTTCCAAGAACGACAATAGCCCTGTGTATTGTGTCTTCTTCGCCTCCTGAGGCCTCTGTGCACTCTTTGCAAAATTCCTTTCTGCACAGCATGGCCCAGATCCGCAGCACTCCACCCTGTGATGCTCAACTCACTGAGTTGTTCTCATGCAGCATAGGTTCTTCTTTTGTTGTGCTGCATCAACCTCATTTTGCACCTCCTTTGAACCCGGATCCTGCAGCTTCTGGGGGTTCTGGCTGAGATCCTGAGGGCTCTCTAAATTGCTGAGAGCCCCCTCTTCCTCCTCACCTAGAGTTGAGGCCCCAGGTCCCTCCTGGGTCCATCCAGTGGCATTTTGATGAAAACTCACTTTTGCAGTAGCCAAGGCTTGTTGGCACCTTCCAACATGAAATCTCATCTGGAACTATCTTCACGGCATCAAACATCTTTTACATTATGTAGGAACCGGCTGGCATCTTCATAGGGTGCATTTCTGCGGTCTTTGACTAACGGGAGACTCTTCTTTTGCACCCTCTTCTGGGTTGGCAGGGGCTCCTGTCCTTCCTGGAACTTCTTTCCGCTTCTGGACTTGGTCCTCTTCCTTTGCTGGTCTTCAGGTCCAATAATCCAGCAGTTGTTCTTTGCAGACTTGGTTGGCTGCTGCAAAATTCCAAAACGAGGTGTAGTGTGCCCTAAGGAAACTTGCAGTACTTTACTCCTGCTTTTCTGGGCTCTGGGGTGGAGTAATTTACTTACCTTTACTGTATTCTTACACTCCCAGTGATTCTGCACACACTAAACTTTTCTATGGAGGAATTTGTGATTCACATTCCACTTTTTTAGTATATGGTTTGTATTGACCCCAGACCTATTTTCTCCCATTGCATGCTATAGGATTTCCTACTGTTTGCACTGTTCTATGACTATTTACTTGTCTAATTTTGGTGTCTAGTGTATATATTGTGTATAATACTTACCTCCAGAAGGAGTATTGTCTCAAAGATTTTTTTGGTACTGTGTCACCCAAATAAATACCTTTATTTTTGGTAACACTGAGTATTGTCTTTACTTGTGTATAAGTACTGTGTAACTATAAGTGGTATTGCATGAGCTTTGCATGTCTCCTATTCAGCCTAAGCTACTCTGCTATAGCTACCTCTATTAGCCTAAGCTGCTAGAATACTACTACATGTCACTAATAAGGGATAACTGGACCTGGTATAAGGTGTAAGTACCCAAGGTACCCACTACAAACGAGGCCAGCCTCCTACACACAGAGACTCCAACTTCCTTTTACTGTCCAAAAGGCTCCTCCCACTGCTTTGTCTATCTCCTGGTCGCTTTTCATTTGGACATTGTTTTTATGATATCTCAAGTAAGTTAAGATAAGGGTTTTGTTAGATAAAGGGCCAGTATATATATTTTTATTTATGTTTTTAAATGTGAGTGTGGTTGTGATGGGTGGCCTTGAGTTGCAGTAGGGGCCTAGTATGTTTTTAAATTACATTTTTTAACTGTTAGAAGGGACAACGTTTGTACAGTTCAGTACATTTTCTCCATGTTTGTTAAATCCTCATTGTCATTTATTTTACCAAGTGGCCTAGTCTGCCCACAGGCCATCCAACCAGTACTATTTATTGGGTTTATGGAACAAGTGTTTCTGTGGTATATGTTGTTTTCAAACCATCTATGATTGAGGCCAGGGATACATTGAATTAAATCATACAAAATGTGTTTTATGTTGTATTTCACTTTGTTCCTGCAAAATGTCTATTTTATTTTGGTGGGGTAATATATGTTGATGCCTTGGGAGGATGTGTGCTGTTGATTTTTTTTTAAAGCTGGCTTAATTTATGTTTTTGGCATTGCTGAATTAACCTCTTAGCTGCTGGTCCTCTTCCCTTCTACCTACGCCCCCCTGCCCCAGTGCTGAGCCCTTTATTGGCTATTTGGGTTAGTTTGTGATTAGGGATTTAACCTTTTTCAAGATAAGGTATCCACACCACATTTGTGCCCTTTTTTCCGAAACTGCTGGGGATTATAAAGGTACCCAAGGTGTTGTGGATTGCCCTGGATGGGACCAAGGAAATAGGCAAAATATTGCAATGTTTAGTGTTTTGGTTTTTTTGTTTTCTTTTTTTTTCTTGTTTTTTTAGAAAAATAGGGAAAAAAGGCTCCAGTGTTTGGATTTGTTCCTAAAATTGGCATCCACGAATGGTTGCTGTACTAAGGTCAGCATGTTCCCAGCTTTCAGGAACATGCAGAGCTGAATCAGAAAAACCTAATTTTCTACTACAGTTTTGGCACTTTTCTAAGAGGTATTCTATTTTACCTATTTTTTGTGCTCTCAACCCACTTCCACACTGTGGTGGAAATCAGTGTGAAACCCTTGGGTGATCCAGAAAAGCTGCTGAATTTTTGAATGTTGTCTACTGTTCAGAAATCTATAAAGGGTCATATGTGTAGATCCATTGAGGATTTCCTAAGGAAAATAACTTTTGAAATAAATTTTGAAAATGAGTAGGAATAAAACAGGCATTTGTGACAACATATTCATCTGTAATTTTTTGTCACAATGGACAAAATACAAAAGTGATATGCCATTATGCCCGCTGGAATTTTCTGGTTGTATGAATATATAGGGTTTGTAGGATTTCCTAGAACCCAAGGTACCCATAGCCAACAACTGAGTTGCAGTGTACAATAGTTTTTTATTGAGTACAGAGTATAGATCAATTCATGCAGCCAAACAGGCAGAGTGAAAAATAGATATAAAAAAAACCTATGTATTCCTGAAAACAGCACAGGCGTTTAGCAACAGGATACTTAGAGGTATCCAGAGTGGGGACTTCTGTGGGTCTCACCCCATATTTTCACCCAGAATCCCTTTCAAACCTACAACCTTGACTAAAAGAACTCATTTTCCTCACATTTCTGGGATGGAAAGTTCTGGAATCTGTGGAGATCCCAAAACTTCCTTCGACCCAGCATTTCCCCAAGTTTCCCAACAAAAATGGTACCTTACTTGTGTGAATAGACCTAGTGTCTGCAACAGAAAACTGCCCAAAACACAACATGGATGCATCACATTTTTTCACTGAAAACTGACCCTCATTTTCCAATGTGGATAGCTCTAGGTTTTGGACCATAGCTCAGCCAGCACAAGGAAAACCTAGCGAACTTGTAAATTTTTTAATACTAGACATCTAGTGGTATCCAGGGTGTGCTGACTTGCGTGGGTCTCACCATGTATTGTTTACCCAGAATCCCTTACAAACCTCAAACTCTGACTGAAAAACAAGATTTCCTAACATTTCTGAGATGAAAAGTTCTGGAATCTACAGGGAGCCATAAACTTCCTTCAATCTGGTATTTCCCCAAGTCTTCCAATTAAAAACTGTATCTCACTTGTGTGGGTAGATTTAGTGCCCGCAACAGGAAAATGGACAAAACACAACATGGATGCATCACATTTTTCTACCAAAAGCTCACCTTTTTTTCTAGTGTGCGGAGCTCTAGATTTTGGACCCTAGTTCAGCTGGCACCTAGAGAAACCTAGCCAACCTATTTATTTTTTAAACTAGATGTCTAGGGGTATCCAGGGTTGACTGACTTGTGTGGGTCCCACTACATATATTACCCAGAATCCCTTTGCAGTCCTCAGACTTTAACTAAATACATTTTCCTCACATTTCTGTGATGGAAAGTTCTGGAATCTGCAGGAAACCACAAACCTCCTACCACCTGGGATTTCCCTCATTTCATTTATCAATCAGTCACCTAATTCCAACCATGGAGACAAAACTGGTGCTGATGTTGAAACTCCACTCACTCTCAGGAAGAAGCAGGACCCAGGGATTTTACACCTAGATCCGCTGGCTTCCAGAGGGGGAAGCGGGGAAGGGGCAAAATTGTAAAGAAAATTTAAGGTACAGAATCTATTCAACAGTAATACTACACTGCATACTGAATGTGCTGTTCTTGAGACCTTCTTGGACTGTGAAGGCAGGAGTTTACAGACAGCACCTCAAGTTTCGTGAAGACACAATATTAGGTTTCTTCAAAATCACAGCACAAGAGCACAATAACCAGATTCTTCTTAGACTCTCAAGGAGGAACTTGAAATACTGATTGCAGCCTACTACACTCCTAGGGCAAGGTCAGAACATAGATTGGAGTTACTGGCACTACCAAGGTAGTACTCCATACATGATTGGAGTCGGACACTCCTAAGGTATACTAGAAACAAGGTTGCTCTCTGTACATAGGTTGCAATTTAAACAAACTCTTAAGGTATGTTAAACACAAGGTTAGACTTGGAACTACATATATACTCAGTACATAAGTTGGAGTTACTGACACTCCCTAAGTTACACTTGTTACCTAGGTTACACTGGGAACAAGGTTATACTTGAAGCAAGGTTACAGTCTGAACAAGGTTATGCTCAGAACAAGGTCATACTCGGAACAAGGTTATACTTTTGTACTTGTCACAAGGTTGGAGTTACTTGACACTCTCAGGTTGTACTTGAAACTTGGGTTGGAGTTACTGGCACTCCCAAGGTTACAAGGTCCATTCAGAATTCAGTCTCTAGCCCATGAGCAACACAGTTAAAGTGCCATGGTTTGGAGAGAAGATCCAGAGCAAGGACAAGCAAGGAGCACTGAAGGAAAATGTTGGATAAGGAGCTGGAGCAAAGTCTATAGTATTGAGTCTTGAAGAGGATGATAGACAGGTCTGCTACTACTTTAAAGGGTTAGTGCACAAACCTGAAGGGAAAGTACCTAGCCTTGTCTAGTACTTTAACTAGAACCCAAAGACAGCAGGAGGCTGTTTGCAAGAAGCTGAAGAGGAGAATCATAGGTTATAAAGGGAGACACTGGAAGCGTTGCAGAAGTAAGATCATGGAATCATCAGGAAGCCTTGGAAGACAAGAGCACTGGGAGCTCTGGATGACTTAGGAGATGAGTGCTGTGATGAGGCTTGTGCAGGGCTGGAGCACTGAAGGTCTGGGTGAGTTGGGAGTTGAGTGCAGGGACAAAGCTTGCACTGGACTGCAATGCAGGAAGATCCAGGTGACTCAGGAGGTGAGTACAGAGACTTTGCTTGCGCAGGACGGGGACAAGGCCAAACACGGATGCAGGTTCATAGTGCGTATTTATACAGGAAACAAAGGGGCGTATTTATAAGCACCTAGCGCCACAGAAGCATCACTTTTCGTGACGCTCCTGTGGCGCTAAGTACTGTGCCATATTTACAAGGTGGCGTTTAGCCACTTTTTGTGGCTTAACGTCATCTTGTAAATACGGCCCCTTCCCACGCAGCACTGTGCGTGGAAGAGGTGTGCAATGGGTGTTGCTGTGGGTGTGCCACAGCAAGACCCATTGCATTTTGACACTGCCTCAGATATATGAAATTCCATAAACCTGAGGCAGGGTACAACGAGGAGGAATACTTTATTCCTTCTCATTTTTTGCTTTTTTATAGCGTGCTGCATTATAAAGAGCAAAATGCCAGAAAGTATTCCTGCACATAAACAATCAATTGAAAATTACGCTTTGACACTTCTGTGTGTGCTGCAATGTGCAGCATACACAGAAGTGCCAAAGCGCCATTAGTGATTGTTTATGTGCAGTGTCAGGAATCCCCGAGGTGCCGCCTGCGTTATCTGTCAGCATCCCAAGGGATTAGGGTTAACTCATATCTCTGTTTTTGGTTAAACCTTCATGTTTCTAAGTAAACATAGACCCTCCTTACAACATTGTTGGTATATGCCACTTACCGCCGTGCAGAAGACCGCCAACACACCGCCGCAGCAGCGGAATTCCGCCACAGCTATTACGACCAACAACTCGGAATCCACCAAAATCTAGACACCCATACAAGTCCGCCACACCAAAGTTCAGTGATAAACTGGCGTTAACAAAACAGCCAACAGGAATACGCCCACACTATCACGACCCGTGAATCCACGCAGCGGTCTTTCAACCGCGGTAAACCATTGTCGGTACACACCGCTGCGCTCAAAATACACACACATTTACAAAACACTACCACATTGGACAATTCCAAATACACACACCTGATACACATACACACACCACTCCCACACACCCAATACAATATAAAACACCCACCCACATCACCCACAAACCCTTACTACATAAAATTTTGACGAAGGCCAGAGAGACAGCACAGCAAAGAGAACACATCATACAGAGGCACACAACACCATCACACATACACATCCACGCACAAAACAGCACACACCCCTAAACATCACCCCACACATCACAACACACACCACCTCACACATCATCCACCCCATGGCACGGCAAAGACACCCCAGGTTTTCTGAGGAGGAGCTCAGGGTTATGGTGGAGGAAATCATCCGGGTAGAGTTATAGCTATTCGGATCAGAGGTGCAGCACACCACCATAGTTAGGAAGATAGAGCTATGGCGCAGAATCGTGGACAGGGTCAACGCAGTGGGACAGCACCCAAGAATACGGGATGACATCAGGAATAGGTGGAACGACCTACAGGGGAAGGTGCGTTCCGTGGTCTCAAGACACCACATCGCGGTTCAGAAGATTGCTGGTGGACCCCCACCTACTTCCCCACAACTAACAACATGGGAAGAGCAGGTCTTGGCTATACTGCATCCTGAGGGCCTCACAGGAGTAGCTGGAGGAATGGACTCTGGTAAGTCAAATCTTAACTGTTACATCCCCCACCTTACCTGCATGCAATCACATACCCCCACCCTCACCCTCACCCCCATCACTCCAACTCCTCACATATGTCCCACTAGCACAAACCACACATCCCAACACCAAGCCCTGCATGCAACAACAAAGCATGGACACCCATCACCAATGCATGTCCCTTGCACATACCCATACAGACCCCTAAACAATTAGAACACAAGGCCCTACACAGGAATGCATGCACTGTGGTACAGGGTCACCCACCCATTGCACACAATGGCACACACAGATACCAAAACTATGCCTTTACAACCCTGCAGGACCCCTACTCAACATCACCGGACAGGAGGTCCCAGACATGTCCACTCCACCCACAGAAGAGGCCCACAGTGATGACAGCAGCTCTGTCCAACTGGATCTAGATGACCAGTCCGGCCCATCTGGGACCTCAGGACAGTCGGTTCCCCTCACACTGGCACAAGCCACAACAGAGCCTCCCCCCTCTGGAAACACCAGCACAGCACCCACCCAGCGGGCCCATACCTCTGTCCCCAGGACACATCAAGCAGCAGTGTGTCCACCACTACAGGGAACCCAGGCTAACCCACCACCCAAGAACAGCAGGGTTCTGGGGGCAATGGTAGTGGGCACACTGTGTGGCAGGGGGAGGGCAGGCCCAGGGAACCCACTCTCCACGAGGCACTCTTCAACATCATGGGAGCCTACCACCATTCCCATGAGATGATGGCATAGTAGGAGGAGGTATCGCCATCGTCTTCAAAGACTCCATCAGCGTCACCACCTCCACCGAAGACACCCCTCTCGCCGCTGAACATCTGCATTTTCAAATTCGCACCGACCCCAGGACCACCATCAGAGGATCCCTCGTCTACCGACCCCCCGGACCGTGCGCCCCTTTCAGCGACGCCATCGCCGACTTCACCTCCAGGCACGCCCTCGCCTCGCCGGACTACATCCTCCTAGGCGACCTCAACTTCCATCTGGAACAGAACAACGACCCCAACACCACCGCCCTGCTCGACAACCTCGCCAACCTCGGCCTCAAGCAACTGGTGAACACCGCCACCCACATCGCCGGACACACGCTTGTCCCTATCTTCTCCGCCAGCAAACACGTCTTCTTCAGCCACACCTCCTCTCTACACTGGACCGACCACAGCTGTGTTGACTTCACATTCCGACGCGAGACCCGCCACCTCCGCACTCAACCCATCCCTCGTCGACAGTGGAACAAGATCCCCGAAGAGCAACTCTTCTCCGCACTCGCCGCCAACCAACCCACCCTCACCACCGACCCCAACGACGCAGCCCTCAGCCTCACAAACTGGATCTCCAACTGCGCAGACAACCTTGCTCCCCTCAAACGCACGCATCGACAGACCAACACCAAAAAACCTCTCTGGTTCTCTGACACCCTCAAAGAATCAAAGAAAACTTGTCACACCCTCGAGGAGGCCTGGCGCAAGGACCACACCGCTGACAACATGACCGCCCTCAAGAACGCTACCCGCGAACACCACCACCTGATCTGCTCTGCCAAAAGGAACTTTTTCACCGACAGACTGGACAAAAACAGCCACAACAGCAGAGAACTCTTCAGCATCATCAAGGAGTTCTCCAACCCCAACGCCAACGCCGTCACGCCCTCACAGGATTTGTGTGAATCCCTCGCCACCCTCTTCCATCGCAAGATCAGGGACCTCCACGACAGCTTCGGACACCAGACCCAACCAAACACCACCGAACCCGCACCCCCAGCCATCACCCTCAACAACTGGACCCACATCAACACTGAAGAAACCAAATCCATCATGAACTCTATCCACTCTGGCGCCCCTTCGGACCCCTGCCCTCACTTCATCTTTAATAAAGCCGACGACATCATCGCCCCGCACCTCCAGGCAGTCATTAACTCTTCTTTTTCATCTGCTACCTTCCCCGAATGCTGGAAACACGCCGAAGTCAACGCCCTACTAAAGAAACCTACGGCTGACCCGAGCGACCTGGAAAACGTCTGCCCCATCTCTCTCCTGCCTTTCCCAGCCAAGGTAATAGAGAAGACCGTCAACAAACAGCTGACCTTCCTGGAAAACAACAACCTGCTCGACCCTTCACAAACCGGATTCCGAACCAACCACAGCACGGAAACCGCCCTCATCTCAGTCACAGACGACATCAGAACCCTGATGGACAACGGTGAAACAGTCGCCCTCATCCTCCTCGACCTCTCGGCTGCCTTCGACACCGTCTGTCACCGCACCCTAATCACCCGCCTCCGCTCCACCGGGATCCAAGGCCAGGCCCTGGACTGGATCACCTCCTTCCTCTCAAACCGTTCCCAAAGAGTTTACCTCCCTCCGTTTCGCTCAGACCCCACTGAGATCATCTGCGGCGTACCCCAAGGCTCATCGCTCAGCCCAACACTCTTCAATGTCTACATGAGCCCCCTCGCCAACATCGTATGCAAGCACGACATCATCATCACCTCCTACACCGACGACACCCAACTTATACTCTCCCTCACCAAGGACCCCGCCAGCGCCAAGACCAACCTACAAGAGGGTATGAAGGACGTCGCAGATTGGATGAGGCTCAGCCGCCTAAAGCTAAACTCTAAAAAAACGGAAATCCTCATCCTCGGCAACACCCCGTCCGCCTGGAACGACTCCTGGTGACCCACGGCACCGCACCGACCCCCACAGACCACGCCTGCAACCTTGGCTTCATCTTGGACCCTCTTCTCACCATGACCAAGCAAGTCAACGCCATGTCCTCCGCCTGCTTCCTCACCCTCCGCATGCTCCGCAAGATCTTCCGCTGGATCCCCGCCGACACTAGAAAAACCGTGACCCACGCCCTCGTCACGAGCCGCCTGGACTACGGCAACACCCTCTACGCTGGGACCACAGCCAAACTCCAAAATCGCCTGCAACGCATCCAAAACTCCTCGGCCCGCCTCATCCTCGACGTACCCCGCAACAGCCACATCTCCGCACACCTGAGACACCTGCATTGGCTCCCAGTCAGCAAAAGGATCACCTTTCGACTTCTCACCCACGCACCCAAAGCCCTCCACAACAAGGGACCGTAATACCTCAACCAACGCCTCAGCTTCTACGTCCCCACCCGCCTCCTCCGTTCCTCTGGCCTTGCGCTCGCTGCCGTCCCTCGCATCCGCCGCTCCACGGCGGGTGGGAGATCTTTCTCCTTCCTGGCGGCCCCACCAGCCTCAGGACCACCCAGGACCACTCCGCATTCCGGAGACTCCTAAAAACCTGGCTTTTCGAGCAGCAGTAACCCCCCCTTTCCCCTAGCGCCTTGAGACCCGCACGGGTGAGTAGCGCGCTTTATAAATGTTAATGATGGCAACGGTACTGGCCAAGTTTCAGGTGACCCAGCGGCTGCAGGAGGAACAGTATTTGGGGGTCAGGGAGGAACTCCAATCCATCAATACCACCCTGAGCACCATTGTAGGGGTGCTGAAGGAACTCGTGAACACCAGGAGAGACACTGTGGCACAACAAGGGGCCCCTGACACTAGCCTGGACGATGAAGTGCCCACCACCTCCGCCGACGCTAGTGGACAGGAGGCACCGCCACAGGACTACGACACCAGCACCCCACCCCCTGCAGATGGACTACCACCCAGCAAGCGGTCCCTGAGATCCAGGACAAAGACCGAGATCAATGCCAATACCCCCGCCAAGAAATGAGACCACCCGGAATGTCATCCTTCTGTCCCACTTTGTCACCCTGTCCATCCTTAAACTGCCCCAGCTCCACTTACTATGCCCCTTTGGACAATGCACCTGTGAGACTAACAGACTGGACTCTGCTATGGACATTCCTCCATCATCACCCCTGGCCATTTTACAACCCCCTCCACTATTTAGCACTTATATAAGCACCCTTAAATCACAAAACTATCTGGAGTCAGTCTGTGCTTTCACAAATGTGTATTTGCAATCACTGTGGGAAATAGCAATGTCCATTGTATTGTCAACATACCTATGTCACACAGCTCTAGTCCATGAGGAAACATAGCAGAGGTCTCACAGTGGGATCCACATCTGTAAAATCGAAAAGGAAAGTGACAAATCAGGGTCTATACACTGGGTGAAAGTGACAGACAGATGAGAGGTTGAACAAGTGTATCAGATGTAGCAGGCAGTGATGTCTCCTTACCTGTGTCTCACTGGAAGTATTGATGAATCACGGTGTTTCTGTTGTCGATATCCTCTTCTTCTGCCTCCTCTTCTTCACTGTCCACAGGCTCCACAGCTGCCACAACACCATCCTCCTGCAGAAAAGGTACCTGTTGTCGCAAATCCAAGTTGTGCAGCATACAGCAGGCCACGATGATCTGGCACACCTTCTTTGGTGAGTAGAATAGGGAACCACCTGTCATATGGAGGCACCTGAACCTGGCCTTCAGGAGGCCGAAGGTCCTCTCTATAACCCTCCTAGTTCGCCCATGTGCCTCATCGTAGCGTTCCTCTGCCCTTGTCCTGGGATTCATCACTGGGGTCAGTAACCACGACAGGTTGGGGTAGCCAGAGTCACCCGCAAATGTCAAGGGACAACTGTTAGACACACACTAACCCTTAGGGACAACCCCAGACCCAGACAACTATTCACACTGTATAGGGTCCATGTCCTCACCTAATAGCCACACACGGTGCCTCTGGAGTTGCCCCATCACATAAGGGATGCTGCTATTCCTCAGAATGTAAGTGTCATGCACTAAACCAGGAAACTTGGCATTCACATGGGAGATGTACTGGTCGGCCAAACACACCATCTGCACATTCATCGAATGGTAACTCTTCCGGTTTCTCTACACCTGTTCACTCAAGAGGGGGGGGGGGCAAGGCCACATGTGTCCCATCAATGGCACCTATGATGTTGGGGATATGTCCCAAAGCATAGAAGTCACCTTTCACTGTAGGCAAATCCTCCACCTGAGGGAACACGAAGTAGCTGTGCATGTGTTTCAGCAGGGCAGACAACACTCTGGACAACACGTTGGAGACCATGGGCTGGGACATCCCTGATGCTATGGCCACTGTCGTCTGAAAAGACCCACTTGCCAGGAAATGGAGAAGTGACAGGACATGCAATAGAGGGGGGATACCTGTGGGATGGCGGATAGCTGACATCAGGTCTGGCTCCACCTGGCCACACAGTTCATGGATTGTGGCACGGTCAAGTCTGTAGGTGACAATTACATGTCGCTCTTCCATTGTCGACAGGTCCACCAGCGGTCTGTACACCGTAGGATGCCACAATCTCCTCACCTGCCCCAGCAGATGTGCTCTGTGGATGAGAACAGCAAGCAGAGGGTCAGCCAACACTGAGGTACGAAAACACAACTTTATTGCGCTTATTTGTCAATCCTCTATGTGACTGCCTTAGTGTGTATGCAAGGCCTAGAAATGTGTGACAAATTTAAAATTAATGCCATGTAGCCCCCTGAAATGGTGGCTGCCTAACCTGTAAGGTGGGACAATGGGATATGAGGTAACTGCGCTGGCGTTGTACACCGTCGCGGTAGGTGGTCGAAGACCGCAGCGCAATCCTGCATTGGTTAACATTGGACCCTATGGGTCCCAGGAGCCAATGACTATGTACGCCGGCGGTGATGGTACGCACCGCCGCGGAACATTTTCTCTCTGTTCACTCACTTGATACTTGATCTTCGACAGGAGAGGACCTACACTGCAAGTGCTGCTGTGACCTCAGTCTGGAAGCGACAATGGCTCATGTGTCTGGGGAAAGGGTCCCTGCCTTCACATCGGAGGAGTTGGACAAACTAGTGGATGAGGTCCTCCCCCAGTACATGCTACTCTACGGTCCTCCAGACAAACAGGTGAGTACACTGTGAGCATGCTGTATGGGCAATGCCTGTTTGGAGTGGTGTGGATGGGAGATTGGGGGGGGGGGGGAATGAGGCATGCATGAAACAACAGTGATTGTATGTGCGTCATGACAAGGGTAGGAACGTGGGCCAATGACTGTGACGGTCCGGACGGTTATATCTTCTCTTTTTCCCCTGTACTATTCCTGTAGGTCCGCGCCCACCAGAAGAAGGATATTTGGCATGCCATCGCCAAGGAAGTCCGACTCTGGGGGTCCACCACAGACGGAGCACCCACTGCCGGAAAAGATGGGAGGACATTCGCCGCTGGAGCAAGCAGACGCGGAGGCCCAGCCGTCGCACCATGACCCCCCTGATGTTCCGGATCCTGGCGGTGGCGTATCCGGAGTTGGATGGGCGCTTGAGAGCATCACAGCAGCCACAAGGGGGTGAGAACACTCTCATTCAGCTGAATCAGCACACATTGGAGGTGTCTGGGTGGGGGAGGTGGGCTGTGGGTACCCCTAGGCCAGGGAGAGTTTTGTAGGCAAGGTCCCTTCATAAGGCAGGCCATGTGGCACCCCACCCCACCAATGTTAAGAGCCATCTACCCCTAGTCAGGCTCCTGTGACTTCCATGTGAGCAGCAATCGGGCATAGGCCTTTGACCCCATGTCCCTGTGATTAATTAGGGAACTCTAAGTGCATGGTGTAGTGCAGAGCGCTCCTGTGTCTGTAGTGTCCGCCAACGGTAGCAGTATTGCATGCACTGAACATGTCTTTCTACTTTCTTTCTCCCGCTTTTTGTGGTCTCCCTGTTCTTTTGTGCATTAGCATCATCACGCGGAGGAGCAGTGCCACCGGAGCAGGAGGGAGCTGCATCCCACATGGCCCTGGAGGGTGAGACTACAGACTCCGAATTCACCAGTGGGACGGAGGGCGAGGGGAGCTCCACGGCGGGGACAGGAGATGAGACCAGTGACACGGACTCCTCCTCTGATGGGAGCTCCCTTGAAGTGGCGGGCCCCTCTGTGCCCCCCGCATCTACAGGTACAGCTGCCACCCACCCCTACCAGCACCGCCCTCCCAGCAGCCCCTCAGTGTGTGCCCCGTGGCCGCTCACCCAGGAGGGTGGGCATCTTCTTCGCCCCAGGCACCTCAGCCCCTGCCAGCCCTGCTGCCCTCAGTGAGGAGGCCATTGACCTCCTGAGATCCCTCAGTGTTGGGCAGTCTACCATTCTGAATGCCATCCAGGGTGTAGAGAGGCAGTTGCAACAGACGAATGCATACCTGGAGGCATTCATTCTGGTCAGGCAGCCCAACAGCAAGCTTTTCAGACTCTGGCCTCAGCACTGATGGTAGCCATTGTCCCTGTGTCCAGCCTCTCCCCTCCAACTTCCTCCACCCAGCCCCAGCCCCAATCCCCAGTACCTCAGCCTATCCCAAGCACAACATCAGGCTAGCATGCACACACCTCAACACACAAGGGTAGCTCTGACAAACATAAGCACCACACATCCCACAGGCACTCACACAAGCATCATACCTATGCACACATACCAACATCCACTGCCTCCACTGTGTCCCCTCCTCCTCGTCTCCCTCCTCCCTCCCTGTCATGTCTCCACCCACACCTGCATGCACTACATCTTCAGCCACTACGTCCATCACCAGTGTGCCCATCACCACACACCGCTCAAGTGCACTCACTACCCCCACTACCATTCACACATCCCCTGTGTCCTCTACCAGTGTGTCTGTGAGCCCACCTCCCAAACTACACAAACGCAGTCACACACCCACCCAACAGCCATCCATCTCACGACAGCCTACAGCCCATGCACCTTCACCCAAAATCAGCAAAGGAACACCTCCTTCAACCATTACCTCTTCCTCCACTCCCAAACCCCTCCATCTACCGGTCCCAGTGTGTCTAAAAAACTTTTCCTGTCAAACCTTGACCTCTTCCCCTCACCTCCTCCACCCCTTCCGTCCCCTAGGGCCCGCCTTTCCAGGTCCCAACCCAGCACCTCAGCCACCACATCACCGGGAACAGTGGTGCCAGCAGTAACTGGTTTCTAGAGTGCGCCAAGCAGCAGGGCAGCCAGTGTGCCAAGGAGCCAGGCCATGGACTGTCCCCCACCTCACAAACACAAGAAGTTGGCCACAGCCCGGAGGGAGATGGGCAAAACACCTGCCACCAAGCGCTCTCCTAGGATTAC
This sequence comes from Pleurodeles waltl, assembly GCF_031143425.1. Lineage (NCBI taxonomy): Eukaryota > Metazoa > Chordata > Amphibia > Caudata > Salamandridae > Pleurodeles > Pleurodeles waltl. The sequence continues at coordinate 137,012,904 of NC_090451.1, forward strand.
AGTTTAGAGTGGCAAGACAGCTGTTCCACCATGCAAGGTGGGGAAGGGGCAGAGAAAGAAAGGGAAGTCTTCGCCAAGACCGCCACCAGCACCTCTTCCCAGGACACTGCCACCACCAGGACCGCTGCCCAGGACACCGCCACCACCAGCACCGCTGCAAAGGACACCGCTGCCACCAGCACCGCTGCCCAGGACACCACCAGCACCACTGCCCAGGACACCGCCACCACCAGCCCCGCTGCCCAGGACACCACCACCAGCAGCACGCTCACTGAGCCACCCACCAGCACCGCAGGCCAATGAGAGCTGCAAGCACTGCCGCTGCTGAGGCCGCCGCAAGCACCACCAGCAGTCACGCCACATCATGTGCCAATGGCACCACCATAGACATGGCTCCCATCCCCAGTGGTCTGTCGTACGAAGCTGGTGGTCAGTTCCAGGGGCCTGCACAGCTTCCATGTAGGCCCACCATCAGTGGAGTATCACATCCACTACCCGAGTCTTGGCAGGATGAAGCACTCTGGGCACAAAGCCCCCTCCAGAACCAGTGGAGTATCACATCCACTACCTCAGTCCTTGGCAGGATGAAGCACTCTGGGCACAAAGCCCCCTCCAGAACCAGTGGAGAAAGGCATCCACTACCTCAGTCCTTGGCAGGATGAAGCAATCTGGGCACAAAGCCCCCTCCAGAACCAGTGGAGAAAGGCATCCACTTGAGAGACTGTGGCTTTGCACTCCCCAGGATGCAGCAGTGGGCAAACCACCCACTGGAGAGACTTGTGAGACTGTGGCTTGGCACTCCCCAGGATGCATCAGTGGGCAAACTATCCACTGTAAAGACTTGAGAGACTGTGCTTTGCACTCCCCAGGATAAAGCAGTGGGCAAACCACCCACTGGAGAGACTTGTGAGACTGTGGCTTTGCACTCCCCAGGATAAAGCAGTGGGAAAACCACCCACTGGAAAGACTTGAGACTGAGGCTTTGCACTCCCCAGGATAAAGCAGTGGGCAAACCACCCACTGTAAAGACTTGAGAGACTGTGGCTTTGCACTCCCAGGATAAAGCAGTGGGAAAACCACCCACTGTAAAGACTTGAGAGACTGTGGCTTAGCACTCCCCAGGATAAAGCAGTGGGCACACCACCCACTGGAGAGACTTGTGAGACTGTGGCTTTGCACTCCCCAGGATAAAGCAGTGGGCAAACCACCCACTGGAAAGACTTGAGAGACTGTGGCTTTTCACTCCCCAGGATACATCTATGGGCATGGAGCCCCCTCGTGGAGCTGGCATCGTGCACTCATCCTGCTGAGGTGCCCCACCCCTTCCCTTCCCCCTGAGGTGCCTGTTTTATTTCAATCTGATGCCCCTGCAGTGTTCTCTCCGTTTTGATTGGGTATCTTGTGTGGGCCTCGCCCATGCATTTTGGGCCAAGTGGTCCACGGACTATGTAGGTTGCAGTACATGGACTTGAATTCTTGGTGTATATATTTAATAGTGTATATATATTTTTGAGTAATGGATTTTTATTGATTACAATCGTTCAACTCATTTCCTTTTGTCCTTGCATTTTTTCAGGGGGGATGGGTGGTTTAAATGTAATGTATCAACATGTATTTGTGTGTGTGCTGTAGTGGGTGAGGGTGGGGGTTTTGCGTGTTGCGTGTGTGTGTCACTCTCTTTTCCCTTCCCCCTCTCATGTGTCTTAGGTGCAGTACTCACCGTGGTCTTCGCCGCCGGCGTTCGTGCTCCTGGTAGAGGAACAGGAAGACAATGGCAGGTAGAATTTGGAGTTCCGGCTCCATGGCATCCTGGTTCCTCGTGGGGTGTGTAGAGGTGAGTGTTTTCCCTTCCAAGTCCTGTTTCTGCCATGTTTTTGTTCACGTTGAATCCGCCCCGGAAAAGGTGGCGGATTGGCCTCTCATGATACTGTGGGCAGTACATTGTCTTCTGCCTGTCTGTTGGCAGTGACCGCCATGCAGTTTGTTTGTACCACCGTGGTGGTCCGAGTGTTAAAGTGACTGTCTGTGTTAGCGGTTTCTGCCACGGTCGTGATTCCATTTTTTGTTACCCCCGGCCAGTTGGCGGTTTTACCGCCACTTTAACACCGACCGCCAGGGTTGTAATGAGGGCCATAATGTGCTGTTACACAATTGGTTTTATCAATGCTTGTTTTACCAATGCTTGTTTGCTAATGTGAGCAGGTGTAGACATGTGCTTCTAATTGGGTGTGGTGTAGACATGTGCTTCTAATTGGGTGTGGTGACTCTTCCACATGTGGAAACTCAACTGCTTTCCTGATTGGCTATAAATAGCAGAGTGAAGCATGCCTCCCTGCTTGGCTTTGTTTTGCATCCTGATCTCAGCATCTGATTGGCAGTCCAGCCCCTGCTGTCATCCTCGTATTCAGGACTTTTGAGGCAATTATTTTCTTTGTTCCTGTACCAGCTGACACCAGGCATTCCTCCAGCACTCCGGAAAAGACTGCAGCTAAGTGACTAGTATTTTCCAGGGAGTTTTTTCTTTGAGCGCCGCGCTTTCCTAGAACAGCTGGTGTATTTCAGACCTCATATTTTGGCAGCGGAAGTTGCTTTTGAAGGGTTTTTCACACACACAGTGAAACCAAACCAAACTGTGCCACCCTAATTGTTTAATCCCAGAGTGGACATTTGTATTTCTTGGATTGTTTTTGTTCCTTTTAGTTTAACCCTGTGCATGCAGAAAGTTATATGTGATATAATTAATGCCCTTATTTGTCTTTCTTGTGCATGATAAGTGCAACTACAGTTCTAACTGTAGTGTGCAACAGTGAATCTCTGTGAAGCCAGCCCTAGTGTCACAGTACTTATTGTTATGGTACTCAGTTTGGGTTTTTGGTAATGCAGTGTAATTTATTGTGCCAACAGTTATTATTATCCAAGAAAAGCACTGGAGCATCCCGGTGTTCTTCTACCGCTCCCGTGCCCATATCAGAAAGAGAGATTCAGTTTCAAGGAAGTTGAGTGCACTAACTCTACTATCACTCTGTCAACAACGACTTGCCCCCCGAAAATACAGGGTGTCTGGCTGGACCGGCAAGACGTGGCAGTGTTTTGTCTCTTTCTCTTCCACTCCCCTTTCCTTTTGGAACACCTGCTGAGGTTTCTGTGTCCACCACGAAGTGCAGAGTGGTGTTACAGGAGGTCGGGGGCATACCATCGCCCCTGCAAACATTCTGCTTTTCAGTTGAGTGGCCCCGTCTCGACATGCAGGAAGGGTGACATTCCCGCACATAAACAATCACACCCCTCAACCCAGACATCCTTGCACAATGGTGCAAGGATACCTGCGTTGGTGCTGGCAGATGAATTTAGCACCAGTGCAGGGGACAACACAGGGGTGCGCCACATTCACTTAAATATGGCAAATCCCTGTGTGTTTCTAAAATGACACAGCACGGCGCTGTCAATTTTGGCGCAGCACCACTTTTCCCAAAATCTGGCCCCAAGAGTGTTCCAGATAGGCACATGTCCCACGTGTAAGATTGGAATCTTCTAATGAACCTGGGGAAAATTATGTATCACATACAATGAGGCCTAGCAGGCAGCAAGTGCAAATGGTACTTGCAACAATATCAAGTACGATCGAGATAGAAACTTCTGGAATCTGCGGGTAGCCACAAACTTCCTTCCACCTAGCATTGCCTCAAGTCTCCCGACAAAAATGGTACTTCATTTGTGTGGCTACGTCTAGTGTCTGTGACGCAAACTGATTAAACGTGGGTCAATGGGAGTCGTTCCCTGGCAAGGGTTCCAGTTGACCCTAGTTGGTTTGAGCTGTTCCTGTAGCGGGCACTAGGCCCAGTCACACAAGCGGAGCAGCATTTTCATCAGCACAAGTGAGGTAATGCAGAGTCATAGGAATTTTGTTGATTCCTGCGGATTTCAGAACTTTCTATTACAGAAATGGCAGGTAAATGTGTGATTTCAGTCATTATTTGAGGTTTGTAAAGCATGGTGGGTAAGAAAACTTTGTGAGCATGAAAGCCACACCATCCCCAGACTCCCTTGGTTGTCTAGTTTACAAAAATGGCTGTGTTTCATAGGTTTGCATAGGTGGCGCCACAGCACAGATCTGAATACCGCACCTACCCTATTGCTTATCTCCCAACATAATGAGCAAGGGCTTTTTGTGTCCTTTTCTCTTCGGCTATAGCTGAAATGGAATAAGGTTCTTATTGGGAGATGTGTGGAACTCAGGGTGGTGGGACACTTGTGACTCCATACAGATTCCATGTCTTTCTGCCACAGATATAAATCTGGTACTAATTTTTTTTAAGTTAATCCTCCACTTACACCGGATGGTTTTAGCACCTCCAGAAATGATGGCTTCAAAGCACAAATACTTATCAAAGCATCTGAATATTGAAACCAAGACTTCTGAAGGTGACCCATAAAGCAGCTTCAAGGCACCAACCGCTTTATGGTCCTTTCACACACCAGTCATGCACCACATCACATTCATGCCACAGGACAGAATAAATTTGAAAACATTTTCCACTTATCAAGTTACCACATTCTTCTTTCTGAACATTACCAAACGCATGCCTTGTGAATCTTTTCTAATGGCCCCCATGACAACCAGATGAGGCTCCGGAAGACGTGTATTTCATGCACCTTTAGCACACTCACTGTTTTGTGGATGCAGGATGTCAGAATGTGCCTTCTGAGGTCTTCATTCCTTGAACTGAGCAAGCATATCTACCTTTGAAACTAACACAGACATGATGGGGAATATTGCCAAAGTTACCTAAAGAGAACGTCATAAACAATGAAGAACAATAGTTTTTGACACACAGGGTAGTTAGTGAGAACATAGAATATGTTCCATCCACCTTTACGTGCAGTGCTTTGACTGTAATGCACTTATCACACAGCAGACTGAGCATCTAATAAGGTCTGATGCAAGATGAACATGGCAAACAAATTAACCAGTAAGGATATGGGTCTGTGGCAATGGAACACAATACAGCCACATTTGAACGCTCAGGCTGTGTTAAGAAAGTTTATCAGAACAATTCCTGTACAATAATTTAAAGCCCACTGAAGGGTGAGGACTGCTGAATAATTTCTGAATAATAATTTAACACCCACTGCAGGATGAGGACTGCTGTAAATCAACCCACTGAAGTGTAGGAATCATAATTTTGAGACACTATAAAATCCAGCATGCACCACTATTGGAAGCCCCCTTCGGAAGCCCACTAGATGGAGGAGTAAATATAATCAGTATTGTGCCACAGGGTTGTTGATTTGCCTTCCAGTCACCTGTGATCAAGGACTCTGGAAGTCCGAAACTCGTTAGGTGTAAAAGCAGCAGGAGTAAATGAAGAGGTGATGAAGGCAGCAGGAGTAAATGAAGTAGTATATATACATTGGAGTTGTTCTTTCAAATTAACAAATGTGCCTGAACAAGAGTGCGTATCCATCTTTTGGACAAAAGTTGTGGAGAAAAAAAATATATATATACAATAACTTCTCAAAGCCACAAAGTTTCAACTTCAAGAATCCTGGTCTGGTTTAAGGAGAACAGTCAGCACAACCAGACTCCATACCAATTGTATCTTATTTCATCTCATTCTCCAGTGCAGCGTTTCTGCAGGAGCCTTCAGCCCTCAATCTTCACAAATGGATCATGACAACACTGTAGCTCCCCTAAAGAAACATGCCGGCAATCATCATCACAGGCGACCTAGTTGGTTCACTCACAACCTCTAAGAATCCAAGAGTGCATGTAGAAGACTCAAGAGAAAGTGGAGAAACAGCAAGAGTGCAACAGACCACAAAGTCTTTAAAGACGCCATCACATCACACCACCAGCTCATCAGATCGACTAGGAAATCAGCCATGCAGGAGAGACACAACACCAATGCATACAACAGCAAGAAACTCACAAAACCGGACATGAACACCACAGACATCCTACCCTCCCAAGACTGCTGCAGCAGTCTTGCCACCTTCTTCCACCAAAAAATTCAGGACATCTATGAAGGATTTGCAAACAAAGGACTGCCCCCCAGACTACCACGGATGCTTATCACCAACCAATCGTAGAACACTGGACCCTCCTCACCCAGAAGACACCCTCAAGCTCATAAATACAACCCACTCTGGGGCACCCTCAGATCCATGCCCCCACCACATCTTTAATCAAGCCAGCGCTATCATTGCTCCAGAGCTATGCTAAACCATCAACTGCTCCATCAAAACCACCACCTTCCTGGATGCCTGGAAACATGCAGAGATAAAGCTCCTCCAGAATAAACCTTCTGCAGACCCTACAGTGCTGAAAAACTACAGACCTATCTCACTGCTCCATTTTCCAGACAAGGTAAGTGAAAAAGCAATCAACGCACAGCTCACTGAAACCAACCACATCTTTGACCCCCTCCTAATCCAGATTCAGGAGCAACCACAGCCCTGAAAACAGACTCCTAGCAGCCAGAGATGACATCCTCACCCAACTGGACTGCGGCTAGACAGCTGCCCTCATCCTCCTCGACCTCTTCACTACCTTCAACACCATCTCTCACACCACCCTGTGCACCAGACTACACAACAAAGGAATCTGAGGCAAAGCCTTGGAATGGATCTGCTCCTTTCTCACCGGCTGAACCCAGAGAGTCTGGCTCCCACCTTTCACCTCGAAGCCGACAGAAACCAGATGCAGAGTTCCACAGGGCTTCTCTCTGAGCCCCACCCTCTTCAACAGCTACATGACCCCGCTTGACAAGATCGTCGGACATCACAGGATCAACATCATCTCATACGCACAGCTCATTCTCTCCCTCACCAACGAACCATCTACAGTCAAAATGAACTTTCACAACGGAATGAATGCAGTTGCTGACTGGATGAGGGACAGCTGCCTAAAACTCAGCTTGGACAAGACAGAGATTCTCATTCTGGGGCCCACCACTTCTGCCTGGGACGACTCCTGGTGCCCAGTAGCCTTGGAACTGCCCCTCCTACGATCGACCATGACCGCAACCTCAGCAACTTTCTGGACTCATCACTGTACAAGGCCCGCCAAGTCAGTGCCATCCCTTCTTCATGCTTCCACACTCTTCACCTGCTCTGGAAGATTTTCAAGGAGCAAGGTGAATCTTAAGGAAAAAAAGAGCAGGAGAAAGTCAGCCACAGAAACCGGAAATCTATTAAATAAACACAGGGGAAAAACAGGGATAACAGACAACATCCAACATGAAAAAAAAAATAGTTAGCATACACAAGGGCATAATTTTAGTAGTGGGGAATAAAAATGGCTTGTGAGGGGCAGCAGAACCATTAGTTGAGGCTCTGGTGGTACCAGTGACACCCACTGCAGAACTTGTGGCAGCTTGTCCAGATGCTCTCTTGCCCTGGGATGATTAAGAAAGAAGAATAAAAACACTGATTGGTGGTACTCTGTTCACAGGCACAACGTTGCACTTTTCAAATCAGATAGCCTATTCCTTGTTTCATAGTCTACACCTCAAAACATTTTGAACTATTAATGCATAATGAACGAATAATGAATTCCAAAGAATGATCTTTGCTTGTCTGCCCCCTTTTGATGAGTCAAGTTGGTCCCCCATTGCATACTGCACATCCAGGAGATTGGGACCATGAGTTACATAAGGAAAAAGTGAAGAATACAATTTACGCAATACCTCTGATATATTACCATTGCAGGAGTGAGTGACATAAATTGACAATCATGCCTTAAATCAGCCCAAGCGAACACCTGCCTAACTCACACTAGAACATAATCCTGGTAGTAACATTCACTTGACTTCCACTCCCCTCCTATGTTCCTAACTTCTTACATCCCCCATCAGGTTGGCACCATGCACCACTACTGTACTATGTCAAGGGTTTGTGTTGCCTTTAAGGATTGTTTTTGTGCGGGGGCCTACATTGGTGTGCTAGGCAGCACTGGGTATGGCAGTGCAGGGAGAGAGCAGGAAAGAACGTTTCAATAAATAAATATAACATTCCTGCACTCTCCCTTTCAAGTAGTGCAGCACGTTTTCTTGCTCGCCCTGCATGATATTTTGATAATGCTGAATCCTGGTGGCCACTGGTACACTCAGCACGGTATTGAATAAACCCTGGCATATTATTATTACTCCATGACCACCCTCCTTTTGGACAAAGATGGCGGATGGAACTGTTAGCACTCTCTGATGCTAAAAATGCATTTATTAAGCACTTTTTTATTATAAGTGAGTGGCATACACTAACATTTAAAAACCTCTTGCTTGAACATTACACCACACTCCTAAATAAAATGCTGGTTTTGGCTTTGCACCAGAGGGCACAATTATTGCTGCAAAGATAGTATATATATATATATATATATATATATATATAAAAAAATCCTATAAAAATTGCTGCACTCTGAGGTACGAATTAGCAGAATCCATTTATTCACAGAGTAACTTATCAAATACCACAAAGTGTTTCAACATCATGTCTTCTTCAGGTGGTTTCCGTTTGAAGGCACACATGATTCTCATTTGCCTGCCTTATATAGTCACAGAGGCATCCTAAGGAGTTGTAGTTCAAGGTGCCGCTCTCAGGGTGGGTCCTTATTTCATTGTGGCTTTTGCGTCCTGCTAATATCAAAAACACACACTATGAGAGGTCATAAAAGTCTCTATATTATTTATGCTCAATGCTTTTATGTTCATACTGTTATTAATAGAGACGACATTCACATAGAGTTGATTTCTTAGCAGAATGTATGTTCAAACATTTCAGTTAAACGTTCAGGCACATTGCTCAAGATAAAAACTTCACAAGCCCCTTTAACTCTGTCTCTGTGGCAATTAAAGTAAAGATGTACTGCATTGCCCGGGCTCTTTACCCTGAATCACTATCCAGTCAGGGCTGCATTAGTGTTGTGGACAATTGCAGGACGTAAACTCACCAAACCCCTTGATAAGGAAACCCTACTAGTTGCAGGATGGTGCAAAGTGCATTTGAAGTTACATATTTCTCCGGCTACAAGTGTATAGTACGGAAACCACCTGAGGAAGACATGATGTTGTGGTGTTTGATAAGTTACTCTGTGAATAAATGGATTCTGCTAATTCGTACCTCTGGGAGTGCAGCAATCTTTTGTGGAAACTTTTATGAGGGTCGTGGTCTCAACCCTATGCTGGCACCGGCAGTCAGTGTGCTCCACTTTTCAGACCATTTGTGTTGCAATATATATATATATATATATATCCTTCAGCCCTCAGGACCGCCACCTCCCCAAGGCACGTATGTAAAGTCAATGCGGAGGACCACTCAGACTTCCCGTAGTCCTCAGAACCGCCACTTCCAAGGGGACATATGTAAAATCAATTCAGGGGGATTCCTGACCCCCCACAGCCCTGGGGACCACCACCTCCCTGGAGAACATATGTAAAATCAAGGCAGGTAGCTGCCCTGTGCCCCGGGGACCATCACCTCCTCATGGCTAATTTAAAAACAGATAGGGGGGTCCCTTTCGGACACCAGATCCTGGGGACCACCACCTACCTGGGGCTATTTGTTGGAAGGGACCCCCCTCAAGGAGCCACAGATGGCCCTAGGGATAACCACCCCTTTGGCCGGCTCATGCTATATCTTATGGTGCCCACCCCTGGGGCATAGCTGTTTACTGTGACATGGTAGCAACTTTGACAGTGGCCACCAAGTCACAGCAAACACTCTGCTCACAGCGAGGGAGACGAAACATTGCTCTCACAGAGAGGGAGCTGCTTTAACAGCTCCCTCTCTGTGACAGCAATGCCGGCTCCCACAGGAGGTGGGTAGCCCGCTGGGACCTTGGGGACCTTCAAGCTCCCCTGCGGTCTGCAACATTTTCCTTGGGTGCCCTAGGGGGGACACAAAGTTCAAATGGTTAGGGCCAGAGAGATGGGGTCCCCGAGGCAGGGATCAGCCCTGAGGATGGGGTCTAGGCAGCGCCCCTACATAAAAATAAATTATATAACTAGGCCGGGCCCCAGGCGATGGGTTCCTTGAGGCCGGGATCAGCCTGAGGAGGGGGGCCTATGGCACCCCTCCCCAAAAGAAAATTTAATATTTAGGCAGGTCTTTGGGGATGGGGTTCCTGGGGCTAAGTGTCAGCCTCAGGAGGGGGGCTGAAGGTCATGCACAGTGCAGGGTTGGATGGTTATAGGTGTTTCTATGTTTATTTGTAATTCTTTTTCCTAACTATAACATCCCTGTAACCTTTGTTTTTCTTCAATAATTTTTTTGGGGTTTTTTAACGTATAGAAATTTTCATTACTATTAATCTCAATTAATTGTGAATATTGCGCATGCTGAAGAAGAAGAATTTTGAACGCATAATTTGACCCTCAAACACCCCTATATTACACTCCTGGGGTCAGGGTACCTCCACCCTGACCCCTTATGCTACTTTTCATTTTGTTTTCAGGGGTGATGTCTACAAACAAATGTGCAAAATTCAACTGTGATTATATCTGTTAGTAGTATTGTATCAGGTATAATGAATAAAATACTTTAAGCATATGTTCTTTTGCTTAGTGTAGTAACTGTAGCTTAATTAAATAATTTAGAATCTGTAGTGAGTGCAATTCGGAGTATCACTTATTTGTAGTGAAATACTGTGGATTTATGTTTTTTCTACAATCTATATGATTGTGTCCCACACATGCATCTCCTGTAGGAATGTCCTGGAGACCCCATAGCACTTTAGGTACGCATAGACCCTCCACATTTCACCAGCTGGGTGTGTCCCCTGACATTCCATGCTAGAAATGTAAACACTTATCCGCCATCATCATCACATTTTAGCGCCATATCTTGACTAGCCTGCCCAGATTTGATGTCCCCAAATGTTTCTCCCTGGCCCACAACATGAGGTTGCAGTGTTCCCATCCATATAAGCAGCATATGTCCAGTATAACATTGAATTCAACTTCCCCTCCGAACTTCCCCCACCCCTTGGGCAGTAAAGCAAACACACACTGCCTAAACCTAGACAGTACAGAAACTAGCATTTCCCACCACATTCCCCTGGTACTATAATCAGCTCAAAAAGACAGATATTCAAAAAATCACAGAAGTATATGCTGACAATGACAAGGAGTCATTATGCCATTTGGACTGCAAAGCAGTGGTTCTCATTCAGCCCTGCCAGCACCTGTGCCCCTTAAAACCTATTGTTCTGCCAACCTGATATTATATGAAACCGATACAACCATATACTTCTCCCCCCACAGCCCGTCCCTTTCTATTAACAAGGATATGACCCAGTGGCAAAAATAAGAGCCAACAAGGAATCATTCAAGGACAGTTCAATTAGTTCCACCAGGAGTAACACAAAGTTCACTATCACTAATCAGTAAATGGTGGTCACAGCACAACAGGCACCACAGCACCACAGCACCAGATAGTCTTTTGGACTTACACAGAATTGTAGTCTTACGCCACTGTTCTATAGTTATCACGGTGGACCGCTGTCTGTGCTGTCCGTGCCTAATACTCGGCTTCCCTGTTGAACCTGGAAGGATATTTGGAGTCCGGCACCATCTCCATGTCTCTGAGGGTGGCATCTGAACACACCACTATTTGGCCCAAAGGGCCTTTATCCCTGGACTACTTCCATCCATTTTTTCATTTCCTTAATTATGCAGAGTGATTCTGCACTATTGAGGAAGGTGTTACATCACCAGATTGTTTTTGGATGAGAGCAACAGGACAAAGTATCCATTCAGTCATTAGCCTTAGCAGCTATAAAAAAGAAATGTATCTTTCCGTTATGCACAACACAAGGCTTTGCTGGAAACATAAGACTGTAACACAGATTAAGGTTGCATAGCCTTTCCTTAACATCCAGATATGTTTTGCATTGGTTTTGATCCTTCAGGGAAAAGTTCGGAAAGACTGATATCTGTCGCCACTCTAAAGCCAGTGGACTTTTAATATGGATGTGCTGAAGAATTGTGTTGTGGTTCCTAGAGACGGGTGTTAGTGGTACACGGCGGGGCACCAGGATTCGGTATAGGGACCGGCGCTCGATGCGACCTCTCGATTGTGAAGATTTTCAATAATTGTGGAAGGCGCATACTTTTAGTGATCCAATCTTCCAAGAAGAGCTCCACGGATGTGACTTCTGCCCTCTCACAGAAGCCCATAAATCACAGGTTATTTCTTCTGGACCTTTGTTCTAAGTCTTCCATCCATTACTCAATCCTCGCTGTCAGTTTTTATAGTGAGAATATAATGTCTTGTAGGGTGGCCATTTCCTGTTGCAGCTCTCCTACATTTGTTTCCGTGAATGTCACGCGTTCAGCGACACCTCGGTGGTCCACTCTGAAGAGGTTGACATCATTGGCCACTGAGTCTATCTTGGTGGCCAGCTCCGTGGGGGTACCCTTGATGGCCTCCATCATGTCTGCCAGTGGAAGGGCAGGACTAGACTGCTCATTGATCTATGCTCCCTGGTCAGTCAATTATCTCTCACCAGTTTTTTCCATTTGGGGGACCAGTCTGTGTGTAGTTCACAAATGTATTGGACCCTTATCTTTCACCTTGGTGGTCAGACCTGGCTTCCAGGTGTTCTCTCCACAGTGGTCCTTCATAGTTGTTTTGACCCCAGATTCTTGGTCCCTGCAATGATGGTGGCTTGCTGTCCTTAAGGAGATCTCAACTGTTCAGCCTGTAAGTGAGGGTTCCCTAAAGAGGAGTTACTGAGAGCAGCCCCCAAGTAGGTCCAACCACTTATTGCAGAAATAATTCAGGGGTCTAAGGCCTTCAGAACACCATTCTCCATTCCTTTAGTAGTAGAAGACTACTGTCTCTCCAGGCCCATAGGTGACCGTGTATGAGGTGGCAAGTGTTGTACCTGGTCCCCTCACCCCTCCCTCACTGTCTCATTCACCAAACATACCTTGGGTGCCTGAGTCCTGCAGTACTGTCCCTAAACTCATCCAAGAGTTACAGCCTTTCAGGTACTCAGGCACTAGGCATGCCTGCATAGCATATCTGCTGCTCTCCTATGAGGCAGACACTGCTAAGCTCTTTCAGGGGCTGATGCCCCTCTTCAGTGGTCTGTCGCTGAAGACAGATTTGTTCTCAGGGTCTTCCAGATGAGTCTTCTTGAATTAAAGAGATGCTACTGGTGGAAGTCTCCCCCAGGGCCCTGCCACAATGGAAGGGACACTGTGCACATTTACTTTGTGTGTAGGCTGCATGAGTCTAGGCATGAGCACAGAGTTGTCTCTGCATAGGATTCCAGCGCTGGTCACTTGGGTCTCTGAGCCACACTGCTGCACCCACAGCCGCACATGGCCCATGCAGGCAGGAAGTCAGGTTTCACCTCCCCAGTCTCTTTGATATATACTAGTTAGCTGCCATCTCAGTTTCCCCAATACTTACAGTGCACTGCACAGAGAGTTCCACAGCTCCTTATAAAGGGGATGCCAACCATAGGGCCACTTTTCCCGGCCCCAAGGGAGTTGTATTTATCTTCTGCCCTCTCAGCCATATGCTAGATATAAAAGGGGCCCAAACGTGAGTCGAACCCTGGGTGCCTCCACCACGTTGTGCTTCAAGGGTCAGGGCCCAGAATGGAGTGCCGACTGTGGAGGGGGGAAGCTGCAACTGTTTTCAGGTCCCTGGAGAGCAAGGGTGCAGCACCGGACCCAAGCATCTCAATCAGGGGACCGTCCTGGTACGGCGTTCGACCTCAAGTTCCTCCTGTCAGCATGCCGTACGTGGCATTCACAGCATTCCCCAGGTCTCCTCATCCACACCTTTCAGGCAGGAGGACAGCTGTTACAATCAAGGCCCCCAACCATCATACCACCAACAGAACTCACCTCCTCCAGTTGAACAAGAATCCCCGCACACCGTTGGGCCACAGCCAGCAGCACAGTGCAACTCCAGCCCCAGGCTATGTCAGTCCCACAGCCACGGGTAGTTCCGCCTCATCCAGCACTAAGTGGCCCTAGGGTATCTGGCCCCTGCTTCACCATCCCTAGAGGTCAGCTCAACCCGAAAGGTGCCAGCAATGTCGGGTCTCCGCACACAACCATACTCCACATCCACTAGGAAAGGGTGGTTGGCTTCCGTCTATTCTCTCACAGGCCCATGCCTCATGCCAGCCAAGCCTTTCAAGTTGCCGCACTCTCCAAGCAGCAATAGACAGCCAGTCTTGGAGTTGATCTCTCCCAGCATCACCACTATCAGGACTGAGGTATTTTCAGTGCTACGAGGGTTTGGGATTACACAGGATTAGTTAGATTTTTTCACAGGCCGGCTAGGAGCTCAAAGGCTCATGTCCTGTCTGCTATGTTGCTTGGCCATGCCCCCCATCTCGGTGACTCTTGTGAGACACCCATCCAAATATTATACAGTTGAGTTGCATATAGTGGAGTGTCATTGACTTGACTGCATAGTGGGGTAGAGGAGAAGAGTATACAGTAAAGTGGGGTAAAGTGGAGAAGAGTACACTGGAGTGCCATAAAGTGGCATAACGAATGATGGGGTGGCGTAGACTGGAGTGGCATATATTGGATTAGCACAGATTGGAGTGGCATACAGTGCACTGCCCTAGAGTGGAATAGAGTACAGCGGACTAGAGTACAGTTGAGTGGCTTATTCTGCAGTGATATACACTGGGGTGGCATACAAAAGAGTAGGGTAGAGTAAAACAGCATTGAGTGAAGCAGCATAGAGTGGAGTTGCATACAGTGTAATAGCTTAGATTAGCTTGGTGTAGAGTGAAGTAGTATACAGTGAAGTGTTGTAGACTGGAGTAATGTATAGTGGATTTGCATACAGTGGAGTGACTAAGAGTGGAGTGCTGTACTGTTGAATAGAAAAGGTGGAGTTGCGCACAAGGGAGTCTTGTATAGTGGAGTGGCATAAAGTGGCTTGTGGTAGAGTCTAGTGGTGTACAGTAGAATAACCTACATGTGAGTGGTGTAAAGGGGAGTGGTGTAGAGTGGAGTAGCATATAATGGAATAGCATTAAGTAAGCTACCATACACTGAAATAATGCACAGCGGTGTAGAGTACAGTGGAGTGGCATACACTCCAGTAGTGTACATTAGCATGGGATAGAGTGGAGTAGGGCCCAGTGGAGTAGCATACTTTGGAATAACATACTGTGGAGAGCCATACAGTGGAATGGTGTAGAGTGGAGTGGCATACAGTTGGCTAGCGTAGAGTTGAGTGGTGTAGACTGAAGTTGCATATAGGGGAATGTTGTATAATGGAGTGCTATAGACTGCAGGGAGTACAGAAAAGTGATGTAGAGTGTATTGGTACACAGGGGAGTGAAGTAGAGTCAAATTGAGTATAGTGGAGTGTTATACACTGTAGTGGGGTAGATTAGAGTGGCGTATAGTAGAATAGTGTACACTGGAGAGGCAAAGAGTGAAGTTGCATGGAATGGCATGTGGCAGAGTGTTTAGTGTACAGTGGCATACCGTGGAGTACAGTGGTGTAGAATGGAGTGGCATACAGTGCAATGAGGTACAGTGTAGTAGCATAGAGTAGAACAGCAATGAGTCTGGTGGTATGGAGTGTCGGACTGTAGAGTGTGGTACTGTGAAGTACTGTACAGTGGACCAGCATACAGTGGAGTAGTGTAGAGTGTAGTGTGGTAAAGTGGAGGGACATGGAATCAAATAGCATAAAGTTGAGTGCATAGAGTATAGTTGCATACGGTGGAACAGTGCATACTGAAGTTGCATGGAGTAAAGTGGAGTACAGTGGAGCTGCGTGGAGTGAAGTGCTGTACAGTGAAGTGCTGTAGAGTGGAACAGTATACGGTGTAGTTTTGTGGAGTGTAGAGGCATACATTGGAGTGGTGTACAGTAGAATAGTGTATAGTGGAGTGGCGAATAGTGGAGTGGCGAATAGTGGAGTGGTGTAGAATGGAGTGAGATACAATGTAATAGCATAGAGGGTGTAGTATAGAGTGTAGTGGCATAGAGTTGACCAACGTACAGTGGAGTGAGGTAGATTATAGTGACAACCAGTAGAATAGCAAAGAGTGGGTTATCGTAGATTGGAATGGCAAAGAGTGTGATAGCATTTATTATAGTGGCATAAAGTAGAGTGGTGTGGCGGGAGTGAAGTAATTGAAAAAGATTTAGGGCCTCATTATGACCCTGGCAGTCACTAGACCACCAGGGCCATGGTCGCGGTCAGACCTCCAGCAAAGTGGCGGTCCGAAGGTGATATTATAACTGTGGTGGCTTGGTCCAACCAACGACACCACCAGGCTGCTGCCAACCTGCAGCCTGGGGGTCCCAGTGGTTGTAGTTTACAAGTCCCCATCCTCCAGCCGGTCAATGGCGGTTTACACCACCATGGAAATGCTGGCAGAATGGGGGACTCGTGGTGCTCTGGGGGCCCCTTCACTGCCCATGCCTTTGGCATGGGCAGTGCAGGGGCCCAATGCACAGCCCCGTTGTACATTCCACTGCCCAAATTACAGGCAGTGGAATGCGCGACAGCTGCTGCTGCACTCACAGCACCGCCACATTGCAGCTGGCTCCATTAGGAGCCCACTGCAATGTTAAGGCCCTATTCACCACAAGGCCGGTAGGTGAAAACTCCGCTGCCCCCCAAACTCATAATGAAACCCATAGTGTGAAAGTGTGTCAATGGATGTAGATGTAATGTGTGCAGAATATACATTGTGAGGGGTATATGAAATGGCAGCTTTTTGTAGGATGTGTGTGAATGGATGTAGATGTAATGTGTGAAGAATATAAATTGTGAGGAGTAAATGAAATGGCAGGTTTTTGTAGTATGTATGAATTGTGTAAGTAGTGTTAAAGTTGTATGTTAAAAAAATTAGTTATATATTGTGTCACAGTATACCATGGAAAGTTTGTGGTACACCGCAATGCATGTGGATGAGAAGTCAATATGTGATTGGCTAATGGCTGGTTTACCAAAGCTGCAAAGCAGTCATGTAGTTTTCAACACAGTTTGGCTGCCTTCTCTGCTTCATTGTGTTCTGGACTATGGTCTTAGATATAGGTAAGAAGAAGGATTTATTGTTGTTCACTAACAATAACCACTTCACTAAAGTGTAATAGGTAGAGAAATGTATTATAAATGCCTATATATTTTTGCAGCAGTTTAGGGAGAACTGTACATTTCGAAAACATTTTTCTAAGTAGCACTGTCATTTGTAGTTATTACCACAGCAGTGCATATACTTTTCTGTGTTTATGTAAATATGTTAAAAGTACAAAATACATCATAGTGCACCATGGTGGTCATTATAACATTGACGGTGAGTCATAAAGTGGTGGTAATACTGCCAACAGGCTGGCGGTAATTACCACCAAATTATGGCTATGGCCATGATACCTCACATAGACAGCCAATGTACCACACTAACTGCCAGGGTGTTAACTGCACTGAACACACCGGTAGCCATCAACAGCCAGGAAGAAGCCAAGGTACCGCCCACCATATTATGACATAACAAAGAAAAACAGGATTTCTAGGGCGGTACCAACACCATCAAAAGCCTGGTGGAAACAGAACACAGAAAACTAAAGACTCACCAACAAGTACCCAGAGGACTCACCGCCACCATGGAACCAGAACTTCAAGTCTTCTAAATGCTCTTCTATGCCATGGCCCTCCTGGAACACCAACGTCAATGAAGACGACAATGGGGAGTACAGCCACATAGCACACAAGGGAGGGAGGGAGAAAAAGGGAGAGTGACAAACATACGCACAACACACACCATTCACACACACACCACACACCCAAGCAGGTGCAGAATTAAACCAGTATCACAGGACACATGTTAAAATGAAACAAGGACGACAATGAGAATCAATCAAAACTGTAATTTGATGTCAACAGCCACCATATTGTCCAATCGAATAGTAAGCAGGCTGATGTCATCCCTTGTTCTTGGATGCTGTCCCACGGCATTCACCCTGTCCACAATCCTCTGCCATAGCTCCATCTTCCTGGCAATAGAGATCTTCTGTACCTGTGCTCCAAACAACTGTGGCTCTACCCTGACTATTTCCTCTACCATGACCCACAACTCTTCATCAGTGAAACGGGGTGCCTTAGGGGAGACATGAGTGTTGTGTGGTGTGTGTTGGGGTGAGGGTGTTGAGTAATGTGGTGGGGTGTGTTATGTGGGGTTCATGAGGGATGTATGGGTGTATGTGGTGTGTGTGTCTAGTTGGCTCAGTGTCTTGGTGTCAGTCTGGTGGCAACTGTTTTAATTCATAAGGGGTTGTGGGTAACGTGGGTGTATGTTTTATAGTGCTGTGGGTGTGTGGGTGTGGTGTGTGTATCAGTGTCAGGTGTGTGTTTTTTGTATTGGCCAATGTTGTGTGGTTTAGTATTTGGGTGTCCATTCTGAGCACGCTGATGTGTACCGCCAATGGTTTAGCACCATTGAATGTCCGCTGTGGTAATTCGTGGATGGCATAGTGGTGGTGGCCAACCCAGGATGGCGGAAATCTGGCTGTGGTCATGCCCGTGGATGGCAGTAAGGTGGCACTGCTGCCAGCAGCAGCACCACGCCAGTAGTCTACCACCAGCCGTATTATAAGAATGAATACGGCCTGACAGTGTTTTGCTGGTGGACGCTGCTGCTGGCAGCAGCGCCCCGTCCCATCTCCTGCTGGAGGACCCCGGACACAGGTAAGTGGGTGCTCCGACAGGGGAGGGGGGGGTGAGTGCATTTATGTTGAGTTGTGTGACTGCATGTCTGTGTGTATGTATGTAAGTGTGTGCGGATGGACGTATGCATGCATGGATGAACGTGGGAATGGGTGTGTGTATGCGTGTGTGAAAGGAGGGGTGTGTATGAAGGGGGTCTGGAGAGGAATGGGGGTGGGGGAGAACCTGTGCAGGGGGAATGGGTTGGCTAAGACCCCTATCAGTGACAGGGAAGGGATTCCCTGTCACTGACAGTGCCCACCGTTTTCGTGGCAGTAAGGAAGTCATGATAACCATGGAGGTAGGTGGGGTCATAATCCCGCAGGTGGTACAGTGACGACCGGCAGGCTGGAGATTGATGTCTCCAGCCCAGCAGCTGTTACCGCCGTGGCGGTCGGTGTGGTACATTGGTGGTTTGGCTTCAACCAAACCGCCAATGTCATAATATGGAGGAAAGTACCGCCAGCCTGTTGGCAGTACTTTCCTCCATATTACTGCCGACCGCCAAGATCGTAATGACCCCCATAGTGTTTTATTATATTGATGTTCTAGTACCCAGCGAGATAGTGTGCAGTTATTGTGATGTTCAAGTCTCCACAAAGGTAATATGTTAATATAGTGATGTTCAAGTCCCAACAAAAATACTGTGTGGTTATAGGGATGCTCAAGTGCCTGCATAGATAGCGTGTTGTCATAGTAATGTCCACGTCCCCCAGAGACAATGGCACTCATTACGAATTGCACGCCAAACTCTTTCCACCTTCAGGCCGCCTGTGAGGCTTGACTCCCCCGGCCCTATTAGGAGTTCACAGCAGGTCCGGCGGGCAGAAACAATATTTCCGCCCGCCGGCCCTGTAGTCAACAGGGCCTTAACATTGACACCGGCTCCTAATGATGCTGGTGCCGATGTGGCAATGAGGCAGGTGCAGCAGCATCCGTTGTGCATTCCACTGCCCATAATTTGGGCAGTGGAATGCGCGATGGGCTGTGCATGGGGGCCCCTGCACTGCACATGCCAAGTGCAGGGGCCCCCAAGGGGACCCCAACACCCACATTCCATCAGCCTTTCCATGGCGGTGTAAACCGCCTTGGAAAGGGTGGTGGTATGGGGACTCATAATCCCCAGGGTGGTGCTGCAAGCAGCGCCGCCCTGGTGGATTAAAACCACCAGGACTGACAGGCTGGCAGCAGCCTGGCCGAGTTGATGGTCCAACCATGGCGGCTCCGCCACGGTCATATTGTGGCGTTCACACCTCCAGCCTGTTGGCAGTGGGACCGCCAGTCTCGTAATGAGGGCCAATGTGTTAGGTGTACAGACAAGGTCTGAGTCATCTTACGAAAAAAGTGTGCAAATAATGATTTTCAAGCCACCACAAGGCTAGTGTGTGGTTATTGTGATTATAGTCCCTATGGAGCTAGTGTGTGAAGACAATCCTGTTTGAGTCTGCACTGAAATAATGTTTAAAGACAATTTTCAAATTCCCACACAGATAGAGTGTGAAGATAAGGATGCTCAAGTTAAAACAGTGATAGTATATAATTATAGGAATGTTCAAATTACAGAGGTGAAGGGTGAAGGTAAGCTTGTTCAAGTCCCCACAAAGATAGTATGTGACTATAGTGATGACCAAGTTCCCACAGAGGTATTGTGTGGTTATAGGTATGTTCAAGTCCCGACAGAGATAGTGTGTGATTATAGTAATGCTCAAGTCCCCACAGAGATAGTGTGTGGTTATAAGGATGTTCAAGCCCCCACAAAGATAGTGTGTGCTTACAGGGATGCTCAAGTGACCACATAGATAGTGTGTTATTAGAGTGATGTTAAAATCCCCACAGAGATAGTCTGTGGTTATTTTGATGTTCAAGTCCCACTGAGACTATCTGTGAAGATAATCATGTTCAAGACCCACTGGGATAGTGTTAAAGATAATCATGTTCAAGTGCAATCAGAAACAGTGTGTCTATGTTAGCATGTTCAACCCTCCAAACAGATAATGAGTGATTATTGTGGTGGTCAAATCCCAGGAGTATAGTTTGTCATTGTAGGGATGTTCAAGTCTCGCGAAGACAGCGTGTGAAGATAATGATGTTCAATTACCCACTGAGATAGTGTATGATTATAGAAATATTCAAGTTCCCACAAAAATAGTGTGTAAAGATAGTGTTCAAAACTCCAAACAGAAAGAGTAGGAAGATAAGGTCGTTCAAGTGCAAACAGAGATAGTGTATGATTATAGGAGCATTCCAGTTCCAACAGAGGTGGTGTATTAAGGTAATCATGTGCAAGTCCCCACAAAGATAGTGAGTGTGCTATAGTGACATCAAAGTTCTCACAGGGACAGTGGGAGCCTATAGTGATGTTCATGTCCCCACAGAGCTAGTGTGTTGTTTTAAAGATGTTCAAGTCCCAATAGAGCTATTGTGTGACTGTATTGATGTTCAGGTCCCAGCAGAGATAGTGTGTGATTATTGTGATGTTGAGCTTCCACAGAGATAGTCTATGGTGATAGGGATGCTCAAGGCCCCCACACATATAGTATGTGATTATGAGAATGTGTGTAGGTAGTCTTGTTCAAGCCCCTACAAAGATAGTGTGTATTTATAGCAACTGTCACGTCCCAACAGAGATAGTGGGATAATGTATGCTTGTAGGGACACAGATACTGTGTTAAAATAATCGTGTTCAAGTTCTCCTGAGAAAGTGTCCAAAGATAATGGGCCAGATTCACAAACTCCATATTGTTCAAAAAGCAACTCATAAACCTATGATTGCAAATATGCACTGCCGCCTCTCCTATCTTTTCTATTGGGAGATTGTCATACTTGTAAGTTTACTACTTAGTAGTGAATGTGGGAGGGACCTTGGGAGTGGCTATAAAAAAAGGAATACTCACTACTAAATGGGAATGGTTTAGAGAAGAATAAGGAAGGGGTTTAGGTAGTACTAAGGAGCAGTTTAGGAAGCGACAGATACCCACACACAAAAGAGTAAGCCTACTGTTCTTCACGGGCTGCACTTCTAAAGTTACTAAAGCCAAAAAGAGTAATATGTGTAGTCCAGCTCAGACCTATAGTAGGTCCAGCACCACACGTGGCCAACCGCTGGTACTGCAACACTCTTTCATAGAAAATAATGATGTTAGATACATAAAATAGAATCGCATAGGATATGTCAAAATAAATTAATCTATTTTGACTTTTTAAAAATATAAATCCAAACTACAACTTCCAAAGGAGCTAGGGGGGCTGGGGGCCCTGGTGTCCAAACACTATTACCTTGTGGCTCGGCTCCAAAGGCCTGCCGCTGGCTAGCCCCCTTTCAGGAGATGGGGCCCAGAGCACTGTAAGAGAACGTTTTCTACCAGGAATGACACTTCCCTCGACCATGCATAGGCTGCTCCTGGCTGCATATATACGTCACTAAAGGGGCCTACAAGCCTCTCCTGATGCTTAACTATACATGCTGGAGATCCCTCTGTGTTCCAAAAGCACCTTCAGACTGGCCACGAAGGAGTCAAACTTTTGGATTCTTGGAGATTTATTTCAAGAGGGGGTACTCATCTCATTTGACCTTCTCATTAAACAGTTGGGCCAGCCAGCAATTATTTCGTAGTACACAGAAGCCCTCTAGCATGAATAGAACAGCTGTGGGGAGTGACAACCTTGGAACTGGTGACTCATCCCGATCCAAACACTTTACACAATGGATACCGGGCAGGGGTTCATCTCCTTGCTTGTCAAAGCCATCTCATACAAAAAGCAGGATTCATTAACACCACTAAGGCAGATGGCAGAAAGTCGTTTCAGCCATCCTCTAACCCACAAAGAATAGAATAGAGTGGCTGCCAACCCATGTAAACTCTCTCACAGCTCAATTTGAATACATACAACATAATATGCTACATAGAGCATACCTCTCACCCGCCAAACTGCATACAATATACCCCACAATATCACCTAATCACCCCTAATGCCACGCTAGTATGGCAGCCAATATACATATGTTTTGGAATGTGCAGCTTGCACATACATTCTGGTCAGCCTACTGACTCCTGTGTCTATACAGTACAGGTGCTGTAAGACAGGGAGAGCCACCAACCATTTTATTAACCTAGCCTTGCAGATAGCCAGGAGGGCGATTTGTAATGCGTTGGAAAGCCTCAGCACTACCTAGCATGGAGAGGTGGCAAAGCATGCTACTTCCCTAGGCCTTGACGGAATCTACTGCACTCTGTGGATAGGAAGCTCATGGGCTGAGAAGGCACGCGTGAACTTGGAATGATCTACTCTTTGCATTCCTGTTAGAACATGCTAATAGTCACCCATATTGTGACTGCACAACCACACGTGCGGAGCCCTGGGACACTTGGCCAAACTGGCGTTGCTGCATCACAATCTACTTGCTTGTGAATAATGCATGGGGTCAAGCTCACAGTTTGGTTTCTTTTTTTTATTTGTTTTTCCTAAGGTTCAATGACACTACTAAGGTTTAGTCCTATGACAAAGCTCAACTATGTACTTGGTTTACTATAATGTATATCAAATGATACTGTGAATATAGTGCTGCATCTACTGCAAAGAACATATTCTTTTGGTAATTGTATTTATATTTTCAACATTTAGTTTATCTGAATTAATATAATTTAACACTATTTTGTAATGGATGTGTTTTAATATCCTGCCTTCTTTGTTTTCTATGGGAGCTGTGTAGGAAACTAGCCCTTGTTGCAGATACCCCTCCCTCCACATTTTGCCTGATATTGATGCTGCCTTGATTGAGAGTGTGCTGGGATCCTGCTAACCAGGCCCCAGCACCAGTGTTCTTTCCCTAAAACTGTACCATTGTTTCCACAATTAGCACACCTCTAGCACATAGATAAGTCCCTTGTTAAAGGTACCAGTGGTACCAAGGGCCCTGTGGCCAGGGAGGGGCCATAAAGGGCTTGCAGCAGGTGTTGTGCAACCCTAAGAGACCCCTCACCAAACACATGCACACTGACATGGCAGATTGTGTGTGCTGGTGTGGAGAAAAAGGCAAAGTTGACATGGCATACCACTCACGGTCCCATGCTCACAAAACGCTGCCTGTGGCATAGGTAAGTCACCCCTCTAACAGGCCTTACATTCCTAAGGCAGGGTGCACTATACCACAGATGAGGGCATAGCTGCATGAGCAATATGCCCCTACAGTGTCCAAGTCCATTCTTAGTCATTGTAAGTGTAGTGTGGCCATATTAAGTATATGGTCTGGGAGTTTGTCATTACGAACTACACCGCTCCATAATGGCCTCACTGAATACTGGGAAGTTTGGTATCAAACATCTCCGCACAATAAACCCACACTGATGCCAGTGTTGGAATTATGATAAAAAGCACACAGGGGCATCTTAGAGATGCCTCCTGTATTTTACCCAATCCTCTAGTGTAGGGCTGACTGGTCTGTGCCAGCCTGTCACTAGCAGACAGGTTTCGGACCCCATGGGGTGAGGGCCTTTGTGCTCTCTGAGGCCAGGAACAAAGTCTGCTCTGGGTGGAGGTGCTTCACACCTCCCCACTGCAGGAACTCTAACACCTGATGGTGAGCCTCAAAGGGTCAGGCATCCTGTTACAATGCCCCAGGGCACTCCAGCTAGTGGAGATGCCTGCCACTAAGACAAAGTCCCACTTTTGGTGGCAAGTTTGGTAATGTAGGAAAAACAAGGAGGAGTGACCCCTAAGGTGTCCAGAGCTGAAGTGACCCCCTCCCTGCAGAATCCTCTATCTTGGTTTGGAGGTCAGGGACCAATAGGGTTAAGAGTGTGCCCCCCATCCCCAAAGGGATTGGGTAAAGGAAGGGTGTAGCCACCCTCAGGGACAGCGGTCATTGGCTACTGCCCTGTGACCCCTATAATGTCCCTAAATGTAGTATTTAAAGACTTCCCCGAACCCAGTACCTGGCAACCTGACAAGAAAGAAGAGACTGCTAAGCTGAACCCCCAGCAGAGAAGAAGGAAGATGCAAACTGACTTGGCCCCAGACCTACCCACCTGTCTCCTGCTTCAAATAACCTGCACAAGACCAGTGATGCATCCTGCGGGATAAGTGACCTCTGCCAAGCTCCAGAGGACTGCCCTGCACCCCAAAGGACCAAGAACTCCTGAGAACAGCTGCCCTGTCCAAGAAGAAACTACACCAAAAAACTCCAGAGCCCCCCTGGATCTGTGAGGCCTGACCACTCTTTACCTGACACCCGCGGTACATGTCCAGGTGACCCAACCAGCTAGAGAGGATCCCCATGCAATTCTGAGCAAGTGCCCACTCTGGGTTGACCTCTCCTGCCCCTCATGACGATGCCTGCAGTGTGAATCCAGAGGACCCCCCTGACTGTGAAAGCTCCAGACGATGATATCCGACGCCAAAAGGTATACTGCATCCACAGCCCCCAGGCCTTTGAGAACCCGACCACCAGTGCAGCAACATTCAGCATGCGGCCTTCCTACTTGTCCAGCCTGTGGTTTTCCCAAACCGCCTCCCCCCCTTAACCCAGCTTGCAGCATCTAAGTGACCCCCGGGGTCACCTCATAAGAAGGCATTGGGAGCCCAATGCTCAGTTTGCTCCCTGCACTCGGTCGCTCCTGTGAAGCTGAATGTGTGTGTTTGGTGCATACTTGTGACCCCCGGTGCTCCTCTAAAACCCCCAGGTCTGTCCTCCAAAGACACGGGTACTTACCTACCAACAGATCTGAAACCAAGTGCCTCCAGTATCCACAGGAGACCAAGTTAAATTTGCCTCTACTTTGACCTCTGCACCCTGCTAGCCCCATGTTGCTGGTGGTGGGTGTTTGGGGTTAACTTCAACGCCTACCTGTGGACGTCCTACCCCTGGAGACTGGAACAGGAAGTCAAGTACTTACCTGTAAATCGTCCTAACATTTCTCCCCCCTCCCAGGAACTGTTTCTGAAAATTGCAGTGTCAACTTTTAAAACAGATTATTGCCATTTATTATTAAACTGTACAATTTACCAATTCTAAACAAAGTCATATTGATTCCTTTGTGAAATACTTATTAATGTACATACCTGCAACTTGAATCTTGTGGTTCTAGATATAAACAAAAAAAAGTTATTTATGCAATATAAAACCATTGGTCTGGAATTAAGTCATTGAGTGTGTGCTTCTTCTGTTGTCTGTGTGTGTACAACAAATGATTTGCACTGTCCTCCGATAAGCTTAACTGCTCAACCACATTACCACAAAAAAGAGCATTCGTATTATCTACTTTAACCTCTTTTAAGCCTCTGGGGAACCCCTGGACTCTATGCATTATGGGCCCCATTACGAGTCAAGCGGTCTAGTGACCACCAGACTTGCGGTGGCGGTCCCACTGCCAACGGGCTGGCGGTGAGGACTGCCATATTACGACCGTGTCGGAGCCACCACGGATGGACCACCGAATCCACCAGGCAGCCGTCAGCCAGCAGCCTGGTGGTCCCGGCGGTTGTAATCCGCCAGGGCAGCGATGTAAGCAGCTCTGCCCTGAGGACTACGAGCCTCCATACTGCCAGCCTTTCCATGGCGGTTACACCATGGAAAGGCTGGTGGAAAGGAGGTGTCGGGGCCCATGGGGCCCCTGCACGTGGCATGGGCAGTGCAGGGGGCCCCATGGACAGCCCTGTTGTGCATTCCACTGCCCGAAAGACGGGCAGTGAAAAGCGGGACTGTTGCTGCTGCACCTGCCGCACCAACACATTGCCTCTGGCTTGATTACAAGCTGGCTGCAATGTGAAGTCCCTGTTCACCACATGACCGGTCGGCGGAAACCCTGTTTCTGCCAGCTGGCCCTGTGGTGAACCTGTAATAGGGCCAGCAGTGTTCTGCCCGCACTGACGGGCGGGTGGCTGAGGCCTCTTGCCAACCTCGTAATGAGGTCCTATATCTAATTTTGATATAGTATATACAGAGCCAGCTTCCTACAAGCATGTTGCAGCATCAGTTGTTGGCCAGGTGTGGTGCTGGACTTACTACGCCTCTCTTTAGCTGTGATCACTTGTTTCTTACACTTGTAAATTTAGCCCCAGAAATCCAGTTACAAAACATTAGTACTTTACCCACTACAAACATACAGTGGTAAGCCATTTGCAAACCACAAGGGGTCCCCTTTGTGAATGTTGAGAAGACTAGACATTTCATTTTTTATTTAACGTATCTCATTTTCTTTCAAAGAAAATGGGTTTCACGTTAAAAAAATGATTGCATTATTTAAAAGCAATTACAGCAGGTCACCATCTCCGTAATGGCAATAATCCATAGTGGGTCGCAATTTGCAACATACCTTATTAATACTCATGAGGTAGGTCGACTTGTGACCTATGGAGAATCTGTTTTTTGCAAACTTTGCAAAAACAGAATGGAATGGAATGGAAAATTTGGTGTGCAATTTGCAATGACTCATTCTTTATACATTTGGCCATGAGGGCCAGATGTATGACGCAGTGGTCGCAAAATACTGGTCACATTTCGCTATGAAACCATGACCTACACCTTAAAAAGAATAATTTTAACTTTTTTAAATTTAAATGCCTTACCTCAACATGTTTGTAGTCAGTAAAGATTAATGTTCGGTTGCAAAACATTAATACGCACATCTGTGAATGGGTATTTGGAAGGGATGTTCCACATTTTGGTCACAAACTCAAATTGCAATTGTGAAACATGTTACCGAATCACAATTTGTAGTTTGTACATACCAGAGGCACTTGTGGTTGCAAATGGCCCGATTCCGTAAATAGGTCCATTTTTGCAACTGAGAAAAGGCTTAATATATCTGGCTCATAGAGACATGAGTGATATTCCGTAGATGTCTTTTTTGCAGCCTTTCTTATATGGGAAAAGAAAGTTTGTAATTGTCTCTAAATAATAATGATTTTCTTGCATTGACCATTATTAAATCTATTTTGGCATTCAGCTCTTGACAAACCAAAAGCCAGTATTGAAGCATAGTGCAAAAATGTTTACTCAATCATATAAGAACCTCTGCTTAATTATATGAATGGCATGTTTTGAACCAGCCATTATTTCTTGTCATGACTTGTCAATCCACTGTTATATTTTTTCTAGGGTGGTGAAACTACAAAATGCCCCCTTGTCATGGGAGAAAAGGGGGGCATTGCATTCTTTATTTTCTAAAACAAAATCCCAATTTGAGTTTTTGTCTGGGGAAAAGAAAAAAAATGTAAGTTTGCTGTGTGACTCCACCATGTTGACATAGCCCTCCATCAAACTTACCTCCAGCACCGTCAGGAATCAACATCACAGCAGGTCCTGTCAATGCATTGTGTCTAATGTGCTGGCGACCACTTCAATATTTGGCAGTTGGGTACTCCATCATGTGATGGAGTACTTTACTCCAGCTCTCTGATGAAGTAAAACCCCATCTGACAAACTCTACATTTTAAACTTTGCTGCACCTTTTTATGCAAATGGTAAAATAAATATACAGCAGCAGTTGCGGCTCTTGGGAGGGAGAAGGGGTGTGGCAGCACAGGGGAGGGGAGCGCAAAAAAAAAAATGAATGACATTTTTTAAAAAAACTTACCTGATTCACCAAGCCACCATTGAACCACTGCCCGCTCCTCATCTGCAGGGACAGGCTCAGACTCCCAGCCTGCCCTGCGTCCACTCCTACAGCTGCTTTCTTGCTGCTAGCAGTATGAAAGCAGTGGTAGGATCGGATGGAGCGCCCTGGCTGGGTGCTCCGAGGCAGAGTGGGAGCCTCTGCCTGCTCTCCAATCCGGCAATACTGTGGCGGGTTGGACAGAGCCTATTGAGCAGGTATGTTTGGCGTGCCAGAGACGGCCAGCCAAACATGCAGGCGCACCAAGGGGGGGATGCACTACTGACCGGGAAATTGAAACTTTTGCCTTGCACTGGGGGAATACAGAACATAGGACTTACCATGGCCCTCTGATTTCCCACTTATTTGACAACCACTTTCTCAACATACGGAAGACACATTCTTCATCACTCCTAACACCATCATTTACTACCAGCACAACGGTTTCCTAGTCTTATGTGATTGACCAAGTTCTAGCCTTCAAAAAGTCACTATGTGACTAAACACATGTTGGCTGTGCCTTACCGAATTTAATACATCATCTTTTGGAACATCAAGAAGACTACTGTAATTTACATTTTGCACCCACTGTACCAACTTTTACTGTCACAATGTACTAATACTGATCTTCATGAGTGCTGTGGTCTCTTTTGTATTTATACATGCGCACCTAGGGGGAATGCTGTGCACTCCCCCTCAATCCCTGTCACGCCAGTGGCCCCACCCCTCTTGCAGTAAAAGTGTAATAACATAGTAGTTTATTATGTTTTTACTGTTAAAGCTTTGGGGGGGGCGACTCTCCTCTGCCATAGTGGAGGAGCCGCCACTGTGCAGCAGTCGTATAGATGATGCTGTCAGCTATGTCCATACAAAAAATTTGATTTTAGAGTTATGCTGAGCATTTACGAGATATAAGGGTGAATCAGCGGTGTTTTGTATGAACTTGTATGGAGTTTTTATTCAACATACATCCTTGAGTGGAAATTTCAATGCATTTGGCCAAAAGGAAGCTGTGTATAATATGCAGTTATGTGATGGCTATATCATATGGCTTGGAATATCATGCAATATTCCCCTTAAATTGTTTGCACCTGGTTTTATTTGCTGCTAGGCTTTCTCACAAAGCCTAGTCAAGCTAGTTTGTGTGAATCTTTGAGAGACTGGGTCACTCCCTTCCTGCTATGTCACCCTAGCTTTTACTATTGTGGTTGGTGGTCTTTGACACAAGGATTTTTCAATCTGAACTTAGCAGGTGTAGGAACACAGCCCACCCTATAATTGTGTGAAGAAGTACATGTATAAAGTATGAGATATTAGGATGTCACTGCTCCTAGCAGCCAGTCATCTTTGAAGCATGCACTTCTGCTACCTGCTGCTGACTCTCTGTGAATATTTTTCTTATGCTGAACCTGTTCTGTGTGTGACATCTCTAGTGACCACGCAATATCTGTGTGTGACACAAGATAATAACTCTGCTGTTACCTATGCTATAAGTACTCATTCTGCATGTATGAGGGAGCTGTCATTGATTATGCCTTTAATGTTTTGGTTCTGTGTGTTGGAGAAGACCTTTTCAAATTTACAGAAGTCAAAACTGTTGGTGCTTTTCAATGCATCATTCCCTTGAGGTGTGTATAGGCATAAATGAAACATTGTATGGGGAGTAGGCTCTCTACTCTGTGCTACCCCAGTCTACTCTACAACATGACACTCCAGGCCATTCTACTGAATGTCACACCACTCCACTCTACAGCACTCCCATCTTTGCTATACAACTCTATGTCACTCTACTCCACTCTATGCCAGCCTACTCTACTCACTCCACTCACTCCACTGTACACTGTTCCACTCAATGTCACTCCACTCAGTGCCGCTCCACTCAATGCCACTTCACTCTACGCTATACTGCTGTATGCTGTACACCACTTCACGCCTCTCCGTTATACTCCGCTCTATGACATACTTTTGTACCGTACAACACTCTAGGGGTCAGATGTATCAAACTATTTTGCATTCGCAAACTATGCGAATCGCAAAATTCCACTGTTTGTGAATGCAAAATAGCCTTTCACAAGTTATGAAAGGCATCCTCAGTGCAATTTTAAGAAATCGCTAAAATAGAGATTCCCTAGATTTGCGACTCAATTTTAAGAATAACAAATTGCGATTCCCTAAATAGGAAATCGCAAATTGGGACTACATATTTGCGAGTACCTATGCACATGTATCATGCATTTCCTAATGGGAACTGACCATTTAGGAAATGCAATTACCACCAACTCCAAGTTTCTGGTAATCATGTGCAATTTTAAATAATGGAATGAGAATGCATTTTTGAAACTGCCATGTAGCACACACATCCCCTTAGGGCATGTGTGTGCTTTAGATGTGCAAATTTATTTTTAGGGGGGGTTGCATCAAAGGGGGCCTTAGGCCCCCAGCACCTTTGGATTTGCATTACCTAAGTTGTGACTTCGTAAAAGGAAATGCAAAACCATTCACACACATGGACCTGGCCCACAGGGATGAATGGAGTCCTATTCCCTAATAATGATTCCCTGATAGCGATTGTGAATTTTAAGAAATGAAGCTGGAGCCCTCTATTTATTCATTTATGATTTTCTATAACACAAACTTGGTCCAAGGGCATTGGAGTGCTTTAAAAGAAAGCAAGACGTATCCCACATAACAAACATCTGGAAACAGCAACTGGTAAAAAAGGAATAGGAGTGTCATATCTGCAAATGAACAGTGCCAGATAAGAAGCTCTTCAGAGATCAATTAAGATCAAAGAACCATAGAGCTAAGATAAAAAAACATTGAGTCAAAAAGTGATGTGATAATTCTCGCTTTATTCAAAGTGTATCTCAAATAAGAGTATTATGAGAGTCTTTTAAACTTGATCTGACCAGGAGTTGTGTGAAGTGCTGGTAACATGGAATTCCAGAGTCTTGTTGCACTACGAGAGAAAGATTGTTTCATAGAGCCTGAATGTGAGGGGTTTGAGAAGGAGAGATTAAACATTTTTGATTGTTGCTGGATGCCCAAGACTTTCAAATTTCATACCAGGTAGGAAGGTGTGAAAGGTCATGGCCCTCTCTGGCTTGAGGGAAGGTGGTTTAGTTGCTGATCTTGCAGACTGACTATGTTAATAGCTTTTTAAAAATATCCATATCATTGGTCTCTTTGTTCTGTTTTTTCGTATATGTCTTGGTTACTGTGCACCTCTTTGAAATACTTAAGGGACCATCTGGATTGCTTTTGTAGATAGAATCAATGGGTGCTTTAATCTGAATGGCAGATACTCTGAAGGCCCTGCAGAGGCTCTTAATTACCAATGTCTTGGTGCACTCGAGTGGACGATTAGGATTTAGTTCACTTTGCACATTGAAGGGGAAGGTAGTGCTGCAGATGCTGCATTAGCCTTTAAAGTTGTGCTATTGCATCCATTTGGACTGATATACTGTGTGAAGCAGTGCTTAATTTGTAAATAAAAATGTGCTGGTGTCCAAAGCCCTTCTCTTAAAAACGCGGCTGCTGCAATTAAATGTGCTAACATGGAATAATGAGTCAGCATAATCCTGAAGCCATCTCGAGCCTCTTCAATCCATTTACAGCCACTCCCTGTCCCTTCAGCTCACTCTTGCAGTTTTATGCTTTCAATGAAAAGGCTGATGGAAAGAGGACTTGTGATCAGCACGGCTGCACTGATCTCTACCGTGGGTGACCACAACTCCAACTGCTGCCAACCTGTCGGAATCCATGATCCTGGCAGTAGCAGCGGTCCGCCAGGGATGTAATCTGGTGGTTGGACCGCCAGGAATGCTACGGTCCTCAGACCGCCAAACTCATAATT
Organism: Pleurodeles waltl; assembly: GCF_031143425.1. Lineage (NCBI taxonomy): Eukaryota > Metazoa > Chordata > Amphibia > Caudata > Salamandridae > Pleurodeles > Pleurodeles waltl. The sequence continues at coordinate 137,045,061 of NC_090451.1, forward strand.
ACGACCTAAGACTTGCAATATGATTTTTAATAATAAAGAAATATAGTCCAAAACTGCTTGTGATTTCTCAAGGAAAAAAGAGAATAAATACCAGTAATCACTGAAATGCTTTTATCACCTCTGAAGGCCTAATACACAAACTGCACTTTTGAGTAAGTTTACATCTTTGGGTAAGGTTACTACTTTTATGTATTTGCAAACTGCACTTTTGTTTTAACTTCAATTTTGCAGGCGTTCCAGTAATACACCCAGCACCCTACTGTTAAAAATAGAGGTAAGGACTCAAAATAAAATCCCTACAAAATAATGTTAAATAAATTATTTCATTTAAAATAGTTACAAATATATAAAAATGTAAATGAATGATAAAAATATGAATATAGTACACATTTATTGCTTCATTGTAAAATATTTATTAACCTATGTGACTCTGAATTTACATCTTGGTCAAAAAATTGAGAGATTAATCTCCATTCCTTGTAGTACTACCTAGGAAGTCACATTCTGTGATGCAGGGCTGCAAACTAACCTCATCTTCCTGCTCATCATCTTTCACCTGCCCATGAATCTTGGCATAACAAAATCTTACTGATGTCTTTCTATTACATGTCCTCTTTTAGTTTACTCTTAGGCCTGAGTGAAATTTTCAACACGCTAGCTTAATTTCATGTATTTTGGGGCAATTTCTAGTTATACTTATTCCGTGAAATTTGTTTCTGAAATAACTCTATAAAACCATATCATGAAATGATGTCCTGTTTGTACCAAAATTATATTACGGGAACATGAGAACATGGCAAACAACCAGCTGTTGTTCTCAGAACTTTTATTTTTTTGTGCGACCAAGCATTTCACACTAAAATATAATGCTAAATGTTGGATTTGCATTTTGTGTAATTATGTGTAATTTCTCTTGATTTTTGTGAAATTTTGCAGTTACCCAAATGCCAATTACTCAACATTTGCACACCCCACATTTAATTGGGACATCTATGACAGTATAAGCAGTTACAAGGAAAATAATGTAAAATTAGTGAAGCTACCCCAGGATTTGCTATGCAATCATTCAATGGTTATCTAATGGTGACTGATGTATATGCAATGCCCAGTCGCCACCTTTCTTAAACTCTGTTCCACTGGGAGAAGAGCTCTAACCCTAGGGATAGGGATTGAGCTGGTTCAATGGCACTGGGGGTCAGATGTTTGAGTAGCCCTCTGCAGATTGCTCCCAACATGAGTATGCAGCTAGCATGGATCACATAAGGGCGTATGGATGTGAAGAACCCAGTACAACCTACCTCCAGGGCCCAGAAGACTGAGGGGCAGATTTATGAAAAATTGAACTCCACATAGTGCAGCCCCACTTTTCTAGCACCCCCTAGCACCCTTCTAACACCACTATGTGTACGGCGTACCTAAGACCAACACACCATGTCGGTAGTTGGGTAGTTAGGGGACTAGCATCAGAATTTATGATGCTAGTTCAGAGCTTTGCAGGATTAGCATCAAACATTTTGACGCTAATCCTGCAAAGCTCATTGAGGCCCAATGTAAACAATGGTGTGCCTCCTTTTAACGCCTGCTCTGAGCAGGTGTCAAAAGTGCCCAAAAAAATGATGCAAAGAAATCTCTTAGATATCTTTGTGCCATTTTGTTGCCCACCCTTGGCATGCATTATATTTGGCGCAGGCATAATGTAGAGCAAAGGGTTACAAGGTGGTGAAATGCATGCATTGCGCCAGTTTGTAAATTTGGCGTGGCAATGGTGGCCTTGTTGGGCCACATTAGAATAAAAACAACTATGACAGTAGGGGCTTTTAAATCTGCCCCTGAGTATCAACATGCAAACTGATCCCAGGGCAGAGCACAGGGTTACACCTATCGTAAGGGCAGCAGGCACAGTGCCACCGAAACTGAAACAGGTGAATAGCCCACTGCACTGTAGTCACAGTCCAAGCATGGAGCATAAGGATGCAGCTACTGGTACTGCAGCAGGTTCAGTGGCACAGGGCAGACGCAGAGTGAATAGCTAACAACAGCCTGCTCCTGGCGTTAAGGTTTGCGGTGCTGGTTTCGTATTATACAGTGATTCATGTGGGGTGCCGAAGCACATTTTTGGACAGGTCGCATGCTACACCATGAGGGAGTGTGTGGCTGTCAGGGTGTTGTATTTATTTCTTTTCTCTGTGGGAAGTGTTTAGATTTCATACACAAGTGAAACATTCTTGGGGGGCACAGTTCCTAAGAGTGAAGGAAGAGCTGTGAGAGATAGGAACAAAAATTATATTATATTTAGAATAAAACATAAAGGCAGCAACACAGCACGATCCTAGTCAGAGCGACAGCAGGGTGATATATGTCGCTATACTAAAAAAGAGAGATAATCTGAGAAGGACCAGTAATCCTTCTGGCAACATCTACAAGGCAGAGATCCTGTCAAATGTGTAAAATGAAAGAGCCTGTGAAATTTGCATCATTTGCTTTTGTGAAATTATGCAAACATTCAGGAAAATTATGCAAAATCACATGTAACTTTGCAATTGCAAATCCATTATTTACTGCTGAATGTGAGCAAGAAAAGAGTTTTGCAGTACAAATAACTTTTACCACAAGTGGCACGTGGTTATGTGAAGTGGCACAGTTTCAGAATTCTGCATAACAAGTGTAGCGTAAAATTTTAGAAATTACATAAATTATGTAACTTAATTTAAATTTCAACCAGGCCTAAAAATTATGTCAAAAGCTAATGATGAGAGTTGATACTACCAGAAGTAGCCATGCAATTTGTTTATTAAAGGGCAGGATACTGCCTACTAATGAACAATTATATGTTATTGACTGTGGAGAAAAAAATGGGATGTGGAGAGATCAGTCCACTGAAAGAGTTTTATCCAGGCCCACTGGAATTATGCGGCAAGAGAGGACCAAATTTTGACGCAGATTTGATTAAGTTATGCACCATGAATTGGGAAATTATGCTGCGTAATGCAACACATTCTGTGATAGTATTACTTCTTTATTTTGGCATTTTAACTTTGTTAACACTGCCTGGGCATTAGTTTAACACTCAAATATAGCAATTAGCAACAGAAAGGTGGCCAATCAATCTTTGGAAAGGGCCTTTCAGTACGGGGCTGCACATGGTGCTGTGTTTTAGTAACTTTTGAACTGATTGTGCTAGAAACATTTGTTTTAATAAAACCAGCAGATTGTGCGCAGACGATGGATTATGTGGCAAATGAAGCATATATATAAACATGTGGAAACTGCCACGGCCGCACCATTGCATTGTTCCAGTAGACCTGCTTTTAACTAAAAGAAATGCTGTTCATGCGGCGATCTTACAAAGGGCAGGGTATGTTATAAGAATCGAGACCATTAGACTGTAAAGGACTTGCTTTTTAAAAAACACACACACATTAACATGCCGTCAACTTTTGGACTTAAATGTATATTTAGGTTAGAGCTATAGATTTTCTTTATGGTTCTGGAAAAAAGTTATTACATCGAATTGCACTGTAAATGCATTTGCTTCTGTGGCCCGGCCTTTTTCATATAAGTTAAAGAACGTTAAATAGTTTGTCAACCAACTAAAGACATCAATAGCCCATTTTAGCTCTTTTAGTGGGGCTGCTTTGTTTAGCACACACTTGATGGTTGGTATTGTAACTACTAAAAATGGGACTGTAGCCATTGTAATCTGTCCTGCAGTCTCCAGGTGACCAGAATTTAAGAAGCAAAAACCAGGACAAGCCAGACATAAAAGCAGGAGTAAAACATTTAATCTTATGTCTGGCTAGTTTTGATTTTTGTGTAGCCCTTTAAAAAAATATATATATATACACACATATTTATATACATATACATGCATGTGTATATATCTCTATATCCTCTAAACTGAGCCCCTCTGCCCTTTGCCTCCCATCTGATTCAACCTGTCCTGCCTGAAACAGATACATTATTTAACAGGAGTATACCTTTAATTCTTCTTTTCACAATAACGTGACCTATGTCCAAAAAACGTGGACATGTATTTCAAATTATGGAAAGCGTTAGGATACCGGGACAGTCCTCTGAAAAGCGGGACTGTCTGAGGAAATCCGGGACCTCTGGTCACTATGCAGTCTGTGAAATAGTCATCTGGAACTGTCTGAATACCACTGTTGATTTTTTTATGTGTATAATTTATAAAACTATAGAGACAAAAAAGAATGTTAAATGGCTGCAGCTTTATAATGTTTATTTTTCCTTGCAAGATATACCGTGCTTTTAAGCTTGCGTGCCATGCGACTGTAAGAGTTTCTAAAGTTTGTTAGCTGGTGCCAGGGGGTCAAAGGGACTCGTCTGGAGCTGCGTGTGTCCAGGTGTAGGCCCTGTGCCACTCAGAGCTGCCGGGGAGAGTGAGCATTCGTATCTCTTCCTCGGCCACTGCAATGACAAAGGCCTCGCACAACAACAGGAGGGGGGAGGGACTATCTCAGAAGATGGAGTGGGGATCTCTCTCTTTGGAAGTGAAATGCTCTCGGTATGCAGCACAGGCAAGGGGTTTCGATTCTTAAGACTTGGAGAAGGTGCAATACAATACATTTACCAGTCAATGAGGTCACAGAGGGTTAGGATTACGCAATGGCACAGACCTGCAAGGTACAAGGTCAGCAGCTTGGCATTCTCATGTGCTGTTATTACATTTCTTTTTAAACTAAAATAAATATTCCTGATATTACTGTGTCATAAATGGTCAATTCATTTATCCTGATGCTGTTTTTTTGTCATCTTATTAAAAGTAAACATTAAGTGGAGAACGGAGGATACTGCCTTCCTTTATAGCTACGTTTCTCCTGTGCTTGGTAACAGCATTTTAAAGTGTTGTCATTTCATTCTTTGATATTCACTTTTAATGTGGCCTTAAAGCATGGTTCTATCACCAGGGCCAAAGCCCCTCTATTCAGGAGAAGGATCTTCTAGGACAGATGATTTTTGAAGTAATTAACTGCCTGGACAAGGTCCTTTGTGCTTTACTGTTTGATTACCATATTCAGGTATTCAAAGAGGTGATTGGCCTTCTAATTGTTGATGTAAATAACATAATGCTTAAATCCATTAAATATGTGAGACCAGGAAACCAATGCACCACACATTCATGGTTGGAAGAAACAGCCATTTTTCTTATTAAAAAACATAGACCCCGTGCTTTAATCATAAGCACTTTAAATGGAACATTTGGGTATGTGATTTGTATTATTCTAGTTGGCTTGAAATGAACTTGAAACTTGCAGAGCTGAGTGTTTAACCCACCCAGTTAGACTGAAATGCAGTGCTAAAAATAAAAAGATATGTGGACAAAAGGAAAAATATTGATTGTTTTGGCCTATTGTAATGAAAAGCGTTAACAGGTTTCACTAAAGCATGGGACAGCAATGTCATGGGTAGGACTAATGCAAGCCTCCTTAACACAATGAAAAGCTATTATACAAGTAGCGAGTGCAACATGTATAACTGCAGAGTCACTGTACAGAACAAGGACGCTGAGTCTAGAGGCTATTGTTGGAGTAATAGCCGCCAGTGGCGTAGCGTGGGTTGTCAGCACCCGGAGCAAGGCAAGTAATTTGCGCCCCCTAACCCGTGGATTTTAGCACTCGCGAGCGCGCCCCCCCAGATGTTGCGCCCGGTGCGGCGGGCCCCCCCCCTGCACCCCCCACGCTATGCCACTGATAGCCGCAACTGCTCCACTCTACGGGGCAGGACAAGACATTTTCAGCCATGTTTATCTGTACTTCCAGAGCTGCCATTTCTTGGTGATGCTGCTGTTTGGCCGCACATTAGTAGGAGATCGACATACCCTTCAGGACCTTTTTATGGGCATCCCAGAGTGTGATTGTTGACTCCACGATGTTCTTAATGAGAGTAAGAGAACATGTGTCTCATACATTCCCCAAAACTGGTATCTCTAAGCCACCTGGCAGTTAAGCACCACTGTCCTAGCTGTCAAGCACCCACCAGAATTAACTTTATCCATATCGGGTCATGGTCATTAAGGGTTTGGGGGAAGATGTGTGCATCCACCAGCTTGTGTGTCACTGGAGGGCATAATAGAATAGAAAAGTCTAGAGAAGGATCTATGAGAGTGTGAATAGAACGTATATTCCTTTGATGTCAAGTGGAGCAAGCAACATGTATCTGCAAGGGCTAACGTTTGTGCCCATTTGCCCATCACCATGGATTTGTGAGGTTGTGCACTGTATCTAAGCCTGGCAACTTAACAGATTGGAAGGCACCTCCCACAATAGTGTGCCCTGCTGGGTAATGCAGTAGCGCTACGGCCAGGGCTTGGAGTGTAGCCTCAATTGAAGTGGGGGGTGCATAGCGTGATGCTATGGTCCAACAGGCCTTGCCCAATTAACTCTCCCTCCCTGAAGTAGATTGTTCTCCCAGACTGGGCGATGCCTCTGTACAGGAAAGCAGTAGGAAGTGTGACAAAGCCATGCCCCTGGTGGCAGTCAGTGTTTGGCTGAAGCAATTAAGAGGCTGTCACTGATTAGACCCTCCAGGGTGGAACAATTTCAATACTTGTAGGCACATTTCTTTGAACTCAAAATCGAGGATTGACTTTTCACATATTTTTCTCCAAGCTAAAATAAACATCAGTGATTTCACAACAATTTGATACACTTTAAATCGAGTTTCATTGGGTTTTGAAACCGTAATTTAAGGCATGTTTTATTAGACGCATGACTCAAAATTGATCTGATGTCTGAAAAGTTTTTATTTCCTTTATGTGCTGTACTAGTATTGAGAACTGTGAAACCTTGTAGGCTCTGAATTGAGCACATCACCATTTCAGCAGGACTGGTGAGTGGGTGTAACACCCAAAATACCCTGACACCTTGCCAAAGCCAGCACTGGAAACGAAATGCGTTGTGCTGGGATGTTGGGAAAGTTGGATGGGGCAGGAACTCTGACACTCCCACTTTGCCATGCGTGCCATCAAACTGCAGGAACAGAGCCTCTAAACAAATCCTAAACTGGCTAAGGGCTTTAACTAGCACTGCCTGTAGGCACTGAGGCCTATATTTATACTTTTATAGCACCGCATTTGTGTCATTTTTTAACGCAAAAGTGGTGCAAACTTACAAAATACAATTAGATTTTGTAAGTTTGTGCCGCTTTTGGGTAAAAAAATTACACAAATGCAGTGCTACAAAAGTATAAATATGGGCTTGAATATTCTCTGCCCAGCCCTGCTTAGTTTTGCTTTATATGAAATCCCCTTTCCTCTAAAAGTGGCCATGAAAGCTTCCCAAACCATAAAGATAGGGGCCAAATTATTGTTTATTTCAAAGAACTCATGAATAAACTGTTTAGTGTCACTGACCCAACCTTGGTCCGACAGCAGGGCCTTATCGAATTGCCACCTACACTTCTTTTAAAAAAATTATCACCATGGATGCTATTGAGCGATCCAAAAGGGATTAGCTCTGATCTCAGCAGTGTCACTTATTGAAGACTGTGTCAGAAGAAAGAAGTCTAAGTGAGAGTTTTACTGGAATCTCGGGTAATAATAAGTAATTTGGGAAAATTAGGCTGGATCAATCTCCAGAGATCCACCCAAACTAAATCCTGTTTACACATATAGAGTAGTTTGGCGGTTCTTGGCTTTAACTGCCTCCTATATCTATTAGATGTACCGTACCTTAAATCTTGAATAAAATTGAAATCCCCCAACTGCTAAAGATCCTTCTTTCTGTATTGCCAAATTAAAGATTTGGTTCAAGAGCCTCCGTATCATCTGCTAGAGGGCCACAGAAATTAAAAAAAAAAAAAAAAAAACCTGATTAGCCACCTTAACTTTCAGTCAAATCCACTGATCCTTATTGTCCCTCAAAACTGTCTTAATTTGCCAAGTTACAGAGCTAGAACACAATAGAGTCACACCTCGCATTTCTGCAGAGGCATAGAACGCCAATGAGTATTTTCCTGGGACATGAATTTTGGGCATAATACTTTTTAAGTGGGTTTCTTGAAGAAAACTAATGTCTGGATTAAAAGAGGTTAGCCATTTCAACAAAGGCCCACTCTTCCGTCTATTCAACAACCCATTAACATTACAGGTAATTATTTTGATCTGTTGCTCAATTATTTTAAACTATTTGTGGCATAATCACTATCAAACCTTTTTATATCTTACACTACTGCGATTGCACACTTGTTTCTCATTGAACCAAATTAAGTTTGAAAAATACAAAAACAGCTGCACTTTGCTTATTTTCTCTGCACACCAACTCGCCTTAATCCCCCATCTCCTCCCCTTCCTTGGACCTGGGATTATAACATCTACCAAACCGAGGTTCCCTACTCTCACGGGGTACCCTGTTATGGCACCCAGTGCTCCATGTGGACTCCTCCCCTCACTAACCACTGTGCAAAAAAACTAAAAGCTATTCAAGAAGAAAGAAATTGACAGCAATTCACCTTCCTAGTAATAGAGATTAACCTCCCTAGCAACAGGGCATTATCTTCTCTTGCCCCAACAAATACAATTCACAACTTGGCATTGACATTCTGTGCTTTCAACATTTTTGAGAGGAAAGACTGAGCCTCCTCGACCACTGTGAAAACATGAAATTGACCATTGGCTAGAACCTTTAACTTAGATAGCTGGATTATTAAGGCTTGCACCCCTTAAAAATTTAAATTCTCAAACCAGTCCTTGAAACATTTTTCACCTTCGTGCAGCAGTGATCAAAAGAGCCAAGAACAGCCTCATATGAGTATTCTTCACCAGCGAAAATGATTTTCTTTGAATTGCTAAAGACAATGGGGGTCATTCTGACCCTGGCGGCCGGTGGCCGCCAGGGCCACCGACCACGGGAGCACCGCCAACAGGCTGGCGGTGCTCCAACGAGCATTCTGACCGCGGCGGTTCAGCCGCGGTCAGAAGCGGAAAGTCAGTGGTCTCCCGACGACTTTCCGCTGCTCGTTTAAATCCTCCATGGCTGCGGAGCGCGCTCCGCAGCCATGAGGATTCTGACCCCCCCTACCGCCATCCTGTTCATGGCGGGAAAGCCGCCATGAACAGGATGGCGGTAGGGGGGGTCGCGGGGCCCCTGGGGGCCCCTGCCGTGCCCATGCCATTGGGGCCCCGCAAGGTATTTCAGTGTCTGCCTTGCAGACACTGAAATACACGACGGGTGCTACTGCACCCGTCGCACCTTCCCACTCCGCCGGCTCGATTACGAGCCGGCATCCTCGTGGGAAGGGAGTTTTTCCCTGGGCTGGCGGGCGGTCTTTTGGAGACCGCCCGCCAGCCCAGGGAAAAACTCATAATACCCTCCGCGGTCTTCTGACCGCGGAGCGGTATTATGGGGGCGGAATTCTGGCAGGCGGCCTCCGCCGCCCGCCAGAATTAGAATCAGCCCCAATATCTGTACTTTAATTCTGTAGTCTGTAAAATTGACCAGAATTGTTCCTGAATATCTCATATCTAGAGAGCACTGCACAGGCAGCCTGTGTGCATCCATAATCGTGAGATCAGTGGGGCTTCAGGAAAGGTATGACTTCTGATCAATGAGTCTATTAAGTGAGACACATTCTGGGCTGAACCTGGGGACTCAGTGCCCTTCGGTAGACCCGTAAAGAGGAGAATTGATCACCTTGCATGATTCTCAATATATTCCCGTTTATTTTCAAGTCAACTGATCTTTTTCTGCTCAATCAAAACTAGTTTGTTGAATGATACCACCCTGTCTCCCAGATCTAAAATTCTTTGCTCAGTTTCCCTCAGTCTCTGCAGGACCTGTTCAAGGCTTTGCTCAATCTTAGTAAATTGTTGATTTCTCAACTATATCTTATGGGTTTGTTGCTACTTAAGCACCCTTATTTCTATCAGTATTGTTTCAAACAGACCTTTTAGCATCTATGGCTGCAATTCAGATGAATTACAGTCTATTTTAGGGTTACTGGCACACTCAGGAAGAGCGATCATATCCAGAGGATAACAATGGCATTGGCCTACACTTTCCACAGGGTTTCGCACATCTACAGCTGTTCGATCAGCCTGAATGGCTTCTGAGTTCAGAAACCTAACATACAAGAGGCTGGGTCCTACGCTTGGCAGCTATCTCCCTTCTTTCCCTTGGATTTACTGAGTGCCTCCCCTTTCTTATGCTGACCATTGATTTTTTCTCCTTTTATCAGCCTGGCTGGTTACTGATTTGTTGAATAGTGGAAAGTCTTTAACCTTACTAGTCTGATTTAAGCTAGGGACAGTGTCTGGACTGTGATTGCCATCTGTAGGAAAGTACCATATTTCTTGGCATGTTACCCACAATTTTACATTAATGTCAGTATGTTTTTGCCTGTCTCACTGGGATCCTGATAGCCAGGACTCCAGTGATCATAGTTTGTGGCCTAAATGTGTATGCCTGTGTAGTACCTAACTGTGTCACTGAGGCTCTGCTAATCAGAACCTCTGTGCTCATGCTCTGTATGCGTTTAAATTTGTCACTATACTCTAGTGACTACATTTACCAATTTCAGTTGGCATACCGAACCCCCCTTATAAGTCCCTAGTTATGCTACATAGGTACCCAGGGCATTGGGGTTCCAGGAGATCCATATGGGCTGCAACATTTCTTTTGCCTCCCATAGGGAGCTCAGACAAACCTTTACACAGGGCTGCCATTGCAGCCTGAGTGAAATAACGCACATGTTATTTCACAGCCATTTTTACTGCACTTAAGTACTTATAAGTCACCTATATGTCTAACCTTCACTTGCTGAAGGTTAGGTGCAAAGTTACTAAGTGTGAGGGCCCCATTGCACTAGCAAAGGTGCCCCCACATAGTGCAGGGCCATTCCTCTGGACTTTGTGAGTGCAGGGACACCATTACACGCGTGCACTACATATAGGTCAATACCTATATGTAGCTTCACAATGGTAACTCCAAATATGGCCATGTAACATGTCTAAGATCATGGAATTGTCCCCCCATGCCAAATCTGGTATTGGGGAGCCAATTCCATGCATCCTGGGGGCTCCACTATGGAACCTCAGTACTGCCAAACCATCTCTCTGGGGTTTTCTCTGCAGCTACAGTTGCTGCCACCTCACAGACAGGGTTCTGCCCTCCTGGGGTCCCAGGAAGGCAGAACAAAGAATTTCCTCTGAGATCTGGGTGTTACACCCTTTCTCTTTGGAAATAGGTGTTAAAGGCTGGGGAAATGCTTAGAAGGGCACCGATGGTGCCATCCTTGCATAAGCCAGCCTACACCGGTTTGGGGAACCCCCAGTCCCTGCTCTGGTGCAAAACTGGACAAAGGAAAGATGAGTGACCACTCCCTTGTCCATCACCACCCCAGGGGTGGTGCCCAGAGCTCCTCCAGTGTGTCTCATACCTCTGCCATCTTGTTTCCAGAGGTGTGGGGGCCCTCTGGAGGCCTCTGAGTGGCCAGTGCCAGCAGGTGACTTCAGAGACCCCTCCTGATAGGTGAATACCTGACTAGGTGTCCAATCCTCCTCTGAGGGCTATTTAGGGTCTCTCCAGTGGGCTTTTCCTCAGATTACAACTTGCAAGAATTCATTAGGGTTCCTCTGCACTTCCCTCTTTGACTTCTACCAAGGATTGACCGCTGACTGCTCCAGGATGCCTGAAAAACTGCAACAAAGTAGACAGAAGACTACCAGCGACATTGTAGCGCCTAATCCTGCCAGCTTTCTTGACTGTTTCCTGGTGGTGCATGTTCTGGGGGCTGCCTGCCTTCACCCTGCAGTGGAAGCCACGAAGAAATCTCCTGTGGGTCAACGGAATCTCCCTTTGCTTCAGCAGGCACCAAACCTCAGCCTCACCAGCACTCTGGGTCCCCTCTCATCCTGATGAGCGTGGCCCCTGGAACACAGGTCATGGACCCAAGTGACCCATACTGTCCAGAGGTCCAGCTGTCCAAATTTGGAGAGGTAAGTCCTTGCCTCCCCTCCCCAGACAGTAATCCTGTGCACCACGTCATCTGCAGCTACAAGGGCTTCTGTGCACATTTCCAAGAAATCCTGCATGCAGGTCCCCAGCACTCCGTTCTGTTATGCTCAGCTCCCTGAGTTGACCTCCGGTGTCGTGGGACCTCTCTTTGCAGTGTTGAAATGACCTCCATGTTCAGGCTTCTTGAACTCCTGTTCAAGGACTTCTGTGGGTGCTTCCGTCCTGTCTGAGGGCTCTTTACGTTGCTGAGGGCCCCCTCTATCTCCTCTCCCAAGTGGCGACAACCTAGTCCTTCTTGGGCCCGGGCAGCACCCTTTTTCTCGACTCGACCTCGACTCTTGCAGGTAGCAAGGCTTGTCTGCGGTATTTTGCCAAGGAAACAACTCTGCATCCTCCAGCATGCTGTGGGACATCTTCTGCACAAAGCAGAACCTCCTACCTCTTTTGGTTGTTGCAAAACCTGCAGCTTCTTCCAACTGGAGGCAGCCATTTAGCACATTCATCCAGGGTTTAGTGGGCTCCTGTCCCCCCTGGACACTTTAGCGACTCTTGGACTTGGTCCCCTTCCTTTGCAGGTCTTCAGGTCCAGGAATCCATCTTCAGTACTTTGCAGTCTGTTGTGGTCCTTGTGTTCTCATAGTCCCAGTGACCCTCTACACACTGCACTTGCCTAGGGGTGCATTCGTGCTTTGCATTCCACTTTCTTAGTATATGGTTTGTATTGCCCCTAGGCCTATTGCATCCTATTGTGTTTTACAGTGTTTGCACTACTTTCTGACTGTTTTACTTACCTGATTTGGTTAGTTGTGTATATTTTGTGTATGTTACTTACCTCCTAAGTGAGTATATCCTTTGAGATATTTTTGGCACATTGTTACTTAAATAAAGTACCTTCAGTTTTAGTAACTATGAGTATTGTCTTTCTTATGACATAGTACCTATATGATACAAGTGGTATTGCATGAGCTTTGCATGTCTCCTAGTTCAGCCTTGGCTGCTCTGCTATAGCTACCTCTATCAGCCTAAGCTGCTGAAACACTACTACACTCTACTAATAAGGGATAACTGGACCTGGCATAAGGTGTAAGTACCATTGGTACCCACTACAAGCCAGACTAGCATCCTACACCATCTTCATTTATCTGGCCTGGCACCAAACCAGCTTCATTCTGGTCACCCCTCTGAACATCATCCTGTGTACCACTAGGCTGAACTGCACTGAATGAGCTTATCAAAGAAGAGATTGTTGTAATTTTAAGGCCCAACTGCACTGACTTGTCAGATTGGTGTTGACTAATCTCTGTATTGGGAAGAGAGCATTTCTCTGACATTTTCAGACCATCTCGGCGCCTTGCAATTCTGCAAGCCAGGCAGCCAAACGGTCTTGTAGTGCCTGTCACTTTAATTTCTGGGCTGTAGGAGTGCTTTGAGCAGAGTAAGTCTCAATTGACAGTTTAGTATGAACGTGACCCATAATAGACACAGCCACACAGGAATACCCCTGGTAGGAGGCTGGCCTGGTTTGTAGTGGATACCAAAGGTACTTACACCTTATACCAGGTCCAGTTATCCCTTATTAGTGAAATGTAGTCAGTATCTAGAAGCCAGGCTGTCTAGGGGTAGCTGTAGCTGAGCAGCTAAGGCTTATCTAGGAGACATGAAAATCTCTTGCAATACCACTGTAGTCACACAGTACTCACACACATGAAAGAAAATACTCAGTGTTACAAAAATAAAGGTACTTTATTTTTAGTGACATGATGCCAAAAATACCTTAGAGACTATACTCCCTTAGGAGGTTAGTAATGTACACAGTATATACACTAGAATGCAGAAATAGCTCTAAAAACAGTTAGAAAACAGTGCAAAATATCAAAATCACAATAGATTGCAATGGGCCTACAGGGAACACAAACCATATACTAAAATAGTGGAATGCGAAAGTCGGTTTCCCACCTAGGCAAGTGTAGTGTGTAGAGGGGTGCTGGGAGTGTAAGAAAACATCAAAGTAAGTGACAGAACCCACCCCTGAGCCCAGGAAAACATGAGTAAATCACAGTAAGTTTCCTGAAACACACAAGGAGTCATGATAGAAGATTATGCAAGAACCAGAAGAGACTGCAAGACACCAAGATGGATTCCTGGACCTGAAGACCTGTGGAAGAAGGGGAGCAAGTCCAAGAAGCACTGAAGAGTCCAGGGAGTACAGGAGGCCCTGCTAACCCGGATGAAGGTGCAAAAGAAGAACCACTGGTGAGAAAACAAAGTCAATTATGCATCCAAGAAGACAGATGCAGGTTCCTGGCTAGTGCAGAAGATGTCCCACGCCGAATCAATGATTGCACTCTGGTTTGCTTCACTGGATTCCGCCAACAAGCCTTGGCACACGCAAAGCTTACAGTTAGCAGAAAATGGCGCTGATTGGGACCAGGAGGGACCTGGTAGCCTCTACCCAGGAGGGGTGACAGAGGGGGCTCTCAGCAACTCAGAAAGCCCTCAGAAGACCAGGCAGTGTGCACAGGAGTCCCACAGCATGGGGACAAAGAAGGTGCAAATGAAGGCCCATGCAGCATGACATAAAGGGATCCCAGACTGCCGGAGAATGACTCAGGAAGCTGTACATCACAGGTTGGAGTGCTGAGGACCTAAGCTGTGCTGTGCAGAAAGAAATTCTTGGAAGGTCACACACAATCCTTGGCAACTGCAAGTCACGTGGTGCATGGGGGTACTGTCTTGTGTGGGAGGCAAGCCCTTACTTCCACCAAAGTTGGACAGCTGGACCTTGGGACTGTCGGGGTCACTTTAGTCCACCACTCATGTTGCTGGATCCACGCTTTTCATCAGGAGAGTGGACCCATGCCACCAGTCAGCGCTGCAGAGAGGTGCCTGCTGAAGCAGGGAAGTGACTCTGTCACTCCACGGGAGATTCCTTCTGTTCATCTGGTGCAGGCTGAACACAGGCAGTCCTTGGAGGATGGACGACCTGGAGACACATGCAGTTGCTGGCAGGAGCTGAAGATACAATGTTGCAGAAGTTGTCTTTGCTTCTTTGTTGCAGGATGTCGAGCTCTTGGAGGGTTCAGCTGCGGTTCCGTTGGTAGAAGATGAAGTAAAGGATGCAGAGGATTCCTGCTGGAGTCTTGCAATCCGAATCTGATGAAACACCCAGGAGAGAGACCCCAAATAGCCCTTAAAGGGGGATTGGCTAGCTACACATGTAAGCACCTATCAGAGGAGGGCTCTGACATCACCTGCTGGCACTAGCTACTCAGATGCTCCTAGAGCGCTCCACCACCTTGGAATCCAAGATGGCAAAATTCAGGGACACTCTAGAGGAGCTCTGGGCACCACCCCTGGGGTGGTGATGGACAAGGGAGTGGTCACTCCCATTTCCTTTGTCCAGTTTCGTGCCAGAGCAGGGACTGGGGGTCCCTGAGCCGGTGTAGACTGGACTATGCAAGGAGTGCGCCATCTGTGCCCTTCAAAGCAATTCCAGAGGCTATGGGAGGCTACTCCTTACATGCCTGTAACACCTATTTCCAAAGGAAGAGGGCGTAACACCCTGCTTAAGGAACAAGAGGGCAGCAACCTGTCTCTGAGGTAGCAGCAGCTGGAGCTGCCTGGAAAACCTCAGAAGGCTGTTGTGGCAATACTGGGGGCCCACTGTGGAGCCCCCAGAGTGCATGGGATTGTACAACCAATACTAGAATCAGTATTGGGTTACAATTCCCAGTTGTTAGACACCTTACATGGCCATATTCAGAGTTACTATTGTGAAGCTGGACATAAGTATTGACCTATGTCCAGTGCATGTGTAAAATGGCGACCCCACACCCACGAAGTCTGGGAAAATGGTCCTGGATGATGTGGGGGCACCTCTGCTAGTACAAGGGTGCCCTCACACACAGTTACTTTACACCCAGCCTTCAGGATTGGAAGACCTGGCATATAGGTGACTTATAAGTGACTGGTGCAGTGTAAATGGCTGTGAAATGGTGCATGTGCCATTTCACAGAGGCTGCACTGGCAGTCCTGTAGAAGCCTTTGCATGGGTTCTGTATGGGTGGCAAAAGTAATGCTGCAGTCCATAGAGAATCCCTTTTAACGCAAATGCCCTGGGTACCTAACTACCATATAATAGGGACTTATAAGGGGGCACCAGTGTGCCAATTTAGGATGAAATACTAGGTTACCAGTATGTAGTGACAGTTTTGAGAGGAGAGAGAGCATAAGCACTGGGGTCCTGGTTAGCAGGACTCCAGTGACACAGTCAAACACGCTGACAGGCAGAAATTGGTGGTAACATGCCAAAAAGAGGGTACTTTCCTACACCCCTGCACAGATCTACAGCCAGCCTCTGAAATCTCTTAAGCAAGGTGCTCTGCCCCGCCTCCTGGAGCCAGCCACCCCCTTGCCTCAGGGCCTCAGGGGCTGTGAAGCGATGTTAGCTTACCATTGACGGCTGCTTCATTATTTCCACTCCCAGGCTGCTGGACTGCCTGAGAGCAAAAACATCTGTTCGAGTTGAGCCCCTCATCAGAGCAGCTGCATTTTCCTCTTGAGTCACCTCCTCTGCCACACTGTTACCAGCCTTGCCACCAATGAAGCTGCTGAGGCTCCACAGGGACTCTCCAAGGACTCTGTGGCACACAATGCCAAGCCAACTCTGAACCGCTGTCAAACCAACATCCATCGCGTTTGGTCAGAGCATCAGCCACTACCAGTAGAACCATGCACAGGTGTGAGTGTAAGAGGGAGGTGTCACACACACAATGGGTGCTAGCATCAGATCAGGTGGGTTGTGCCTGCTGCTCCTGTCAAACCCATGACTTTGAATAGTAGGTCATGGCTAGCTTTGTCAAGAAAGAAAAAAGACTCTGCAAATCCAAATTCATATCTCTCTATCAGTCTATTAAAGTGGATTACAAATTATATATGAAAATGTGGGTTGTCAGGCTTGTGCCTTATGTGCAATCACTGATCCATTTCGATCAAAATGGCTATCTGCCCTAAAGATCAATGACAGCTAATATTAATCTATTGATACAAGTTATTGATTATTTTACAGTCACTAAAGAAAAGGCAGCAATTTTAATGATGGATGCAGAAAAGGTGTTTGACTTCGTCAATTGGCATGCCCTTTTCTTTATTTTGGCCAGATTTGGTATCCCGATAGCAATTGAAGATATGTTAAAAAAAAGTTATATCAGGGGGCTGAGGCGAAGATCATCATTATTTCTTTTGAAGACGGGTTAGTAAAAATTAAGCATGGTACTCGTAAGAGTTGTCCCCTTTCCCTGCTTCTCATTACTTTTTTCATTCAAATCAAACTATTTTACCACCTATTAATGGAATGGTGAAAATTAAATTTTTGTTGATGATTTTAAATTTAAAGAACAATAAATCTAATGTCCAGAACGCCATGATGGAAATTGACAACTTCACATGAATTTTGGGTTATAAAGTTAATCCGGCTAAGACCGAATTACTATTGTTTAATTCATCTCGTTCCAAGCTCCCTGATGTTTTGAAGATGGTCCCACAACATCCAGTTAGGTACTTAGGGATTTACAAACAATTTTTCACAACCATTTTGTTTAAACTACGGAGAAACTCTTACTAAAACTAAAAGGCTATTGGATAGATGGTCTTTTTTGGCTTTTTATTTGGTATGTAGAATTGCTCTGGTCAGCATGTCTGTTCTTCATTTGTTTTTATTTCTTTTCCTTAATCTCCCTTTAAAGATACCTGGTGAACATTTTAAAGAAGTAGGTACTGTTTTTAGAGGTTTTGTTTTGGCAAAAAAGCAAACCCAGGTTAAAATATCAGTTTTACAGCTCAATACAATATAAGGAGGTCTAGCACTGCCACATTTTAGGACATATTATCAGGCTGTCCTAATTGTTTTTTTGGTCCAATCAACATCAGGCAATACAGTTTATGATAATT
Source organism: Pleurodeles waltl (assembly GCF_031143425.1). Taxonomy (NCBI): domain Eukaryota; kingdom Metazoa; phylum Chordata; class Amphibia; order Caudata; family Salamandridae; genus Pleurodeles; species Pleurodeles waltl. The sequence goes on from NC_090451.1 coordinate 137,062,982, forward strand.
TCTTGTAGGAGCACATCATGCAGGTAAGCCAAATATATTTACCTGTTTTGCTTCGTACTGCTAAATTTCTGGAAAAAATGCCTCACGTATTCGCACTCTCTAAAAATGTTGGACATTTCCAGCATGTCATGCCTATACTTCACTGCAGGATTCTGAGGTTTGGGGAATGGGATTGTCAAAGGTGATGGTACACTCATGGCAAGTTGTAGTTATTGAGAAGTTAGGGGATTTTTATAATGTCCCAAATCTTATTTCATGGGACGCATTTACTCTACAATTTTACAAACAGGGTGTCTCGCTTTGGTTTAGTCTTACTCAGATAATTCGTTTTTTTTAAACAAATTAAATTATGTTGTGATGGAAGAGGGGGTTCGAGAAATTATTTTTTGTATATTTTTAACTTGTCAGGTGGGAGCTTGTGATGCTATTAATTGTGTTTGACCAATGACTTTGTGTTTCACCACTGCGCATATTAGTTGCTCAATGTTCACCAGTAGCACATTATATGTTTTGTTGAGTTTAGCCACCTATTGGCTTTGACATGCTGTATTCAGATTAGCTGCCTATTCGCTTTGACATGGCATTAGCCATTACATTCTGTATTCTGCCTATTGGCTTTGACATGCTGTATTCAGTTTAGCTGCCTATTGGCTTTGACATGGCATTAGCCATTACATTCTGTATTCTGCCTATTGGCTTTGACATGCTGTATTCAGTTTAGCTGCCTATTGGCTTTGACATGTTATTAGACATTACATTTTGTATTCAGCTTAGCTGCCTATTGGCTTTGACATGATATTAGACATTACATTTTGTATTCAGTTCAGCTGCCTATTGGCTTTGACATGATATTAGACATTACATTTGATATTCAGCTCAGCTGCCTATTGGCTTTTACATGACATTAGACATTACATTTGATATTTAGGTTAGCTGCCTATTGGCTTTAACGTGGAGTTAGACATTGCAGTTGAAACATCGCAGATGTCTGTATTCTTCCAAGCTGTGTTTTTCCACAAGATGAACCAAGCTGTTTTCTTCACACCAGACTAGACCTGATAAGAGAGAGTACATTTGGTGTTTTCCTTTCTGCTCAGGCTTGGGAAGAGGAGAAGTCTAGGAGATCTGGTCAGTCTCCAAAGGCTTGCGTAGTTTTCCAGAGTCTGAGAGGAGGGGGCACGCTTTTGTAACGATGACTCTGGGCTACAGTGATTTAGATTCGAATCTGCTTGACTTCAGGCTGGAACTAGGCGTCAGTTGCCAGTCTCCCGTGTGGGTAGATAATCTCTTTCTCGCAGTTGACCGGAGTCATCAACTTGCAGACCCCAGAAAGATGAAGCTGAAGATAGGTCCTACTTGCTCATACGGTGATGAATTTTGACTTTTATGCTTTGCTAATATAATCATATATTATATATATGCTGTGTACATTGCAACTGAGAAGTACTGTGATATATTTTGCTTGTTTGTTTTCTTTCTGCAACTACTTTGTGCTTGAAATCTATTAATTTGTCTCTCAAGAACTTGTGGGTGGGGAAGAATTAACAACAATAAAGGTCTTCTTGGAACTCAGAAGTGCATTCCAGAGAGGTTCTATAAGCTCTGATATGAGATAAGTAGGAAAGCAGAACAGAGCTGGAAACCGGTATCAGATATTATGACAACAAGCTACTTAAAATGTATTATCAAAGCTGCTCCATTAAGTTTTTCAGACAACCAATTGTAGGTACAATATTAAGGAATGGCAGCACCTTTCTGCGATAAGCTATAGATCACTTAGAGGTGCAAATATTAAGCACATGGTGTTTGTATCAATATGGACAGCCTATTATACACCTGATAGGCCACATAAGATGTTTACATCTTATCCAGGCCAGTGTTTTAGATGTCAAGCAAATTATAGGGGGTGTGGGATCATATATTTTCTGACTGCTCAATGCTTCAACAGATTGTGGGTGGAATTTTTCATGCAATTAGTCAGTCTTTGCACACTATAGTATCCCCATCACCTAGATTGGTGTTGTTTGATTCATTTTGTTAGGTAGATCATTTGCACAAATATCATCAATGATTCTACGAAACTGGAGAACTGATGTGGTCCTATTATATTCCCAATAATATCACAAAATGGTTAGGACTTGTTCTTTTAAAGAAGCCTATGCCAAACGGGTGGGGCCTTTACAGAGATTTAATGCAACTTGGGTTCCCTTTACACACCATATAATACAGCCTAAGAATGGTGTTGCCCATTGAGGCTTAGGCCCTGATTTGTACATTTTGGTGCACTAACGCAGTTTTGCACCAAAACGTTTAGCACCGGTTTGCACCATTTTTGTGCACCAGGCGGGCATCATATTTATTGAATGGTGCAAGCTGGTGCAAAGGGTAGGCTACAGTAAAAAAAAATGATGTTAGTCGGGTGGGACTGGCAGTATAGAATAAGGGGGTTTTGCACCAAAAAATGACATTAGGCAGGTTAGAGTAAAAAGAAAATGACTAACCTGCCTAGAGTCATTTTCTAACGCAAAACAATCCATACCACATGACTCCTGTCTTAGAAAAGACAGGAGTCATGCCCACCACCCCAGTGGCCAGAACAGGGGACCAGGGTCCCCTGGGCATGGCCATTGCACCCTGTGCCATGTATGGCACTTTAAAAAATAAAATAAAATACTTAACTGTACTTACCTGGGATGGGGTCCCCCATACTCCACTGTCCCTCTGGTGTGGGTGGGAGTGTCCCTGGGGAGGGCACCTGTGGGCTTATTCCATGGTGTTCCACCATGGAAATAGGCCCACAGGTACCCTAACGCCTGCCCTGACTCAGGCGTTAAAAAATGGGGCAAAGCAAGCTTTGCCCCATTTTTTGCCCCCTCCTCCCTCCCGTGCACCATTTTTGCACTGGAGTATAAATATGGTGTTAAGGCCAAAGAGTCATTTTTGGCACAGGAACACCTACCTTGCATCTCATTAAGGCAAGGTAGGTTTCTACATCCAGAAAATGACTTTAACTCCATAAATTTGGTGCTAGATGGGTTTAGCACCAAAATATAAATATGGAGTTAGTTTTGCACCGAATTAGAGTAAAAAAAAGTGACGCTAATTCGGTGCAAACAGAGTATAAATATGCCCCTTAGTGTTTGGATTTTAGTATTTGCTAAGAGTCCCCACGAGTTGATGTGTTTATCCCCTGAAGACTCATCGCTTACTATTTCCTCGACCATGGCTGCTAATAATAGTTTACAAAGGATGCGATGACTTCCACTTTAACCGGCTGTATTTGAGTGTATTTCAGGAAATTAATTGGACTGTATTCCACTGATTCGAAGTTCACGTTTTTTTGCCATTTAATATTGGTTGCTATGTGTGTTTTCAATTAGGAATTGGTTTTGATGATTCTTTTACTCTATTGTATTGCACTGATTTGTCATATATGATATTACATTTTTACACTCTTATCTGCTGCTATGGAATACAGAATTGACTTTCACTGGTCTGATACTATATGTATTTGCACAAGGCACTTTTTTTACGCTGTCACTTTACTTTTGCACTTTAATATATCAATGCTGCTATTTATTTTTGTAAACTTGATATTGTTGCTATATTATTTGTTGAAAATAATAAGTTATTAGTAACTACATCCTCATCCACTACCACCATCACGCCTATCACTACACGCCCCTCACTGGCAGTCACCACCTTCACATCCATGCACACGTCCCCTGTGTCCTCTCCCACTGTGTCTGTACCCCCTCCTCCCAAAGTACCCAAACACAAGCACTCAGACACGCATCAGCCGTCCACCTCACAACAGCATCCAGCTCATGCATCTTCACCCAAACACAGCAGAAAGACACCTCCTACAATCACTTCCTCTTCCTCCACTCCCAAACCTTCACCCTCTTCCCACCCCAATGTCCCTAGGAAGCTTTTCCTCTCCACCATTGACCTCTTCCCTACCACTCCCCCGCCCGTCCTTCACGTCAGGCTAGGGTGGTCAGAACCCAGGCGAGTACCTCAGCCACCCAGTCCACGGCCAAAGTAGTGTCGACAGCTACTGCAGGTGGGAGAGGATCCCGGGCACCAGGCAGCAACACTGAAAGGGTGCCTGCACCAGGTGCATCAATGAAGGGCAAGGAGGCACCACCAGCTGCGACAGGGAAGGGCAAGGAGGCACCACCAGCTGCGACAGGGAAGGGCAAGGAGGCACCACCAGCTGCAGGAGAGAAGGGCAAGGGGCAATCCCCAGCTGCTGACAGGAAGGGCAAGGGGCCTGCACCAGCAGGCAGGAAGGACATGAGTCCTGGTGCTCGACTCATTCGGAGCCCCCACCACCAACCATGGTGGTTCAGCCATCCGAGGCTGCAAGGGAAGGGCTGAAGCCTCCCCCCACACTGCCAGCATTGCCACCAGCACCGCATCCAGCACTGCCCCCAGCACCACTAGCAGCAGCAGCAGCCCCAGTGGTCAGCCATCTGAGGCTGCGGGGGATGGGCTGGAGCCTCCCCCACCACTGGCAGCACCGCCACCAGCACCACTGCCAGCATCCCCAGTGGACAGCCGTCCGAGGCTGCAGGGGATGGGCTGGAGCCTCCCCCCACCACAGGCAGCACCGCCACCAGCACCACTCCCAGCAGCAGCAGCCCCAGTGGGCAGCCAGGCTGAAGCCTCCCTCCACAAATGCCAGCACCGACACCAGCCCCACCACTGCCACCACTGAGCAGCTGTCACCACCGACGGACAGTGTGTAGTCCTGCGACCATGGACATCCCGTGGGTCTGACACCCAGGTGAGAGACTGTGATCTTGCTCTCACCAAGATCTGCATCACAGGCCACAATTCCCCTCCAGAACCAGTGGAAGAAGCCATACACTCACCCCATCCTTCCCAGGATGAAGCACACTGGGCACAATGTGACCCTCCAGAACCAGTGAAGAAGCAATCCACTAGAGAGACTGTGGCCTTGCACTCCCCAGGACCAAGCAGTGGGTAAACCACCCACTTGAGAGACTGTGGGCTTGCACGCCTCAGGCCAAAGCAGTGGGCAAACTACCCACTTGAGAGACTGTGGCCTTGCACTCCCCAGGACATCACAGAGGGCATGTAGACCCCTCCAGGACCAGTGGCGTTGTACCATCTTCCAGCTGAGGGCCCCCCCCATTCTACATCCCCCTGAGGTGCCTGTGTATTTTCGACCTGATGCCCCTGCAGTGTTCTCTACGTTGCAGGATTGAGGTGGAGCCTTGGCCTATGTGTTGTGGCCCACGGACATTGAGGACTGGGCAGTGTCCCTACATTTGTACATATGTATCTACGTTTGTATTTTGATGCACTTATTCATGTTATTTTATCATATTAAACTCACTTTCTTCAAATCATTTTGTCCTTGCATTATTCCTGAGGTGTACGGGGTGAATATGTAATGTTTGTGCATCTGGTTATGTGTGTGGTTTTGGGGGTGGGGGTGTTGCGTGTGTGTGTCACTCTCTTTTTCCTTCCCCCTTCCTTGTGTGCTAGGCAGCAGTACTCACCGTGGTCGTCTTCACCGGCGTTGATGTTCATAATGCAGCAAAAGGTAGATGAGCATCGGAAATATGTGCAGCTCGGGCTCCATGGCGTTGTGGTTGTTCCCTGAGTCTCCACAGGTGAGTCCTTTGACCTCTGTGCATTGTTTCCACCATGCTTTTGATGTTGTTGGTACCACCCCGGAAAAAGTGGCGGATAGGCCGGTCGTAATAGTGTGGGCGGTACATTGTCTTCCGCCTGGCAGGTGGCGGTTACTGCCATGGTGCTTGTTGATACCATCGTGGCAGTCGGTGTGTTAAAGTGGCTGTCTGTCTGAGCGGTTTCCGATGTGGTCATAATTCCATTTTGGTTACCGCTGTCCTGTTGGTGGTATCACCGCCACTTTATCACCGACCGCCCGGGTTGTATTGAGGGCCATACTCTCTAAAGTGAGAGTGGTCAGCACAAACAAAACATACAGATTGAAATGGAAGTGGTTCTGTTATTGGTGTCACCAAAATAACTTGCACCCCTATGAGATTTCTCTGGAACAAATATTACTATATCTGCCAATGCTAGCAAAGCCTGGGCTCGTACATTCCTCAGTAAAAGTACTTTTGGCAGCAATTTCTACATATAGACACTCTTCAGATGCAGTTTCTCTTTATTCATCACGAATAATTAAACAATTCATGAGAGGTCTATTCAGGATTTTTCCTCCAATTATGGTGCCCTCTCCAGAATGGCACCTTAATATTGTTCTCTCACAATTAAATGAACCCCCATTTGACCCTATTCACAGAGCTGACCTGAAGTTTCTTCTTTGGAATGTAGCTTTCTTACTAGCAATCACTTCCACCAGAAGAGTCAGTGAAATCCAAGCTTTCACTACACAAAGACCTTTTCTATGATTCACAGATTTATTTATTTTTTTGAAAATATTTTATTCCAGTTTTTGAATATAACAATAACATTCTCGCAAAGGTGTTTAGATTAACTGTTCCCCCTCCCTCCCCTCATGCTACAAATTATATACAAATTATTCACAGTTGGCAGGTCTCAATAGTTAGTTGTTACTGTCCTCGCTCGCAGAGCCTTAGGATTCCTGTGTTGCATTTGAGTCTGTATCTGAGTCCGTAGTGGTTCTGTTTGCTTCTTCGGAGAATGCATTTGGTGATTTTAGTTTTTCCAGGATTAATTTCCATTGGGATGCGTCATACCTTGGTCGAAGTTCGCGTAATGCCTCGCGAAGCAGTGTCGTTCCTTCTGCTTCTGCCCAATTCACTAAAGAGTTTTGCCATCTGGATATTTGTGGGCCTGTTGATGATTTCCAGTTTGTGGTATAGGATTAGAGCAAGGTCTATGAATTTGTTTGGGATTTTAAGGGCTATCGGGCGTGGAAAGTCCCCCAGTAGCGCCACTGCCGGGGATTTAATTAATAATCTATCAGTGCAGGCTGAAGTTTTAGCAAAAGCCTCTTCCCAGAATGTGTTAAGTTGGGGGCAGCTCCAGAGCATATGTATGAGGTTGGCTGCAGGCTCTGTGCATCTGGGACAGCTTGAGGAGTTTGTTCTGTAGATTTTGGAGATCGTGTGTGGGGTCATGTAAGCTCTGTGAAAGATGTATAGGCTTATTAATTTGAACCTGGCATTTCTGGATACTGGATAGATACGATCTGATCCCATTGCTTTTCATCCCAAGCGACATCCAAGTCCGATTGCCATTTGTTTTTAAGTTTTTCTAGGGGTAGGCATGTGCTGGCTTGTAGCGCTTTGTAGATTCCGGATACTACACCTTTTAGATCCCCAATGGAGCAAATGGTATTGCAACTGTTATGAGTGGGGGGTTCAAGGTTTCCAGTTCTCCAGTTTTTTTGAGCGATTTTAATGATGGCATTGTGGGTAATGAATAAACCGGGGGGGAGGTTATATTGTGTTTGTAGCTCAGTGTATGTGAGGAGTTTCCCTCCGCCGTATAGGTCTCCTAGTTTAGTAATATTATGCGAAATCAGTTTATTGAGGCCTGAAATATTTTGCTTCCCTGAGATATGGATCAGGCAGGACAGTGGGGCCTCCGGGTGTAAGGGGTATTAATGCGGGAGCGTTTCAGATGTTGGGACCAACAGTGTCTAGCAGACTCCCATTCTATCGGGAGCAGCTGTTTGGTTTTCCGGGGGTTCAGCAGTATGCCCAGTATCCTGTCTATGGGGTAGTTTAAGGGAAGGCGTAGTTCAGTGTCAATTGAAGGGCTGCATAATAATTTTGCGACCCATTGAAGTTGCCCTGCCCAGTAGTATAACTCCATATCCGGGGCGGCTAGGCCACCCTCAGCTGTAGGTCTCTGGAGTGTTCTTAGTGCCATTCTATGTCTACTCAGACCCCAAATGAAGTTTGTAGACATGGACTCTATCTCTTTGAATACTGCTTTCGGGATTATGAGTGGGATAGTTGAGAAATAGTACAGCAGTCTGGGCAGCACTATCATTTTAAGAAGAGCTACTCTGCCTGTGACTGTTAGTGGTAATGTTTCCCAAAAGCGCATACTGGCTCTGATCCCTCTGAGTGCTCCTTGTATGTTTCCTTCTAGTAGGTCATTTACTGAGTGGTAAATTTTTACTCCTAAGTATTTGAATGTGTTAGGTGACCAGGGGAGGCCACTTGTGTCATTTGGTTCCGGGGTTTCTTTGTGCAGGGGGAAGATGGTGGACTTTCTCCAATTAATCCGAAGTCCGGAGGCAGTTGCGTAACTGTCCATCATTCTCATGGCCCCAGGTAAATCTGATTCTAAGTTTTGTAGGAAGAGCAACATGTCATCTGCGTATAATGCGATGTAGTGGGTCCAATTATTTATTGGGATGCCCCTATAGTAGAGGCCTGTTCTTGCCATATGCGCTAGGGGCTCTATTGCGATTGCAAAAAGGGGGGATAATGGACATCCTTGTCTTGTGCCCCTGCCAACCTGAAACGAAGGGGATATGTAGTTGCCTGTTTTTACTCTTGCAGTAGGGTTACTATATAATAGTTTGGTCCACTTTACAAATCCTTTGCCCATCCCCAGCTTTAGCATAGCTTGTTCCAGATAGTCCCATCTTAAGCTATCAAATGCCTTCTCTTTATCTACCGAGATGATCGCCGCTTGTGGTAAGTTTGGAGGCAAATAGTGGAGTATAGATATGAGGCGTCTAATGTTTTGGGATGTGCTACGATTGGGTATGAAACCCGATTGGTCTTGATGAATCAATGAGGGCATAAGGGGGAGTAATCTGTCAGCTAAAATCCGTTTTAAATCTTTGTAATCTATGTTGAGCATTGATAGGGGGTGATAAGAGCGGACGTCTGTGGTGGGTCTATCTGGTTTCAGCAGGGGGATCATAATAGCAGTGTTGGTGGATTGGAGGAGGGAGTTACTATTCCATGCTTCTGCATATAATGCGCAGATGTGGGGGGCTAGTAGGTCTTGATACTGGTGGTAAAATTCTAGTGGAAGTCCGTTCGCTCCTGGGACTTTACCCCTGGCCATACTTTGGATTGCAGTTTTTATTTCCGTGATCAATATAGGCGTCGCTAGAGCCGAAATGTCTTCTGTTGACAGGTTGGGGGTGGTGAGGGTCTCTAATTCACGTAATTGGGTAGGGGTCAGTGTTACGGTGGGGGGGCATATAAGAGTACATAGTACTCTTGGAAGACAGAGTTAATGTCTTTGGGTGTAGACGTGTGTGCCTTGTGAGTTTTCAACTTCGACTATTGCAGTTTGTTTTTTGGGGGTTGCGCGAGCCAGGCAAGTAAAGCGCTAGCTTTGTCCCCTTCTGAGTGTAGTCAGGTTATGTGTTGTTTATAATCGAAGCGGGCAAGTGTATTAGCAGCTACGTGAATTTTCGTCCTAGTAACCACTATTGCAGGGTGTAAGTTAGGTTGTGTGGGGCACTTTCTTTCCAGGTCTTTAAGAGAGTCTTCCAGTTGAAGTTCTGCTTCGATTGACTTTCGGGCACCTATATTTTCAGCAATGCATTTTCCCCGGATAACTATTTTAAAAGTTTCCCATTCAATGGATCTAGTAGATGCCGTACCCTCGTTGTGTTTGAAAAATTCTCCAATAGCTGTGTGTAATGTATGTTTAAACTCTTCGTCTTCGAGCATTTCCGCTCTGAGGCGCCAAATTGGGATTGTCGGTCTCTCTCTGCCCCAGGATAGTGAAGCTATCAAGGGGTTATGATCAGATATCCTTCGGCTAAGATATTCCGCGGATACCACGTCGCTCTGTATTTCAGGGGATACCAGGATGGAATTGCGTCTAACATGTAGATCATGTACTGGTGAGTAGTATGAGTAGTCGCTAGAGTGTGGGTTAAGTGTTCTCCAACAATCTATTAATTGCCAGTGTTGTTGCCATTCTATGAATTGCTTCGCTGTTAACAGCGATTGGGATTGTGATACTGGGGGGTGCGATCTGTCCAGGGTGTTACTAGTAATGCAGTTAAAGTCCCCTCCGATTATATTTGTGCCAGCCAGAAGAGGACCTAACTCTAGCGATAATCTGTCGAGGAATTTACCTTGGTCGTGGTTGGGGGCGTATACTCCTCCTATTGTCACTTCTCTGCCACCTAATCTTCCACTTGCTATCACGTATCTTCCCTCTTTATCAATAGCCTTGTGGAGTATTTGGAAAGGGACCCCGGGGCGGATCCACATAAGAACTCCCCTAGCATAGGCTGAGTAGTTAGTGGCAATTATTTGACCTCTCCATCTTTTGCTAAGGGCTTTAACTTCCTGCTCTATCAGGTGAGTTTCTTGTAGTAGGGCTATGTGTATTCCCCTTCGCTTGAGGTGGTTGTGGATTTTGCATCGTTTGGACATATTGTTTAGGCCTCTTACATTCCAGGTTAATATTTTATAGTGAGTAGTCATTATCTTGGTTAATCTTGGTTGTGTTGGCAGAGTTACTCACAGGCTCTGCGGCGAGTGGGGTTAAGTTAGTCGACCTATATTTAGTTTGAGATCTGCCTTCTAAAGTGATTGTGTTTGCATGAATTGTCCCAATCCCAACTCTAATTCGAACATTCCCCAACTCCCTCTCCCAGGACCGGATAACAAAACTTTCCCTGTCCAAACCATACAAACTATCCTATTTCCTATTGGAGGTGGGAGGCGTGTCAGGGCCGAGAGCTTACACCCCGTGACATTCCGGGGACCAGGCTGAAGTATATTTGCTGCCTGTGAGTGAGTGTTCGAGGTTTACTACACCCTAGTGGTTGCCTAGATAGTTCACCTCTACAAGGGCTGTATATAGGGGGTGATCGCTTGGTGAATTGGGTGATCACTGACAGGTTCTTGCGGAGTTAGGTGAGTTCTTCTGCCGTTCTGGGGGTCACTTTTGGTAGATTAGTGCAAGTATCTTGGGATGAGATTGAAAGAGTCCCGCAGCTTGAGTCATGGTCCAAGGCATCACCTAAGGTTTGTGAGCGGAGTGGGGCTCCTCTGTTCAAGGCCGCTGCTGCATCTACTGCTTCGCTCATTCCTTGTAATGATTGGTGTCTGGAGGGTGCAGTTTCTAGTGCTCTTTTAGAGGATCTACCCCGTTTCCTGCCAGGGGCGCGGGATGATCTATTCGGCTCGCTTAAAGACGTAATGTTTAGGGTTTCTAGCCAATCTCCTACCAGCTGTGGGGTTGAGAAAAAGTGCGTCTTGCCCTCGTGTTCAACTCTCAGTTTAGCCGGAAAGAGCATTGCATATTTGATGCCTTTCTCGCGCAGGGTTCGTTTATGGATATTGTATGAAGCTCTCTGTGTTTGAGTTTCTTTGGTGAAGTCGGGGAATACCATAATACGCTGGTTGTCTAGTATGATTTCCCCTTTAATACGAGTTTGCGAAAGGATATAGTCCCTGTCCTTAAAGTGCAGTAGTTTTGCTACTATCGGGTGGGTTCTGGATCCCTGTGGAGGGGGTCTGCCGGGGACTCAGTGTGCTCCTTCGATCGCAAAGAACTCCGAAAAGCCCTCCGGCGGGACTGTGTCTTTGAGCCAATTTTCTAGGAATGCCTCTGTGTTCGCTGCTGAGAGTTCCATACCTTCCGGTATTCTGATTATTCTCAGGTTGCTCCTCCAGGAGCGATTCTCGGCGTCCTCAGCTCTGGATTCTAGGGTTTTGATCCTGGATATTAATTCGGACGTCTCTAAAGTCAATGTCTTTTGAGTGGACGTCACCGCGTTTAATGATTTTTCCGTGGCCCCCACTCTTTCTATGAGTTTTCAATGATCGTCTCTCAGCAGTGATAAGTCCACCGTTAGATTATCTATTTTTTGTTTGAGTGCTTCGCAAGATTTCCTTATGGCTTGTAGGATTGTATCCAGGGTTGTTTCTTGTTGAGTTGTTGTGCTCTGGGAGGCCGAGTGGAGAGGCTGTCCGGACATCTTGTCTGCCGTTGGTTCTTCTTGATCTTGTCCATCACGTTTTTTGGGCTTGCCCATTTTGTTAGCTTTATCATGTATTGGTGGAGGTGAGGGCGTCTATTTGCGGCAGGTTAGGATAAGGGCATCCAATTATGGTCTTCAGAGGGCACACCTTCGTTAGGTCGTTACTTTTGTCAGATAGATGATTAGGATTTTAAGTGAGGGGATTAGCGTTTTGTGCAGCCCTCAACGCGGCGGGCCACCCACTGGGGTGCTGGTGGGCAAAATAAGTTGCAGTCAGCGTGCAATTCTCTTAGTTCGACAGGGGTGCTTAGGCCGGTGCGCGGCTGGGTAGGTTAACAGAAATGTTATTAGTTCTGATGCTGGGGCCCAGTCGCTACCAATGCGACTCTGGAATGGTCTCTCAGGGGCTCTTCGGGGGGGGGGGGGGTTTATGTTTCTGGAAGGTGGTTGGATCATTGGTTACTTACTGCGGTTGGTTGAGTATTCAGTTTGCTCCCCCATTTCCATTGCCGTCTCTCCGATCTCTGGGAGGTTGGACGCTCGGGTTCACGGGATCTGGGTTGCAATCCTGTTCTGGGCCACGGATGGACTCCTCCTGTTCGCTCAGGGTCCCAGTCAGTGCCGCAAGTTCCCAGCCGTGTCAGGATGGGGGCCCCCAGTGGGCTGGTTTATGCTAATGTTATTAGTTCTGATGTTGGGGCCTGGTCGCTACTGTGGAGATTCTGGAGTAGTCCCTCAGGGGCCCTTCGGGGGGGTTATGCCTCTAGGAGGTGCTTGGATCATTGGTTACTCACTGCGTTTGAGTTGGTTGAGTGCTCAGTTTGTTCCCCCGTTTCCATTGTCTTCTCTCCGGTCTCCGGGTGGTTGGTCGCTCGGGTTCACGGGATCTGGGTTGCAATCCTGTTCTAGGCCGCGGATGGGCCCCGCCTGCCGCTCAGGTTCCCAGTCGATGCTGTAAGCTCCCAGCTGTGTCGGGATGGGGGCTCCCAGTGGGTGCCGCCGCCCTTGGGAGCCTGGTGTCTCAGTGTGCTCCCACGCCCTGGTGCAAATTCCGCCTTGGATTTTCACGCCTCAGGGCCCCGTGCCGATACGTTCACGCTGCTGCTCCTCACCTCTCTCCTAATGTGGCTTTAAGGGTCGCCGCTTCCCCACTGCATCAGTTTGGGGTGTCGGGTTGTCGAGATCGCGTCTTAGGGGCGGAGAACTTTGTTATTTCTGCAATGTGGGGCCCAGTTCCCCATGCGGCCGCCATCATGGTTTTCTGGAGCTCCGGGGCTCAATCGTATTTTCTTCTTTCTTAGTTGTTCGTGAGTGCCGCCACTGCTCCTAGTTCTGTTCAGGGGACCGCCAATGTTGGTTACGAGTTTGATGGGGTTTTCAGGGATTGTTGATGGCTAGGTTTCGGTCCGGGTCCCGTTCTCGGCCCCGGGGAGCCGCTCTACACGTGCAGCTTCATCGGCTGCTGGCCACGCCCCCTTCTATGATTCACAGATGATTTCATTATTCTCCAAAAAAATCCAAAATTCATTCCTAAAGTTTCCTCTCTCTTTCATCTCAATCAACCAGTTATTCTCCGTATATATATTCCCAATCCAACAACACCAGTGGAAAGATCTCTCCACACGTTGGATGTTAAGAGATGCCTTAAGTTCTACCGCCAATGCACTAAAGCTATTCGCAAGTCTGATCAATTATTACTGTCCTATAGAACTGGGGAACAAGGCACTGCAGTAACAAAGGCAACAGTAGCAAGATGGCTATCAGCAACCATCCAATTTTTTCATTCCACAGCAGGAAAACCTTTAGCAAGATGACCTAGAGCACATTCAACAAGGGCAGTATCTATTTCTGCTACTCTGTTTGCTGGCATTCCTCTAGAAGAAATATGCCATTTTACTACCTGGAAGAGCAACCACTCATTCACGAAGCACTACTGCCTCCAGTCTACACACATAAGTGATGCATCTGTGGGTCAAGCAGTCCTACGTCATCTGTTCCAGTAAGGTGACCCTCTATTGTAATAGAGAATTTATTTTTCATACAGGCTATGTATATCATTATGCAAGTCTAATATCTATGAGTACATTCCTGCGTTTATGTGAGTACATGATACAATTATACTATATTGTATGACTGTATTTATATGTATTTTTATATATATATATATATATATATATATATATTTGTGTGTGTGTGTGGTCATGTATGTGTGTGTGTGTGTGTGTGTGTGTGTGTGTGTGTGTGTGTGTGTGTGTGTGTGTGTGTGTATGTATAAATTCTCTTATACCCACCATCCACTAAGATTTTGAACATCTACATGGTTAATACTGCTAGTTATTCTGATTCAAGCATGTGAAGCTATGAAAGATCCAATACTGCATAAGAAAATTAATTTCTTACCTGGAACTGCAGTTTCCCGGTATTGGTATTGTTCATAGATTCACATGTGACCCACCCTCCTCCCCTTAGAGGTTCCCTCTATGGACTCAGGACGTGTAATTCACGCTAGTGCTGTAAATCTGAGGGAGAGAGCCCCTCTTAGGAGTGTTCTAGAGGGTGCTGTCACATGGTTGGTCATGATTCAGGTTTGGTCCTTTTTAAAAAAAAAGGACATAGATAGATTGGCAAATTCAAAGCCTACTTTAATTTTAGCCTATGTGGTTGTTGCATACTGCTTTCTATGATACTGTGGACTCCCACTTCGACGACGGGGAAGGATTCAAACATGTGAATCTATGAAAGATACCAATACTGGATAACTGCAGTTACAGGTAACTAATTTTCATGTTGTTTATTTTTCACTTGAGATACCCTACAGTACATCTTATGTAATTTACTTCATTCATCCCTTCTCAGCAGGTGCAGGGTAACTGATTTCTGTACATAAAAAAAGTTCCATTTGGAGAACAAATGGTAGAAAGAAACATATGCTTCTTTTAACACTGAATGAGCAGAACATCTGCCTCCAGAAAGAAAACTATGTGAGTATGCCTAAAAATATAACATTTTCATAGTTTACTGTGGGATCCTGTGACTCTGAAAAAGTAAGTTGCAAGTGGTAGGCATGAGTCTATGATGCATTGGTTTATACACTTTCATTTAAATTATTCCCGTTTAGTGACAGAAATGATTGAGTAGAAAAATTTTCTACACTACTTTATGCTAATCCAAATATATGTAAGTCATTGCCCCTAATGATTTTCAATTTTAAATTGTTGGACAAAAAATATATGGGGGTGCTGCACTCAATGGTTTTATGCTCTGAATAAAAACTACTAGAGCTATGCCCATCAGGTGTTTATGCTTCCCAGGGATGTCCACACTCACCCTTTTGCAGACATCTGACTAAACTTGCTTTCAGTTATTCTAGGGCACCCTTCAGGGGTTCAATATAAACATAATTCTACTGAATTATGTTTGCATTGGAGTTTATCTATCGGCCTACCCCCAGTCACACAGCTCTCTGCAGTGCTGGATTCATGTTTGTTTTCATCTTACCTACCTGTTATTTCACTTGGACTACATGCAGTTTACCCTGCGCAGAAAGATTAACCAAAATATGTGAGTTTATAAGCAGAGGTTGCCGAGAGAAGTACTCTGGGGTAATCAGTATCACACAAATCCAAATCCATCAGGGGGATGTTTTATGAAAGGATCACACAGTCATGGGCAGTGCTGTTGTTGGAAAGTCATCTTTGTGCCATGTTCACCTCAATTAACTGACTCTGACCTGGGCTGTGTTAGCCAGGCACAGGCCAGTGCTATGTTAAAACACACACATGTAGTAGAGTACGCTTGGTATAAGGGTACCCTTCCAATTGGCCAGACAGACCCTGTAAGTCCCTAGTACATAGTAGAGCAAGGAGGTACAATTTGCCTATAAGCCCCAATATATCATAGGGCATGGAAATTAGATGTCCAGCACAACTTCTGCACTTGAATGTGTGCACTGCTGTGTCCTTTCTGTCCTTTAAAATTCAGGCCTGCCGTGCAGCCTCTCTTTAAAAGTTAATTTCATACCATTTGCATGACAGCCACTATACGTTCCTAGTGAATAATATGGCAAGGGGGGGCCAACTACCTATAAGAATCTAATACATATTAGGGCATGGAAGTAGAGGCCCAGCAGAATTGCTGCCGTTTTCATGTGGACACTGCTGGAGGTTTTCTGTCATTTTTAAATGAAGCCTGACTCTGCAGACTCCATTTAAATGGACATGGTGTACCAATTTGAGTTTGGTGCTGTCGGCACTTTAAATGTGAGGATCTGCCTTACGTTCATATATTAGGTATTCCCCAGGGTCTCCCCTATGTGTCCCAGGGGTGGGGCATCATGTAACTATAAGCAGGGGCCTTATAAAAGTTGGTTTATAAACACTGGTGAGGGAAAAACGGATCATTTCATTTTCCCCTCATTGTAGGTACTAGGCTCCATAGGCTATCATTGTAATATTGTATTGTATTGTAAATATAGTAAGGAAAAGCATAGAAAACTAATTCAAGGACTTAAAAGATTTGTTTAGATAAATCCAGCCATTTGACATTGGTGAATTTATCACAACTTGTACAGAAGAGAAGTTATAAGGTTTTTCTTTCTGTAAGCCAAAATCCAGCTTTCTATGGGTCCCCTCTAATTGGCCAGTGCTAACAGGATTAGCAGAGCTGCTTTCATTAGATGATAAGTGGTGCCCAGGGTAGAGGCGAAGGGTAGCTCTAGGGTTCACAGGAATGCTAGAGCAGGAGGAGGGGTAATAAAACATAAGGCCTCAAAGGACAGCAGGACAGGAGGGAATGCCAGATCACCTAACCCTTTCCCCCACTTTCTGGGCCCCTCAGCCAGATACCAGGCTTAAGGAAGACATTTGCAAATGTTGGGAGGAGGAGAGTGATGGAAATGAGCCACACTGGGGGTTGGTTTAGTCAGCTTTGCCTTCTCTGCTGAAATTTTCAACCACTTCCCTCCTTCCCACTTCTCTTTCTCTTCTCCCATCTCCCTACTCTTCCCTTCCACTTCTCACCTACCCCTCTTCTCTCACTTCCCCTTCACCCTCTCCCTTTCCCTTCCACTTCCCTTCACTCCTACCTTCTCTCCTATTTTCTCTCTGTTGTCTACCCTCCTCACCTCTTCCCTTCCATTGCCCTCCCCCTTGTACCTCTTCCCCCTCTATTCCTCTCCCACCCTCTCCTCCCTCCTCCATCTTCCTATCCCCTTCTTGATCCTCCCATCAAGTCCTCTCCCTTCCTTTCTATTGCTCTCCTCCCAGTTTGCTCTTCCCTACCACTTCCCTCCTCTTTCACTCCCATCCCTTCCTCTCCCCTTCAACTTCCCTCCAATCCCTTCCTATCTCGACCATTCTTAACTTCCACTTCCTTCCACATGCCTTTCACTTCTCTCCCTTACCCCCATCTGCTTCTCTCCCTTCCACTCCTTCTCCATTCCTATACCTGCCCCTCCTCGCCCCTCTCCTATATCTCCTCTTCCCTTCCACTTTCCTCCTCTCCCCATCTCCTTCTCGTACCCTCTTCCCCCTCTTAACGAGACTATTGGATTCAAGCAGCAAAATCACTTGTATTGCGGGGAACTAAGCCTGATCCCATACCAGGTGACACTTGTCGGCCTAATCCGGGTTTTGTTCCGGCTAACTAGCAGTGCCTCATCTCCACCCAAGAGCAGGGATGATTAGGCAAACGAGCGCATGACACAAATGACTCCTCACGGAAATCGTGGTCACTCAGATCTCATCCATTTCTCTCAGTTACATTAGTCTTACATATGCAAGGACAATCAGAGGCAGAGTATAGTTCAATAAGGTTTTATTGAAGCAACTGCATCCTAGATAAAGCATGTATTGCAATAACTAGGATGATGAAGCATGACAGGATTAAAATTGTGAAAAGGAGAGTAAAACACAAAAATAACGCTACCATGTTGTCACTACGGTTTTTAAGAATAGTTCCTACCTAGACTATGTTAAAACACATCATGTAAAGCTCTAATTGTGCCCTTCAGGCTTCCCCGGGAAAGACATCATCACTCATATCCGAGCAAGAGGCCTGTAGTCTACATAAGAATCTGCAGTGAAGCACTCCACAATCAGCATACTGTTGTGGTCATCTGGCTGGAATCTCCCTCTAACGTACATGGGTCAACGTAGTGTTTTTATAATAAAACAGCTGAAGTTCCAAGAAAGGATCCCCACGTAAGTTTGTGTATGTTTCTGTGAACATTGGAGACAAAGCGTACCTGTCTTACTACAGCCTTGAGAAAAGCACGCAGTGAAAGAAATGTCTTATTTTGGAAAGTAGTGCTAACCTAGGTGGAGAACAGCCATATAGAGAAAATAAAACAAGACCGCAAATGTGGCTATTGTTAAAATAATATAACGGAGCTAGGATAAAACACATCTAGGTTAAAGTGCACAGAGGCAGTCTTAGTTTGCTAAAAATAATGTGTATAAAACTATAGCTAAAATGGCTACACAACACAGCGTCTGTACCTTTCATCCTTTCGAGATTAACAAAATTAATACCACTGAACTTACTTTACTAGGCTACAAAATGCTCCTTTTCTGGCAGTACATAAAATAAAATATATTTTACAAGGGAGTTGTGAACCCCTGCTTTAGCAGCTACTGCAGGGGTGGGGGTTATTTATGGGCTTCTTCTGTCTGTAAATCAGCAGATAAGAGCTCAAATTTAACCCTGTAAAGAAATACCTGTAATGATGAGTGATTGGATTGGTGTATGGAGAGGTGAAAAGATGGTAGAGTAAAGGTAAATGACTGGAATGATAGAATGGCTGAGGGATGGAATAGGTGGTGATCAAAAGATGGTAGGAATGGTTGGCAGAATGTAAAGATGAAATAGTGGATTGCAGCAGGGGGATGGAAGAGTGAATGAATGAATAGATAGATGCTTGGATGGAAGAGACAAAGGAAACCTTCTTGTGTCGCTAGCTAAGTACAATCAGAACTATGTCATAAAAAGTGGGCACATTTCAATATCCTGGCTACTCCCTTAACATAATACATGGGTTACATTTAAAAAAAACAAAAAACATATGTTTCAGTGGAATGAATGTATTGTTAGGGAGGGTTCATCCGTTTGAATATAACTATTTTAGTACAAATAAGTAAGTAGAAAATCAAATGAAGTTTATTGGTTCAAAGGTACGAATGTAAACAAGCCACCTTTATTTTACTGAACTTATATTGATGAGAGCACATGTTCTTTAGTGTAGATTCCTTCAATATGTTGCAGATAGGCAATGGAATGGACTTCATTATGAAATGGTCATTTCATTTTTGCCAGAACATCGCCAGGTTTGCTATTTGCACTCGCTTTGTGAAGTACCTTTCACTTCAGATTTTTCAGATACTCAGTAAATATAGCTTTGTACTTTCTTTCTACGACTTCACAAGCTTACTTCAAGATGTTCTTTTCTCAAGTGGTGGAGGCAAATTTCATCATTTTATTTGGAGTCCAAGTAGACTAAGGGGGTCTTTCCCCGCCGAGATCGGCCCTGGCGGTCAACAGAAGACCGCCAGCGTGCAGAACTCCGCGCTGGCCACATTACGAACATCCAGCTGGGCCGGCGGGCGGAAACAGTGTTTCCGCCCGCCGGCCCAGCTGGATGCAGGGTCTGAACATTGACACTGGTTCCAAATGGAGCCAGCGGCAATGTAGCAGTGCGGCGGGTGCAGCAGTACCCATCGTGCATTTCACTGCCCGTAAATTGGGCAGTGAAATGCATGACAGGGCTGTGCATGGGGGCCCCTGCACTGCCCTTGCCAAGTGCAGAGGTCCCTAAGTGGGCCCCGAGTCACTCATTCTGCTAGCCTTTCACTGGCGGTGTAAACTGCCAGGGAATGGCGGGTGGAATCTGACTCAGAAACATCACCGCTGCCACCGCCAGGCTGCCTGGTGGCGTAAGCCTGTCGGTGGCAGCGTTTCAAACGTGGCAGTTCAGCCATGTTCATTGTATGGCGGTCTGGACCGCCATGTCGTTGGCTGCAATTACTGTCACCGCCGGCATGGCAGTCCAGAGCGCCATGTACATAATGAGGGCCTAAATTTGGGTGAAATTTAATTCAAACAATGTTGATAAACTCATTTGCTCTCTGAAGAAGGGTGTTAAACCAGGGCTGAAGGGCTGTTATGGGTGTGGTCTAAAGCCTAAACATACTAATTAAAGCCAGTTTAGTGTCGATCCCATAGCTCCTCCTAATTCACTGCCCTGCACTGCTGACATGCCTGCAGTGATTGCTGGAGAAAGTGGTGCAGAGAAGTGATGGGCTATGTGCATCCACTGTGGTGGTACCCTGAGCTGAGTCACCCTGCTTACATTATCCCTGGGACAGTCTGCAGCCATGCCAAGTGGACACTGGTGCTGGTCATTTACCATGGACCAAGGCTATGTCCTTTGACTAGTGCTACTTCAGCGCACTTTGATAGGCTGATAGGTTAGAGAGACCCACCTGGCCCAAGAGCTCTGCCAAAGATAGAAACCAAATAGAGAGAATCTCCATTAGAAGCAAGGGTGCCAAGGACTCATAACTCTCTGACGTAGACATGCCTGCTATTAGTCAGCTCTTAGTGTCTGAAAGAGTAGACTTACTGGAAAATCACTTTGATTTATGCCCCTTATCCCCTAGCATCTTTATGGCCCCCTGAAGCATCTTCATGGTTCCCTTTCATATAGAGATTCTGAATCCAGGCTTTTTTCTGGATTATATTGTGAATATAGGGATCCCACATAAATAGTTTCATGAAAGCCCACTTGATTAAAATGCACGTGACAATTATGTACGAAAGGGGTATCTATGTTGACTTTCCTTTGTTATTATGAAGGGTAACTTTCCACAAATGTCCAACTTCTGTCATCAAAGACATTGCACATTTTGAGATTATCTTGTGTCCACTCTGTATAATATTGTTTTCCCGTGTCTTACCCACATAACCCACAGCTGCTATTTTTAAAACCAGATCATTGTTCAAGGTTTGCCTTCCTGATAGTCCTCCATGGACCAGCAGGCGGTCTCATCTCTATTGCTATGAGTCTAGGAATGGATCAACAAACAATACTCCCTTGCTATTTGGGACTGCTGTAATGATCAGCCCACATAGTAACTTGCATGTCTGCAGGGGCCTATCATGCTGGGCTGTGCTGACTTAGCACAGAGCTGGTGCCTTTTTTATGCACCTGCAGGGCGTAGAGTGAATTCATGTTAGGGCTTTATTTTCAGTTATTCCAGCTCGGAAACAGTGAGTAAGATGTGCCTCTTTCTCTTTTCCGAGCTGTTCTGTTTGAAAATAAAACACTAACTCAGAGAAATATTGTGGAATAGTCAATCATGATATGGGCCCCAGAATATCTTTTGGGGTTCTGGCTGAAATACACCACCACCTGGGGCATAACGCTGCCTCCTGCAGCCCCTTCGATCAAATGTCTGATGCAGTCCGGATGGGCCCCATCTTCAAGGAACCCTATTTTGCTGAAGAGGATGAACCAGGAGTACCTTGGCGAGGAATACAAGGTGAGTCTAGCAAAGAGATGCCACTGTGGCTAGTAGTACAAACAATAAGCATTGACAAGTCAGAAGGACAATCCAGGTGGGGCAGGCAGGGCATGAGTCAGGCCTTGGAAGGGCTGGAGGTAAGAGTATGGTCTGCTGGAACGCCATCACTAAACTTCTGCAAAGTTGGAAAGAGAACCAAGATGCATGTTTACAAACATTTACCCAAATCTTCCAAGGCATTTCCATTTTTCTTATATGGAAATGCTGTTCTCTATCTCTTTCGGATTGAGATAATTGTACTTCAGGGCCAGGGATCTGTTCCTTTCTTCGATGCGCAGTGCTATCTGGGCAACACGCAGCTGAAAGTCCTTCAGGCATTGCTTGGGCTCCTCTTCTGTGAAGTATTCTTCAGAATACCAGCCCAATGGAGTCTGTCAAAAGAGACCAGGGTGTGTAAAATGAACAGATGCAAAGACTCAGATGCATAGAAATGTTCCCAATAATGCCTAGCATTTGATAGAATATTACCTTTTACTTGACTAATCAGAAGAGTGCACAAATAATTGTGTCCACTCATTGTAAGGGTGTTTAGACAAAATATTGGTAAATGTATTGCGTGGCAAAAACATTGCGTCAAGAAAATCAAGGACAAAAATATTGTGAAGGTAAGTTTCTATAGGTAATCAAAGTTCTACTATATATTACGCCACATATATTATGTACTTTGACTATATATATATATATATATATATATATATATATATATGCATATTAAAAAAACAAAGGTTACAGGGCATTATAGTTAAGAAATACAAGTAAAAAAACATAAGAATTAACTTAAAAAACAAACGCTACAGGGAGGTTATAGTTAGGCTCACATTTTAAATGTACAAAACCATATAAATTTACCAGTTATAGTTAGAGTTACCTCAAGTAACTATAACTCGTGCCCTACGGTAACTATAACTCTAGCTCCCCCCATGCACAGTTTTTTCATCAAAACTTTTAACTGCAAATATGACACTGATATCATCAATAACGTTATCAAAAATGTAATGAATGCCGTAATTTGTGGGGTAATTGGTAGTGCATGGCGAGGGCATTAAAATATTTTAATATTACGAGCTAATTCGCAAATCCACTGTGTTTCCGCTCATAAAATAAATTTAAAAAAATGCTTTTTACCCTGGAGGGGTTCCTTTGGGACACCACCACCAGAGCTAAACAGTCAGGGTGTTCGTACCCTGGCCCCTTTTTTTTTTTCTGTCTTCTTTTTTACTTTTTATTGTGGACTTGGTTGAAGCCGAGTCCCAAGATGGCTGACAAAACATCAACAGCTTCTGTTGTTGAAGTGTTATCAGCCACCAGATCTCAGAGAGAGATTGTTAGGGGTCACAAATCCTTTGTGCCCCTAGATACAAAAAATTGTTTTCCCCTTAATTTCTCAAAAACTACTGAATGGAATTACAGCAAATTAAAAACAGCTCTCTTTCTAAACAAGGACTTACCTTCTTGCCAAATTTGGTGTAATTCCGTCCAGTAGTTTTTGCGCTATTGCTGTTCAAAATCCCTATGGAAAAATGAATGGGGTAAACGTGGGGGGTGTGGGAACCCCTTTTTTCTCAGCATCCCCTGAATGGATCACCCCAAAACTTTCCAGGCAGCAGCTGATGGTACTGGCAAATTGTTTTGGAAAGTTTTGTGAAGGTTTGTCAAGCATTGCCAAAGATATAGGCAAGAAAAAACGATTTTTTGTATAGAGATGTAGTCCTAACTATAACTACCTAGTGGTATATATATATAAAGTTGCACTTACCTTAATATTTTGGTCCTCAATATTTTTGACATGATATTTTTGTGTCTGATATTCTGTGAGTGATCCATTATAAGACGACGCAGGTCTCTTCTTTGGTTGTGGCAATTTGTAAACTTTGTTAGATGTGATAGTTTAGAACTGAGCAGGCTTGGTAAATAAACTCAATGCTGCATCATGTGACCAGAAAAATTTGCTACACTATAAAATCACTGAAGTGGAAATATTTAAGTTCAACCAAGGGCATGTTTGCCACACAAGTTGCTCTAACTCTAGATTCTCAGTGGAGAGCATATATTTGGTATAAGACACCAGGTGTACGGTAAAGTACCTTTTGTGTACAATGCTTCCTGTTTTTATTAATACAGACTCACTACGAATACATGATGGTGTTCACCTCCTCTTGTGTGGTAGAAGACTGGGTGCAGAACACCTACCGCTGGCAGAACACTGGTGGTACTTAAACCTTCATGATAGGTTCAATGAGAAAATAATTCCAGTTTGACTTGAGTTTACATGTTTCTTAAATGTGATGCTACAGAGTTTTCAGAAGTTGTTCTGTAGCATATGATGCTTCAAACCAGTTGAAAAATCCATCACAACATCCCAGTTACACCATGTAGTGAAATCCAAGGAGGTTACAGTGAAAAGATCAACATTTCTCAAAAGCAATTAAAACATATCGCTTTATTCAGTCCCATTGCTGTTGTCCAGAAACAGCATACTAAAAATATTACATTCCGTGATATTCAAAGTTCACCTTTTGGAGTCTTTATTATTACAGCAAAATTATTTTGTTACAGAATTGTACATGTCTAAGGTCCCATGAACATCAATGCAGAGTATGTGGACAGTAACATTTCAGCAATAGAAGGGAGTGTTTCGATTGGGTTGGGTTCAGTGGTGTAAAGGTTTGTCACGCACAGGCTTGTTTCAGGGCTCAACAATAAAGATCTCTGGATTCATATGGAAACGTAATGAAACATTTGTAAAAAGAAAAAGTGTCTTGAGAAGGACATTTGGTAAGGTTAACACAAAGAGATAGTCTGAAGTTCCCCCAGATTTCCATGAAGGGGTGTCTGTCAAAGGAACATATATCCAATAAGCCAATTGTATTAGAGTTCTGGTGGCAATTAGCTGAAATTACTTATACATTACTAAATAACAGACAGAACTACATTGGCACTATGTGCTGCACAGTGCCTTCTCAACAGATGTCAACAGATGGCGTAATCTTCAAAGTGGCTCTTGTCAATAGGATTTTACCCAAAAAGGTATTTGTGTGAGTGTTTCTGTATTTGTCTATAACAGTGGTTCCCAACCTGTGTTCTGGGGACCTCTGTGGGTCCAAGAAGCTCCCTCAGGGGGTCTGCAGCTGCTTAGAAAAATAAATAATATTAACAGATTAGGGACCCAGCTTTCAGTATTGACTCAGGTGGGGGTTCCCAGATTCCAACATTAATTCAGTTGGGGTCCCCTGGTTTCAGTAATGATGAAGTGGGGGCCCACAGAAGTCAAAAGATTGGGAAACACCGGTCTATAACATATCAAAATTGATTTCTCAGGGTATCAAATATGACAAAATGAAACAAAACATCATCCACGAAACATGAGATATGAGTGACCACTGGCAAACTTTGAGCCACATGCTTTGGTATTGTATATTTGCAGTATGTAGGATTGTCCAATTTGGTTTAAGCAACCTTCAAAAAAGATAGTAAAAAATCAGCAGCATTAGTCATCTCACTCCACTGGGACCTCAAAGTCTGTCATGGAAAGTAGGATGTGGAATGCACATATGCTCCATAGGGATTCAGGTTCCGGTCAGTCCAAGAGTCGAACTTTCTACATTTAGGGAAACATTGTTCTTTTTACCAAGGCCTAGAGCTGTACATCTACCACCTATGCAGAGTGTGTATGAGTTTCTGAGGTGATCTGTAAGATTGTTTGAAGATCCAGTTTAATATACTGCATATAGAAACATCAATCGTTAAAGAGTCCACAACTCTGTCACAAAGGGAGCTCAACCGATGTGGGTAGGTTTTGGCAATCTCCTTTATTCAGACCGTGAATTCTTTGGGGCAGAGTTATCAACATCATGCATCAATGTAAACTCATAAAAAGTATTGCAAAGTGGCACAAATGGTTGATAAAGTATTTACTTTCCAACGCAAAACTGCACTCAAAATAACTCAGATCAGACTTTGTGTCACTTTGTACTATGCGTCAAGGGGACACCCCATGCTACTACCCACGATTTTTGACAAAAAGGACCTACTTAATAACAAATGGAGACAGGACTTGGCACCAAAATAATACCTCCTCAAAACAGGTGCTAACGACACGCTCTTCTAAAGCCAATCATATTTTGTCAAGCATGAAATAGCTGATCTGGCCACCTTCATGCAGGTTGTTCATGCCAAACACTACGATTATTTTTATTTACAAAAGTGCAAATCTTTGTTGGCCACAATAATTTCCAGTAGTATTTGCCTTCTTTCATGCTTAAGGGCAAATTGCAGCATTCGTACCATGATTTTCAAGAAAATAAACTTGGAAACGTATTTTTTTCTGGTAGCTTACTAGGGAGGAGGAGCCCAAAACATTTGGAAGGGGTAACCTAGTGTCATTAGGTCTCAACTACTGACTTGTCAAAAGATCTATTGTGTATAAAACAAGTGCTTAGATTGGGCTTTGGGGAACCCACTGCTTATCCTTAATTGGCATTCTAGGGAGTTTCATTTGCTTGCTTCTTAATTAAAGGTTTACCTTCCTCTTGTGTTAGTCCCTCACACACTGTATAACTTATTCATCAGCTTTTTGACTGGATGACATTTATCCTTCCACTGCTTATATTCAGTGAACTACTTTTTTACTTTTGCTTTCAGCACTCCATGGAAGTGGACGCGTTTACTTGCTCTCTCACAGTGAGCTACATCTCCCTGAAATCCCTGCCTCTGTACTCTGTGTTGCTTCTCCCATTCCTCCAAGTTCCACTTTTTCTTTTTTTTATTCAGCCCCAGCTCCTATGTTGCGTCTCTGCCACTCCCTGATCACTATTCCTCCCTGCCACTCCACGGAGTTCTGTTGCGCCCCCGCCCTGCTGGTTCCTTTTGTTATTCAACTACAATTCGCTACCATGGTGCTCTGTTCTAGATAATGTGCTTTTGCTCACTTTTTTTTTTTATTTACCCTTTAAAGATGTGTTTTCTTTTATTTTGCTGTTCCAAGATGAAGAACAAACTAATGACTATTACAGCGTCATGACAGATACCTTCGCATGCATAATAAGATTTGTGCATGTTTATCATCAGGCTTTGGTCGCCATTTTATTCTTTTGTTTGTATTTTTGATCATGCGGATGAGTATCAACAACATCCTTTTTTCTTCTTTGTGCTGATGCTGCTGTGCATTGACAACAAGAAAAAGCATTAGTAAAGCCAAAAAGCCAGCTAATGCTATTTAAAGCCGTGATCTAGTGGCTTTGCCAATACCTGTTTATTTAAAAATGCAGATAAACCCTGAGACCTGGAAATCATACCAGCTAATTGTACGCCTGAACACCGATCATGAAATCTTCACAAAGGCTGGAGTGATTCATCCTCTCGATCATCTTGACCAATCTGGCTTTATTCTTGGATTTCTCGTGGCATCATCCTATATGCACTGTCTTATTTAAGCTTTAGCTATTGCCAATACATTGAGATAATTTTGTAGATTCTGTGGTAACAGGCTTTTGACATGGAAGTCGGGCATATCTGGAGGCTGTATTAGAAGAACGTGACTTCCCAAACCGTTTACTATGCTGATCAGATGCTATTATCATAAAGCTACCACTTGGCTATTTCAAATCAATTATTTTTAGTAAATTCACAAGCTCAGTGGCACTCAAAAGGTTTGTCCTCCCTTATACTATTGTTTGCCACATTACTGATAACCTGCAATACCAATCACCCTGCCACATTCAGGGGTGACTGGTGTCTGCCAAATCTGTGTGCCCCTCAAAACGCACACTTAATTCAGGTACAGCCTTAATTTTAGCCACGGTAGTAGAAAATATTGAAAGGATTTTTAATCTCAGAGAAATTTTCAACTGTCACTGATTATCAAATTAACAACAATAAAACATAAATGTATGTCATCCTACTGTTTCTATTGTAAAAGCACAATTATAACCAGTCATTCCCTACAAGAAACTTAAGCATAATCAAAAGATATTCCAGTAGAATTATGAATTATACCTAATTATTTTCCAGAATCAGTCAGGACATTCTATGCCATGCCTCAATTTCTGTTAACAGGATTGGTCAACTAAGTAAAATTATTGTTACCCAGTTCCTCTTCTTTTTCCAAACACTGCCCTCCTTCTTGAAAGTAAAAAAAAAAAGAATGAACTACATGTGTGGTGTAGTTCTCCCCCAAACGGGTTCACTTTTAGTACTCCTGTTTTCTGAATTCGTTTTTGTTGGCAAGAGGACTCTGTGCACTTTACCACTGCTAACCAGTGTTAAAGTGCTTGTGCTCTCCACCGAAACATGGTAAAATTGACCTACACTTGAGTTGCACATTTAGGACCATATTTATCAAATGTTCATGCAGCACAACGCAGCAAGACATCTTCCTGTACTGCGTGAAAGAGGGAGAGCAGTAATGCACCATATCTATGAAGGCATTCCCGTCCGCTGCCTGCGCTGTTGCACAACTAGTAGCCTAGCGCCAAAGCAGGCAACCTTGCATCATGGTGCAAGGGTGCATGCATTGTATGCAGGATTGTTTTTTTACAGAAAGGGGCACATTCCAGCACAAAACAATCCTCAGAGGCCTTTTTCCTCTTTCTATTTGTGCAAAATGCACCACACCTAGGAAGAGGAAACAAACTAGGAGAAATAAAGATATGGCAAGGTGTAGCATTTTGACACAATTCCAGGTCTACCAGTAATAGTAAATCTGGGAATGCACCAAAATCCATGGGTGTGGATGCATGGGAATACCTATGCTCCACCCATGGAAAGCCAAGCTGGGGCAGAGTAACAAAAAGCAGTGATTTGCACTGCCTTGCATTACTCCATATTTATCAAGCCATGCAGGGCCATGGAAGGTGCCCTTGTGTGGCTTGATAAATCACACTTAAGTTATGCATTGCCCTTGTGCCCCCTTGAGTGGCACAGAGGTGATTCAAAACCTTGACAATTCGGGCCCTTAATTTATTTATAAGAACTTAGGGCCAGATGTAGGTAGAAACCAATTTGTTAGTTGCAAATTGCGAGTCCTTCCGACTCGCAATTTGCAACTCGCAAATTGGTATGCAGAAAGGTGTCTCAGACACCTTCTGCGACTCGCTATGGGGTCCAAAGACCCACCTCATAAATATTTATGAGGTGGGTCGAGGTTTGCGACCCCATAGCGAGTCTAGGCACTCACGGGGATGGTGGCCTGCTGGAGACAGCAGACCACCATCTCCGTGACTGCTTTTAAATAAAGCAGTTTTTTTTTCTCTTTGCAGCCCGTTTTCCTTAAAGAAAACGAGCTGCAAATAGAAAAAAATACTGAAACCTTTTTGTTTCTGTGTTTTTTCACAGTAGGCAGTTTACATAGGACCACTGCCTGCTCTGAAAAAACATTATTGTGAGCATTCACAAAGGGGAAGGGGTCCCATGGGGACCCCTTCCCATTTGCGAATGAGTTACCATCCACTTCAAGTGGATGGTAACTGCGGGTTGATTTGCGACCGCTTTTGCGGTCACAAATCAACCCTACATCGCGGTGCGACTCGCAAATAGGTAGGGAACGCCCCTTCCTATTTGCGAGTCTGAAACACATTTTGCTAGTCGGTACCGACTCAGAATATGTGTTTCAGCATCGCGTGAGGGCATTAGCGCCTCGCAAACAGCATTTTTCGAGGGTAGTCATGGATCTCTAGGTGCAGTCAATAAGCATTGGAGAGATCAGTGGTGGCCATGATAAGCCTCATGTATTGGAGAAATAACCCGTGCTGGTTGAGTCGGGATTAGGCAGTGTGTATGTATCTATGATTACCATAAGTTTGTTTAATGCTTCAACCGTATTTATGTATACATTACGCACATCCAAAGCCTTGACAAAGTCTTGAAGACGAAACACGTGTTGGCTGTTTTGCTGTACGGACTTTTTGTTGCAAGTGTTCATCTGATTGTAACTCTGACCATTTATTATCATCTGGCTGTTCTGGATACATGGACTTACTGTACAACATAGTCTTTGTGATTGAGACTCTGACTACCCACTTGCATCTATAATAAATTCCTACACATCATCTTTCCTGACCAGACATCTACTTAATTCCTGAATATTATCTGGATCTACGATACGGGTGTGCCCTGGCCACTCTTCTCTTGTTATATAGGCAACCACCCACTCCTTAGTGTGTGGCCCTCTGACACCTGTGGTGGCAGGTGTTACAGCTAGCCTGGCACCCACCACTATTTTGTTCACCTACATGACTATGTTCTGATCATACATTTGGTTTACTTGCTGCTGATGTGCGAGCACCTGTTGGCATTCTCCACCTCCTTCGCTTAAATGTAAAGAAATATAAGGTTAACTATTTAAAAAACTCAGAGATGATCAGTAACCTAAAGCCCAGAGGGGAGGCAATATTTTTAGGTATCAGTGGATCCATAGTTTGTATGATTTCCTCCAATATTATTATAAAAACTGTTTAGAATACCCTTGAAGATGACTTCCAAACGGTTAGTTTCTAAGACTGCAATGAAACTACTATTTCAAACATTATTTTACATCTGCATCAAATCTAAATAATATTCTGGTACATAGGGTTTATCCTAAATGAGTTGCTTGGCAGAATTAGAGATATACTTTTACAATTAAGAATTGCCTGAATCAAGAAAGAACTAATTTGATCTTGGCAGTATAAGCCTGAATAAATTAGGGTTGAAAAATGTATTCCAATAATGTCCCTATTCACCCTGTTCCTCAGTGTCAAGCAGAAAGACAGAATTTGGTCGTAACAGAGGAACCCAGTGAGACACCTCGAGGGATGGTGACTCTGACGGTCTGCAACACACTGGTCAAAGCAGTTGTAACTGTTATGGTAGATAATGGTACCCATTATAAAAAGGTAGAACTTATGGTCACCACCCAAAATGAGGCAGTAATTCCCTGGTTGCCGAATATGCTGCCAAAACATTGACTGCCCAAGGAGATCAAGACTGACAACTGCCTCCTATTTAAAGGGTGTGGGAATTCAAACTGTGCTCTCAAATCACTTGGGAACGTTCATAGATGAACAATAAAAGTGAAAGCATGACCCCAAAAAAGCCTCCCATATATTTTTCAAAACCACCCAAGCTAGAGCTGTTTTATCTTCATCTGGAGCGCAGGGACCCCTTGCGGTTGGTCCTGAGGCTACATTTTGTGGCCTGGAGAGTGTAAAAATACTCAGTACCTGTTTAGAAGATTTTGAATGCAAATTGTTTCAACTATTTTTGAGAGAGTAATTAAAATTAACATGAAAAGACATTGGGTTATATCTATTGATAAATTATTAGGTGATTTGTAGACAAAGCCTAAAGGTCTGCTTTATATTGGTTTATGTGCTAACCCTTTGCTAAAATCAATAAACCAGCCTTTTATAGTTTAGTATTCTGGACCTTTGAGAAAGCCAGTATCTCTACCTTAATTAAAATGACATCTCTTTATATTGTTACTTTCCATTAAAAAAAAACTAGAAATTCACTGGAAAAGAATCAAGGACTAAAGTGCCATTATAGATATGTACGTTTATAATATCTTACTTTACATTGAAATAAAATGAGAAATTCACTGAAGAAAAGATTAATGTGATGTTATAGTTATGTGATACTGTTATTTAAAATGTAATTGAACTAAAAAAAACTGAAATTCACCATTTACAGGTAACTGAAGTAGCAATAATTTGCACCCTCCTCATGCACTGCTTGTGACTCACATATTACAACACTCATGGCATGTAATATTACATCATTGATAATATTACTGATTACATCTAAAATGACAACACAAAAGGAGGATGGACGGAGTGCTGACAATGCAAACACTCATCCTCAGTCACAGATCTGGGTTTAATCCATGGTTCTTTTGCTCACCATGCCACCCCAGTTTGGACCCAGCCATATGCAAATCAGTCTTGACCCTGTTCCTCATGGGAACAGCCCAGCACGAACTGCCAGGCCAGGTCCTCCCTGGACCAGAAACAAGCATCCTGGGACCGGTTTCAGGGTATCACCCTTCTTCAGCCAGGCTAGCTTGATTCCATTGGCACAGTGAGCAAGGGACCCACGTCTGGGCAACTTTAGCAATACAAAAGGATGATGGACGGAGTGCTGACAATGCAAACACTCACCCCCAGTCACAGATCTCGGTTTACTCCATGGTTCTTTTGCTCACCATGCCACCTCAGTTCGGACCCAGCCATATGCAAATCAGTCTTGACCCTGTTCCTCATGGGAACAGGCCAGGTCCTCCCTGGACCAGAAACAAGCATCCTGAGACCGGTTTCAGGGTATCACCCTTCTTCAGCCAGGCTAGCTTGATTCCAGTGGCACAGTGAGCAAGGGACCCACGTCTGGGCATACCCTTCCCACTTAGGGCAACTTTAGCAACACAAAAGGATGATGGACGGAGTGCTGACAATGCAAACACTCACCCCCAGTCACAGATCTGGGTTTAATCCATCGTTCTTTTGCTCACCATGCCACCCCAGTTTGGACCCAGCCATATGCAAATCAGTCTTGACCCTGTTCCTCATGGGAACAGTCCAGCCCGAACCGCCAGGCCACTGTACTCGGGGTGAATGTTTGACAATGTTCAGCATTCCGTCCATCACATGTTGTTTTTGCTTTGTTGCCCTAAGTGGGAAGGGTATGCCCAGACGTGGGTCACGTGCTTCCCATGCCACTGGATTCAAGCTAGCCTGGCTGATGAGGGGTGAAACCCTGAAACCGGTCCCAGGATGCTTGTTTCCAGTCCAGGGAAGACCTGGCCTAGCAGTTCGGGCTGGACTGTTCCCAATGGGAACAGGGTCAAGACTGATTTGAATATGGCTGGGTCCAAACTGGAATGGCAGGGGCAGCAAAAAAACGATGGATTTAGGCCCAGATCACTATACTGGGGGTGAATGTTTGACAATGTTCAGCATTCCGTCCATCACTTGTTGTTTTTGCTACATCTAAAATTACATCATTGGTAAATAAAACTTTGAATGGCAGGGGTTCAAGCTATAGTTACTTTAGTTTTAAATTTTACATTTTAACTGACATTTTCACCTAACTATAAAATCACTTCACTTTTGTGCCATTGTGAGTTGCTCAATTGCAGGTGCCTCTGTACCACCTCTCACCTGAACTGAAACCACCTCTTCATTTGAGAGGCTACAAGGTATGATGAATGGCTCCTCCAAAGATCTGAAGAAGACAGAGGGGAATGTCTTTGTCTCATTCCTGTATGTGTCCTTCACATCTTTGGACACTAAACACCGTCCTCATTTTTTTAAGGTTTTGTCAATTTACATCTAATTAAGCAGGGATCTTACATCTAGTGAACTTAAAGTAATGTGTCCCCCTTAGGGAGGGACCAACATCTCTAATGAAAGTGTGTGCATAAGCGAGTAATTTCATGCATGGCATTGAAGGCATGCAGCTACTATTGTTAAGGCAATCCATCTCTGGTGCATGACTCATATGTCTTTGGTTCCATTGCACCATGACTGCTTGCCACTTCGAATCGTTTGGGGGGGGGGGGGTGATCTGAAGGTACCATTAGCCATTTATTGCAAGGTTATGTAGCATGTGCAGTTATTATGGCCTGTTTTAGTGTGGATTCTATTTTCAAGATTCAGATTATGTGTCAAGGTCCTGGGAAATTCTCACCAAAGCAAAAGTGGGAGAAAAACGCAAGTCAGATGTTAAAGTCACAACTTCCACACATTGATGCTACTTGCAGTTTTCTGTAAGCAAGCTGGTTAATGTTTTTAAAGGTATTATTTATTAGTTTCCAACGATTAATTACTACTTAGCTCAGATACTGCCACATAACATCCACTTAGTGGGTGGATTTTTTCCTGGGCCTTGAATTGTATCTTTTTTGACACCTGGTTTCCTCTTCTCTCTCAGAGATGACTCATGGCGCTATCAGTAAAAGACGTCCCAAACACAACAGGCACAGCACAGGCAATACAGTGCACAAATCCCTTACACATAAAACAGATGCAGTAGTACAACACTGCTAAAGGGTTGAAGATTACTTACTATGTCTATGGACCACCGATTAAGCATCCAGAGGACCGAGATAATGGTGCAAGTGCTGTTCACATCTGGCAGGGTCTCCAGCACACTCTCCACGGTGGCCAAACCCTTTGCTCTTGGTGGAGGACTTCTCATGGAGGCCGGAGCATTGGGCATCCAGGAACAGAAATCGAGCTGCAATGGCAAAAGCAAAGGCATATGGGATGAATGAGGAAAAGAGAATTAATCTATTTAAAAATCCATTTACAAGCGGAATCGTAGTGGATTGAATTGAAAGCTCTCCACTCCAAAGACAAAACACATAGGACATGT
Source organism: Pleurodeles waltl (assembly GCF_031143425.1). Classification (NCBI taxonomy): domain Eukaryota; kingdom Metazoa; phylum Chordata; class Amphibia; order Caudata; family Salamandridae; genus Pleurodeles; species Pleurodeles waltl. Next base: position 137,096,822 of record NC_090451.1, read on the forward strand.
GCAGCAGGAGAGATCGACGTAATGTTTAAGCCCTGCAGCCTGAAGGGTAGCCCTGCTGTCTCAATTACTGTGATCAGTCCACTGCTATGTTCAGTGATCCCTCTATTACAGGGACGGTGGTGCCACCATCTGTGCCATTGGAAAAACACGCTTTCTCTGCTCTCTCTTTGGAAGTGAGAATGTAGTCATAAAGCAAGCTTACAGCTTTTTTGGTGGAAGACTTGTTATCACCCACCCAGGATCGGCTTTAGTGCTTGTGGCGCCTGGGTGACAATCTTTTTTGGCATCCCCATGACCTCTTCCTCGGATTCCCTTATGCAACCCAGCAAATGTGCCCCTTATCTCACCAGAACCCCTCTCTCACATTCATGTCATTTGTTTTAAAGTGCATGTATAGGCTGGTTTTACTAACCCACTCAGCTTTCCACATAAAATACAGATATGTTATTTGCAGCAGGCATTTTAAACATCTGCTCTTCTTTATGGTAAGTCAAAACTCCCACCAGATAAAACTCCCATCTCTCTCTCTCTAGCTGGACCATTAATCACAGAGTTATCTTGACAGTTTTATTGTTGCTTGAAAGCTGGACACACAAGGAACTCTGGGGCAGATTCTTTTAAATTTTCCAGCAAATGACCTCCCCCCAGATCTATAACCTTAGGTTAATTCACTTCAAAAGGAAGGCAAACTCAAAAATATCTACTTTTGCTTTACTATACAGGACCCTCAGAAAAAGGGGGCCTCTCTGCATATGCAGCTTCAACAGCATAGAACTAAGACACCACCTCAATTCTTTTTCAGAGCTGACAGAGAAAGACATTAGCACACTACCTTGTGTTTACGCATTTTTTAAAGCAATGTTTGATTTTATTCTTTTTGCGTGGTTCAGCATCTGCTACGTGCGTGGCTTCGTCTGCAACTAGAACCTGGGCCATCCTCAGCACAGGCTACAAGGCTACATAAATGGCTTCTGAATCCCTTTCTCCCTGCATCCACCTCATAAAGCCTCCTCAGCTCCCCTTGGATTTATTGCTGTGCACAGAACATTGAAAACTAGTCTCTAGGTGTTATTTGGTGCTATGTAAACATATAGAATTGTAGACAGGTAACAGTGGATTACAGGGATGTTTTTCCCCAAGGGGTTCTGTGTGGCACCAAATAGGCAACGAGAGAGAAGCTCGAAGTTGTCTATGCAATCACTCAGAACCTCGAGGTGAAAAATATCCCTGTGATTCACTTTTTATCCATCTATAATGTTATGCTATGAATGTCCCCACCCCCAATTTTTTTGGCCCTGTTTTTAACTGATAAGCAATAGCAGATAAGTAATTGGGACGCCACTGATAAAGCTCCCAATAGAAAATTAAAATCTAATATTAATTACTAACAAGTAGGAAAGATGTTAGGCGAAAAACTGCCATTGCTTTCATTGCTTTGAAAGCATATTACCAAGTTTACACTTTTGCAGCTTGAATTGCAAACTCAATAGGGTGTCCGATTCCTGTAATTAAATGTTTCCATCATAACCCTTATTTAACTTATAAGATGTTACAAAACATTGTCCTAAAACAATAGAACCAGTAATAATTATATCCTTTCCTACCTACTAACCTGCTTTGGAATGCGCTGACATGCATAGAAAAAATAACCAATTTACTTGATATGAATGATTTAACATTATCAGAATGATAGGAATGACAATTTAAAAATTATACTTATGTATGCAATATTATTCTTGCAGAAGCAGAATATGTATGAAAAGAAGGGCATGTATCAAACCCATTCCGTTTGTCAAGACAATCATTGTGTGAATCTGCAACATCTCAAGAAAATGTTTCCAAATGGTAATAATTGCAACAATCAATAATGTATAAAAAGGTGCCAGAGGGAAAGGGGAGTAGGCGCTGTTGAGCTGAATGGTAGCTGAGCCCCCAGAGACCATGACTGTAGCCAGAGTCGGCCTTAGCGCTGGCGGCGCCCTGTGTGAAAATGTTTATTGGTGCCCCCAATGACCACCCCGCCACGGATGATCTCACTACCACCCTTTAAAAGTGCCCCTCAAGTCTCCATAACCAATCTCTCGCAGATGCATGTCATTAGTTTTCTTGTTCCAGTGTAGGGTGTCAGAGCACTTTACAGTTCACACACATTACACAGAGACAACCAATCATACAAGTGTATATAAGTGTATCATAAATGTTACATAAGACCAGAGAACTACAAGGTGTAGGAGTCACATGCCATCCATACTGGTAAGCAGTGTAGTTTGAGTGCTTGATCTGGAGAGCACAAACTCAGAATTTTAAATGTAACACCATGGCTATACCCAATTAAACCCTTTTTGAAACATTAGGATAATGAAAGTCTGGGGAAAAATAAGAAAGCTCTCATCTATACTTTGTTGAATGCATGCAGTTATTTGATGATAGTTAATAGTTCACTGTTTTATTTTAGGATTTTAACTTATAAACTGCAAGCAACAAAGGGATCTCTTTGACAAAAGCAGTAACCCGCTGACCTATCTGCATTATATGCACTTTGCGATCTGCATGGTAACTTTTTTTTGCAGGAGGCATATTAACCCCCTGCTCTACCTTAAAACTTCCACTAGAGAAAACTCCAATCTCTCCCTAGACAGAACATCAATCATCAGAATTATCTTGCTGTTTTTTTGTTGGTGCCTGAATATTGCTGGAGGCAAGGAAAGGTGCAATAGGAGCTTTTAAAACTAAAATATTCTAGCAAACACGACGCCTTCCTCGCAAAGTCAGCACCCTGTGAGGTGGCACCGGTCACGCCACCCTAGAGCCGGCCCTGACTGTAGCTGAGCCGTAGAGGGATTGTGCAGAGCCGACTGCAGAGAGCTGATGAGGGCAGATGATTAAGTTCAAACGGAAGAAGATGCCATTATCAGCTACCACCTCTTTGTGTAAGCTGCCTTGCTCTTGGGTTATCAGGGTATGAGATAGTTGTTCATTCCACCGTAGAATAATTTGAGAATTGTATTGAGACAGAATGGGTTTGAAAAAGTGTTGTAGAGTAGAATGGTAGCAGGAAGTACTTGGAACTGATAAACGTGGGAAGCTGTGTTAAAGTAGGAAAGTAAGTACTGTTTAACCTTTTTTGCGTAATATTCCCAGACCAAACTGATGATAATACTTGGTTTTTACTTGTATTCTTTAATTCTGTAAGACAAAGATGAACAGAGTAGGGACAGATTCAGGACACACTTTATGTATGTTTTAATAAAACATTATTGATTATTAAAAATTATTACTAATTGATTATTTTAATAAATATTTTAAACTCTCTTTATTGACTCCAAAATTCAGACTTTAATTAAAAATGTTGCTTATAAGTATTTTGATGCCGCCTATTAATACCTAACAGCCACCTCAAAGAAAGAGCCATACTGAGGGTCCAGGAAAAGAAGAGTAGGTAGTAGCAGGGAAAAGTAGTTGTTCATTTAAAACTGAGATGATGCTTGTTTAGAATGTGTGCACCCTGCACCACACATAACATGGCCTCTGTTATGTATCCCTGTCCCAAAGGTTAGAAAATACCTTACATGTCATCCTTGACCAACCCCTCCCACCTTCCCTGCCTTCTCTCCCCCTCCCGCAGCTGTGCTTTCTGCTTTCAGTCATAACAGGCAAGCAGAGCTACTCAGACAGACTCCCAGAGAGCCCCGTCAGCCATGCCTGGAAGGCCTTTATGACATCACAACAGTGGGTAACCAGTTTTATTGCTGACACATAAATCAGATTAATGTCTTACTGTGGTGAGTGACATAACATGATGCAGCAAAACTTTCCAGGGCAGTAACAAATTTCTTATTTACCTGTCCACTATTGATCGCAGCATGCTGAGCAGTGCAGGTGAAAATTACCATGGTTAAATATTCAACCAGCTCCAAGCGGGTCTTCAGTGAGTCTGGTATACCTAAGAAAGTTCAATCACCAATGATCAGAATAGTACACTACTCAAATATGCTTAAATGAAATGTATCCATGCATGCATTTGGAAACAATGTAATATGCATCAACTGAATCATGTTTATAATACAGAATAATTTGTTTTACAATTAAATGGACAGTAGAAAACCTTAAAAAATAACTGTTAGCGCATCCAATAAAAGAAAGAACAAAGGGAATGCAAGAGACACAGAGAAATGAGGGGAGGTGTCATCCCTGTGTTAAATGGTGATGCTGTTTTTTCAGAACGTCTGTGTATCTTCCATGTCTTACCCTGGGTTTTGTAAGGGATTTTAAGCCGACTACATAGGTGTATAGTCACCATTCTTTGTTTCTTTTTGTGGTCTAGATGCTCAAAAAGCAATGCCCAGGGATGTTTTCCCTGTGGAGTCTCTGTTTCTTGCTTCCTATCAAGGGACTAGTGGTCCCTAACTGCTGAAGCAAATGTCGTCCATGGATAATCTGCTCTGACATTCAGCCTCCTTTTTGGTCTGAGCAGATGCAACTTTAGCTGTGTCAAAGAGTGTTCACTATCGATACAGTTAGAGTGGCAAAAGTTGATGTGTCTTTCGCATATTTATTAGTCCACGATACAAGCAGTAGTTCTTTTTAGTGCTGTAAATGCCTCTACAACTTTATTGGTACAGTCATTTGAATGGAGAACTGCAAATAATTTGTCCATGAGCTATTTGTAAGAAAATAAATTATTAATTATGGTGAATGGTTGTCCTTCACAAGTAATCAAATTGCCACCCTGTTAGGCCCAGACTAAGGTTTCAATAACTTAAACCTGAGCTCATCTCTTGGTAGTGGTAGCACAGAGCAGACAATCTTATCTTAAAGGAAATGTGTAAAACATTTAGAAATATCAGTTAAAGAGTAACAAAACATAATAACAATCCCACTCTAGTTTATAACAAAAAAATTTATAAACTGAATGTACCAAAATGACAAAAACTTAATAAAGAGAACCGGAGATATGATTTTTTTTTTAGAAATGTAAGAGGAAAAAGCAGATTGAAAAAGTAAGTGCCAATTAGTAGTCACTGTTCACAGGTGACTGAGATCTAGAAGTGATTCCAGGCGAGCCTCGATGGAGCACAGGTTGGGTATGCCAAGCAGGTTCATCCTTCATAAAGATTTTACCCTAGAACTTAGGGGTCATTATGACTTCAGCAGATGGTTTAAACCATCCGCCAAAGTCCTGACGGGCAGGTTGTCATCAGAGCAGCCGCCTCCCCGCGGGCGCCATTACAAGTTTCCTGACGGGTCAGTGGGTGGAAACAGAGTTCCTGGCCCCAGGCCCAGCGGGAAATGACCTACAGCATTGCCTCTGGCTCATAATCGAGCCAGCAGCACTGCTGTAGTGCGTAGGGTGCATCAGCACCCGTTGTAAAGTTCACTGTCCACAAAGCAGACAGCAAACTTTGCGATGGGGCTGGCCAGGGGGGCCCCCTAAACTGCCCATGCCAAGTGCATGGGCAGGTGCAGTGGTCCCCCTGGGTCACCCTCCACCTCTTCTCCATCAGCCTTTATATGGTGGTCCTACTGCCATGTAACTGCAGGCAGAGAGGGGGGTCATAATCCCCCGGGTGGCACTGCTTACAGCGCTGCCCTGGCAGATTAGGACCTCCAGCACTGCCAGACCCTTCTGTGTAGGAAAACTGGCAGTGCTGGCGGTCCGACTGCCACCACAACCCTGGTGGTCAATAGACTGCCAGGGTCGAAATTGAGCCCTTGGTCTCTGAAATGGAAGTCAAAATTCTGTTGCGGGGCAAGGCTGAAGAGAGTTTCCGAAGTACTCCTCATGAAGCCAGATAGCCTTTGGACAAGGTCCCACTGACGCCTTTTGATTTGGCAGTAAAATCTCAGAGTGGGGAAAGTTCAAATTTCACATGTCCTCTTATCAACAGGATCCTTTTAGATCTTTCACTCATTCAAGATTTCCATGTTCTGACTTAGTTGCTGTTTCAGAGCATTAGAAACTGCCAGCAAAACAATGCTTGCAGGCTGAGTCTGATGATGAGCTCCATGCGACTGGATTCCATCTCACTGAGTGCCTTTTGAAATAGATTTGCTGCTGCGGAATGCTCCAAGTGGGAAAAACCTGTTTCTTCAGCCCAGCAAAGTCACGCATTGCCCGGATCAACTTGGCTGTTTGGCTCCAAGACTCCAGTGGCTGAAAGTGAGAATTTCTCCAAGTCCTACAGCTTTTCAGAGATTGTAGAAGTCCAGTTACACAAAACCAAGGGTCCCAGAACCTAGAGGGATAGCTATTAGGTGTTAAAACGCACTCCAGCAGAGGCCACAAGCAGGGTCCAGGTCCAGTTGCAACTGGTCAGGTGAGCGCTTCAGGGAAAAAAGGCCTCCTGCAGCTTGTTTTGTCTTTGAAACTACACAAGAACTCAGCCAATTGAACCTTGGGTTACACATCTTTGTCCTAGCTGCAAGGGGGACCAAGTCCAGCCCTTCAGGTCTCCTCATAGGTCTCAAACAGCAAATGGAGTCTCTCTTCTGTTCTTCCACAGGTCTAGAAACTGTTGGCAGGAGCAGCTTTGTGTGCATGGTTGGACCTTGCTAGTGAATGGGCGTACCTCCTGGCTATTCCAATCCAGTAAAAGTTCCCAGGGACAAACCTATAATTTTTTCAGCCATTTCTTAGTTGCCCTACTGTATACAATTGCAAAGTGCGCCTTATTCATAAAATTCAAGATAGGGGAACACTTTCTAACTTGTGCAGAGCGTGTGTGCCCACCCAGAGGTGTAATCAGGGAAGTGAGTGGGTCCCCTACTCTGTGGTTACTCAAAACCAGTTCTTGGGGTAGCTTCCCTTCCACTGGGTTTGGAGCAAGCCAATAAACAAAGGTGTGCCTTCTCCTGGTCTCACCTTACATTTACTGGTCAAAGTGCAGCCCTCTTTATCAGCTAATTAAGTTCCTGGGCTACCCTAACTCGTCTTCATGCAAGGGGAAATAAAATACGTCTCTATGCCCAGACTATTGTCTCCTCTCTGGGAACAGTTTTCACATCTCATTAAGGTCAATCTGTCTGGCAGGATAGCTGCTAGAGAGTTAATGTAAATTAACCTGCAGAAGCTTCAGGTAGAGAAAAGTTTACTTTCTACAATTTCATTTTCCTAAATATTTATTAATAACCCAACTTTACTATAGAGTTGGACTTTTATTAAATATTAAAACGGTGGTTGATCTATATTTCTAGTCATACCAAAACCATAGACAGTAGAATAAATAATTTAATCTGTGTTCTAGCTTTCTCGTAGGACAGGCAGAGCGTTGCACAGTGAAAATAGCCTATGAGGGCTTGTGCCTATAGGGACATGGTAATTATAAGAAATTGGGTTATTGGTTAAGAAGAGTCAAAGCCTCACTCAGGCAACAAATGCAAATTTTTGTCAGGACAAACCTCAAAAGTCACCAAGTTAACCTGTGCTTAGCCCCTTAATAGCTTGGCACAAAGCAGTCAGGCGTAACTTAAAAGCAATGTGTAAAGTATCCAATTCTTGTAACTGATGGTTCACCAACGTAATATAAGCATATTGATTTCACTTCTAAGTCCACAAATGTTCGTATATAAGTCATTTATTTTTTCATGTTCTTCTGCATCAATAGTAAATGAAACACAGCCAATGTGTTTCGTTAACCTTCATGTGAACTTCGGCAGGGCTGCAATACAAACATATAAAATATAATACATCAACATCACAACCCACACTTGTCCATACATTAACATTTTCTATCCACACGTAGCAGGACAGAAAGAGAAAAAAACTAAAGAACCTTTACTTTTTACTTAAAAGAACACCCTTTATTAGTGACTTCACATGAGAAATGCAGAGCGTAAGCCTGTGTGAAAATCAACATATGGAAAAACATTATGGGCTGTATCTGTCAGCCATACATGTATAGAGATAAGGCACTGGTTTTAAGATTATGACTCTCGTCGCACAAAATATATCATCATTCGATCAGCATTATATCTTTTTTCCCATAAGGAATGAGTGTTGACAGAAATACTAAAAAGCAATAACTGGGAATAGGTGAAGATTCATCAATGGGATAGGTTACTTTTTATATACAATTTAAATCACATCTAGAATTCCCTACATTAGTAGATGATATCAACATATTATAAATCTTACCTAGCATTATGTATTTCAAAACACTTTTTACTCAATACTCGCACCTATATTCAATCTTGGGTAGAATCTTCAATAAGGAGTGTACTGTTACAGTTCATATGATAAGTGATTGAATCTATGAATATAACTGCTATATAGCTACTAGCCCGCGTCAGTAGACACCTGCAATAGAACACATATTCTTACAAACGGACCTTTCCTCAACTAACACACCTAAAAGATGCACTTAATTAAAACCACCTTATTACTCCCATTGTCTGACTTATTATAATCTTAGATAAAAATGTACATGTGTCATCAAATTATTATCATGAGCACTTAGTTGTCATAACTACTAAGCAATAGCAATAGACTCCTGCGATTACATCCGCTGTTTTATGAGGGCAAGCCTCTCTATCCTTAACTCGTATTGCAAGCATGCAACAGCCATAAATGATTTACCATTCCTCATTCTCTATCATTTATTTTCACCAAACTCTATGTTGTATTTATTTTTGGGATGCACAGAGGCATTAACCACATCCTTTCTAAGTGCAATCAATGTGGCGGTTTTATCATAATGCTTTAAAGTATCTCGCCAATGGTCTCCGCAATCCGAGCGTTATCCCCATTTTTCATATTCAAACTAAACACCAAAACGCCCCTGTATTGCGAGGCACCACAAAATCCGTGTTCAATACAACATCCCTAAATCATTTGCCCAAACATAATCACACCTTCCAACACACGGAGTCAGTGCTCACGAAATCTGTTACCATGTTTCTTCATTCCCACTGAATAGAGTAATATAATCATTATCGCAAACCCACAATCTGTTAGCCACTCAACGTGATGCAATATTATATAACTCACCATTGTTCATCTTACATACCGGCACATCTTATAGTTTAATGAGCTAGACCCTATTCAAACCAGGTCCATTCACATTCTCTAATCCACCTCCTGGGGTGCACTGTAGCAAAGATTTCATATTTCCAATTTTCCTTCATTGATAGTCACTCAACAACTCCACATATAGGCATATTTCTCATTCCAAAACATGCCCCTACCTAAGCGTACCATGTGGTAAACAAAATTCCAATCCCCCAATTCCAAAATTCAAAACCACCAACCATTTCAAATAAAATAAAATACATGGGTCTGTGACCACCACCAATAGCAAAATCATAACAATAACAATAATGGAACTCATCATCCGTGTTGTGGCCCATTGCTATACGATGAAGATGGCAAACCCACCCTGCTTCATTGCATCTCAATGATAGCACCTTGTCCCCACCCCTAGGATACAAGTGAGCATGATCGATGCCATGAAACCTTATTTCCAACTTCCCCGCATGGTGCTCCACCATGATAGGATATCTTCTATCTTTATTCCTAATGGCCCTAATATGTTCCAGAATTCAGAGCTCCAATGCCCTCACAGTGCTACCCACATATATAATTTCACAAGTACAACTTATGATGTATGTTAAAAATGTGGTTCTATGTATAATGTGATATTGTATCTCATGAATGTGCCCCGTATCGTAGCAAAATTGTTTGGTCCTACTCCTACCAAATTTGCAAATATTACAATCATTACATGTTGGTGTCTGGTAGCCATTTCCTAGTACCACGCGACATCGTTATATAGCTAGGGCACAACCAATCCCTAATGGTTTTGCCTCTCCTGTATTTGCATCTTTTAGGTGTGTTAGTTGAGTAATAGTCCATATGTAAAAAATATATGTTCTATTACATGTGTCTACTGAAGTGACCTTGTGGCTTTATGGCAGTTACATCCATTATAATAATTGCATATAACAAGTAACCTATCTCATTGATGAATCTTCACCTATTCCCAGTTATTGCTTTTTAGTATTTACGTCAACACGCATTACTTATGGGAAAAATAAATAATGCTGATAGATTGATGATGTATTACGTGAGACTAAAGTCATAACCTTAAAACAAGTCCCTTATCCCCATACATGTTTGGGTGACACATACAGTGCACCCATAATGTTTTTTCATATGTTGATTTTGATACAGGCTTACGATCTACATTTCTCAAGTGAAGTCACTAATAAGGGTGTTGTATTAAGTAAAAAGTAAAGGTCCTTTTTGTTTTTTTTTCTCTTTCTGTCCTGTTACGTGGGGGATAGAAAATATTAATGCATGCACAGATGTGGATTGTGATGCAGATGTATTATATTTTATATGTTTGTATTGCAGCTCTGACGAAGTTCACATTAAGTGAACAAAACTCGTTGGCTGTGTTTCATTTACTATTGATGCAGAAGAACATGAAAAAATAAAGGACTTAAATATGAATATTTGTGGACTTGTAAGTGAATTCAAAGCATTTATATTACATTGAACCATCAGCTAGGAGAATTGGATAGTTGGTCTCCATCGGGGACACATCTTGGAGCAGCAGGTGCATTTGGTGTTGTGCACACATCAGGATTATAAAGTGGATAAGTGACACACTTTTTTGGGGGGAGGTGCTGTATGACTGGACTTGCTGCTCTTTACAATTTAGAAAAGCAATGAATAAAGTATTAATGCAATACACAAACAGTAATAAAGTAAAAACACTACATAAGAAGAAAACATGAAACCCAGAATATTAGAGTACATTTTAATAAATAAAATGATACCACAAGAACAAAAATCCAGTCAGTAAAACTAGAGAGTTGCAATTTCAAATGTATAGTTAGCTAGAGCACTTAAAAGCACAAAGTGCCACTTGCGGTCACCTGGTCATGCCAAACCGGTGGAAAGTCACATGGTCAGGCAGACCATGATTGAATGCAGGCCAGATACAGGGACCAGGTTAGTCTCACTGAAAATGTTACATTCTCAGTGTCCAGTGCAAAGAGATCCCTTCATGGTGAAGGAGGCTGAGAAGATCAGGGACAGCATTGCAGATGGTAATCACTGTAGCGTAAAGAGCAGGGCTGGCATTGTGGATGATTATCGCTGTATTGCGAAGATCTGGTCAGATGTCACAGACGATCATTGATGTAGTTTCGTACTGGCTGTAACACAAAGTGTAGATCTCGCATTGCAATTGCTAGTCATTTCTAACAGTCACTGTGGCGTGAAGAGATAGGCTCACCAGAGCTTCGTATTAGAAGTCATCACAGGCACCAGAGTCTTGGTGTAAAATGGCCCACTCACATAATGAAGACCCCAAAACTTCAAGATTTCTTCTTTCTTCATTAGAGGATCTCAACATATGCCAGTCAAAGGTCCAGGACCTAGGAAGGCACCTCTTGCGGATCAGCAACTCACTCTAGCAGAAGCCAGAAGAGCTCAGACAAGTTCAGTTGCAGGTCCAGGTAGGTCCAGTGAAGCAGGTCAGCTGGGCAGGTGCAGGCAGGCCTCTGGAGCTTGTTGTGTTCTTGTAGCTCAAACAGCATGTCAGCCAATTTAACCTTGAAGTTGGCCAAGGCTGAAGAGCGCAAACCCAGCCTTCCTTCTCAGAAAGCAAAGACAGTATTCAAGCAAAAGCACAGTTCTTTGCTAGCTGCAAGGCAGTCCTCTGGGGGTACAAGGCAGTCCTTCTTCTGTAATGCCTACAGAACCAAAAGTATACTAGAGCGTTGTTCTGAGGGATAATTAGGTACACCTTGTACCAGCCTTTGTTTGTGGAGGGACTACCCCCATATCTGGTTGTGAAAAAGTCTTCTGTTCCCCTGTCAAGGCTCCAAGAAGACTGGAGTGAAAAAAAGATTGGTGTCACAGTCCTTTGTGTGTATGTGGGACGCAAGTGGAAGCGGGGCAGGGAATAGTTCTGTTTCTAGCTATCCTGGCAGGTTGGCCTATCCTGTTCACACCTAGTCCCATTTTGTGTCACAGTCTGGAAGGAATACTCAAAGCCCAACAGAAGAGCCATTCACTGTCATGTGAACCAGAATACTAGCAGAAGGCCCAAATGGTTAGGATAAGAAAATGCCAACTTTCTAAAAGGGGCATTTTCAGTAATGTGACCTAAAATCTGCTTTTACCATTAAAGAGGATTTCAAATTACAAGTGATTTGAGTCTAAACGGGACATTTTTATACGCTCCTAATCTAGTTAGCACTTGTAAAATGTAATAATGTTGACCCAATGTTAGTCAATGGCAGAGATAGGCCTTACAGTAGCAAAAAAAAAACTTTAGGTGTTTTTCACTACTAGAACATGTAAAACCTAACCCCAGATGTCCTATTCTTTAAGGACAATGCACCCTGCCATATGGGCTTGTATGGCCTACCTTAGGGGTGACTAAGAATTAAAGAGGAAGGTTTAGGCCAGGCAAAACATTTATTTTGCCAGGTTGAAATGGTGGTTTAAAACTGCACTACAGGCTGCAGTGACAGGCCTGGGACATGTTGCAGGCCCATTAGTAACATTTCATTTACAGGCCCTCGGTACATGTAGTACCATTTAACAGAGACGTACAAGTAGATTAAATGTGAAAATTAGGTGTAGGCCGGTTTTAAAACAAGAGCACAAGCACTTTAGCACTGTTTAACAGTGGTAAAGTTCACATAGACATTATACCAACTAAACAAATTAAGAAAACACGAGGGGTGAAGGTAAAATGTTTGGGGGTGATCCTACAGAGAGGGCCAGGTCCAACAGTAACATTACATTTCTATGCATCCCACTTTTAAATACCATGTGCCCTACCTTGGAGGCGACATGGCCTACAGGGTGGCATTGCAGTAATTTTTTAAAAGAAGGGTTTACCCTGTTTAAAGGGTTATTTTTTACAGATCGGGCTGCAGGTTTAAACTGCAGCAGACAGACAACAATGGTAGACGTGAAGCCGTGTTTTCCTGTGTCACACAGGTGGATGGCACACTACGTGTTGTATTCTGTAGGTGACATTTAACTTTACATGCCATTAGTGCAGTTTCTACACCATATACTGCGGCCTTACAGGAAAGTTAAATATGCTAATCAGTTGTTAGACATCTTTTACCCATTTTAAGGGTCAGAGCATATACACTGGGCACTAGGCATCAGTGTGCAGAGTCTAAAAGCAGCATTAAAATTCAGCAAAAAATGAGGGACCACGTAAAAGGGGGCATTTGCTCATACTATGCATATAGGAGGATCATTGCCCAGAATTTCACAGGAAGCCATTTTTGATAGCTAAATCAGTAGCTTATTATTAGTTTATTAAATAGTATGTGTCCTATAGGCCAAGCAGGATCAGAACTCAGGTATTCAGATCCTTGCTACTAACAACATAGGATGAAACAAATGAAACAAATTCATATAACGGCGTGAAACAAATGAAACAAATTCATGTAATGGTGTGAAACAGATTAAACAAATTCATGTAATGGTGTGAAAGGGTGATGTTGCTGGATTGGGTAGGGATACTTTTGTCATCATCATAGGTTTAACTAGGGAAACTCTTGTTTGTTTGCTGTTAATTCTCAGGGACTGTACTGTGGCTTTGGCTTGTGACGTGAAATGCTTACCAATTGTTTATTGGATAAGGTGTTCTGAATAATGCTTCAGATCCCAGCACAGTTGGAGACGCCCTCCCTCCTTAATGATTGACTTTACCTGTACCACTTAGAAAGTCACCTCAGAGGTTGGCAGGCAGCTTGACATCCCTGGCAAGGATATGGTGATTGTTCTCTTCACTGAGGCAGCCTTATTCTGGAAGGAGTATACTGGCACTGCAACTGCTTCTAAGGTGTTCTTTGGCACAGTGTGCCAATTGGGTTTGGGCAGAGCTTGCAGAGTTCAACTCCGTGGAATTCTGTGGAGTTAGCTAAAACCTTAACAGAATTCTGTGGAGTTCTGCCATACAAGCTTGTGCACAACCTTCCATCTTGTATGACAACAAGCCTCTCCAGTGTCATAGCCTCACACATCAAGGCCAGGATCATGCACTGCAGTTTAGACATCTGGTATAGCACCAGCTACATCTGAGCTCCAGCAGTAAGTAACAAGCAGATCTCAGCCATCAAGCCCGCAGCGACCTGCACCTTCATTCTTTGTGTGCAGCAAGATTTGCACTTCCTCCCCATGACACTAAGACTTCTGCATCGTCATTACTCATGAAAATTGTCATTGAAATCATGGAGGCAGCAACTGTGGCCATACGCTCCTGGGCAGTGGTGGTGGGAGGATGCTTGCTCAGCACGGGAGGCTGCGATAACACACAGAGGGGTAGAGGGAGCAGCATAGACTCCTGAGTGAAGAAGAGAGGAGCGTAGCCAGGACTGATATCAGATGTATGAAGGAAGCACTGCACCGTGCCTCCAAAAGACAATCGCACAACAATCTGCATGTCTTTAAAAAAGCCCTAATAAGTCCAACCCACAAAACGATGGGATAAGCCAGCACAACTATTAATATTGGCACACTGAGAAGCCTGTGGCTATGGGGTTTAAGAAGTTTCACAGAGATATTTCCCCTGGATGTAATCCATCTATGTGAGGCAAGTATTTTTCTTATAAAGGTCTACTATTTTACAGATCCCCTTTGCCACCACTCATTTAGTGGACAGTGGTTCAAATGCAATCTCAAACTGGGGGTTCTTAACCAGAGGCACGTGTGGTGAGTATATATTGTGGATCACACACATTGTAGCCAGCCTGTGCCATGCCCACATTGTACAGTTAACTGCACGAATTTCATTTGTGGAACTTTTAGGGTCCTTCAGTATTACTGTACTGAGATTATTGGGGCTTGCCAGGGCTTTCTCTAACCCCTTGTGTGGAACCTTGCAGTAATATTGAAACCAGTGAGAGGCATACTGGGCCTCTTCAATCAGGTAGTTTAAGTCGAAATTCGGCACCGCAAACCCCCTTGGCTTAATGTCCTCTGGAGTACATTCCAGCCTCATTAAAGGCCTATGCTACTGAAAAAAGTCCTTATTGAGCACTATATATCGATGCTCTGAAACAGATATAATAGTTGTTGTAATACCACCATTTTCATCATTGCAACTCTACCCACCGTGAACAGGGGTAGTTTTATCCAGTTTTCAACATTAGTTGCAATTTTATCAATCTTAGGGCCTCATTTACGAGTTCTAAGTGGCACACTGCACCACCGGACTGTCATTTTGTTTTAAAGTTTAAATGGCTTTTCATGGCCTTCTAAACATGGACCCCTTTCACACATAACACTGCATGAAAGGGATATCTCGTGGGTGTTGATTGAGGTGCTCCCACGTAACACCCATGGAACCCGAAGGAATTTGACGCATTCCCAGATTTACAAGTCTGGTAATGCGTCAGATTCCTATGCCACCTAAAAATATTTCTCCCCATTTTTTCCTCTTTCTATGTGTGCTCCATTTTTCAGCACACATAGAAAGAGGAAAACAATTCTTGTGAAGACGTCCCTTCCTGCACAAAAACAATCATCCCCTCATACAAGGAGATCAGTAGGTGCTGCGTGCCAAACCGTATAACCCTATGGCCATGAGCTCTGCATACTGTACACTCCAGTGGTTGATTCGTCAAAGCAAAAACCACGGGCGACAGGGGACAACCCTGCTGTGTTCCATGCTGGATAGCTATGGGATGTGATACTTGCCTATTAATCCATATACACGCCATCAGGCATGCATACAAAAGAAAAATCCAGCACATCATTGTGTTTCCAAATCCCATGCTGGTGAGGGCCACAACCATAAATGGGCATTCAATGGAATAAAATGCTTTGGCTGTGTCAAGAAACACCACCACAATGTTCAGCTCTGGATCAAGCTGATGCGACGTGGTGAACAGGATTCTCAAATTGTCCACTGTCGAGCATCCAGGTATAAAGGGGGACCGGTTCGATAGAACCAGACCATACATCAGTGGCAACAGGCAAGTCACCAGTATTTTAGCCAGTATCTTCTTATTCAAATTTATGAGTTACAGCGGTCTGTAGGATCCACACTTGTGTTCAGGCTTCCATGGTTTCAGCAGTATTATCAATTTTGCCTCCTGTACTGTTGGGGGAAGCTCACCCTTCAGTACGGTCTCTCCGTATATTTCTAATGAGTGTGCAGAAAGAAGGTCTTCGTACTCTTATAAAACACGCTTGTCACACTATCTCTGCCAGGTTCTTTGCCTGCTTTCAAGTCCATAACTGGTTTTTTAATGTCTTCCTCCATAAGTAGGGAACACCGTATCTCTCCTTCAGCCATCTCCACCCATGCTAATGTCACTGCATCTAGATACCGGCTCATGTTGCGAATCTACTCATTGCATGTGGAGCTATATAGTCTAGCTTTCTAATCTGTGAATGCTGCCAATATATCAGTCAGGTGATGGGCTGTGTGCCCCTCTCCTATGTCAATAGTAGCAATGTGATCAGCCACCCATTTTTGCTTTAAGGGACTGGCTAAGGTGTGCTCAAGATGCTCTCACTCTCCATATATTCTCACAATCACCTATTTCCCTAGGTAATGAACTTCCACCTCTGCCTCTTCCCTCTATGCCATGAGGGTGTGTTGTATGTTCATTTGTAATGAGGGGGTGGGATCTGCAATTTGCCTCAATTCTAGGCTCTGGAGGCCTTGCTCCAGTGTGGGCAATCTACCCCTAATGAATTTGAGCATGCCATGTCCTTTTGCAATGCACTTCCCCCAATTACCAACTTGAATGCCTCTTAGAGAACCCCCTTACTTTCCACTGAGTCTTTATTTAGCAGAAGTATTCAATCATCCATTGTCTGATCTCTTCTCTGAAGACATAGGGCCTGATTCTAACTTTGGAGGACGGTGTTAAACCGTCCCAAAAGTGGCGGATATACCACCTACCGTATTACGAGTCCATTATATCCTATGGAACTCGTAATACGGTAGGTGGTATATCCGCCACTTTTGGGACGGTTTAACACCGTCCTCCAAAGTTAGAATCAGGCCCATAGTCACCTGCAGGCAGTCAGGGATGCATAATGTCAACACTACCAGGGAGTGTACTGTGTAAGTACGAGGGACACGTTCTATCTGCTGCGTGTATCTCACCACATGTCAGGAACCCACCCAATAGTCCAGTCTGGATGATGTCCTGTGTACAGCTGAGTGGAAAGTGTACAGCCATTCATCAAGATGTATAGCTCTTCTGACAGCTTGAAGATCATGTTGCTACAAAGTGTGGACTTGTGCCTTTCCCATCCCCAATTGTTGCTTGTCTCTCACATTTGTGCTGTCTGGTATTCTGTCCATTGTGCCATTATCGTCCCCACCCCATATGATCACTTGGGGGTTCCGTTTGCTGCACTATGCCCCCACTGTATGGAAGAACTAGGATGATCATGGTTCAGGTCGTGCACACTCACTATGGTGAGCATGATTTAGCACTCAATGTACAATCACTTATTGACCGTCTGAGTCCGCTATGTCAGTGATGTGTTCATAGGGGAACCCCTTGCGAATTACTATGGCTATCCCTTTTAAGTAAGCAGAGTAGTGTGTAAAGTACCAAAGGACACCCCAAGTGCATGCCAACCAGTTTGACTTCCCCTAGCGAATGTGGGTTTCCAGTAATATTAATATGTCCACTAGACGTATGCTGGCATAGGCTAGCACATGGCACATTTTGCATCTGTCATTTAGCCCCTGCACGTTCCACATCATGGGTCTAATGGTTTCTTAGTCTGTTTCATACATGGCAAAGGATCCTGGTGTTGAAATGTGTTTGAAATATTTCTGTTCTGTGCTGCCAAGCCATGCTCCTGCCATTGTAAACATAATTTGTTTGTCTTTTCCCATTCCCTATACACACCGAGTCCCAAATACCCAGCTAACTGTCCCTTCTCTGTACCCAGATTTACACAAGAGAACTCTCCCTGCCAATACCCATCTGCAATAACGCAGTAACCACCATGGAGGCAGCCTGAGTCAACACACGGGATGCCTAGCTCGCTATTCAACAGTGTCCCCCACCCACTGCCTGAGAGCATATCTGTAGTGTGAGTAGCAGTATGCGGATGACCTAGGCAAAACGTGTGTTTTTTCTATCAAACAAGGTAAAAACCCCATGGGTAAAGAGGGACCTTTGTGTTTCTCAAAAAACAATGGTCCTTCGTGCAGTGCGTAATGTTATGCATAGAAATTCACTCGGACCTATGAATTGTGTCTAATAATCATACGTATACGTTTAAATCACATAATTAACATGTGGGAGCCTCAAAGCAGAAAAAAAGCAAGACAACCAATTAACAAACTAAAAATACTCAGGTTAACAAAATGTAATCATATTTATTTTCAACAAAGAAACAAATGTGTGTGTGTACAAGAATCACTCAAGCTTATACACACGACAGGATAAAACCTAGTGCTTACAGTCACTTCCTACGAAGTGCCAACACTAATGTAAACATTAAAATATTTCATTGAGTGATGGTATTATAGTCGACAACGTTTCGATCATTGAAAGGATGAGAGGATCATCATCAGGACGAAGAGTTGAGATTGACAAGAGGTTAATATCTACAAGCCAGCAAAAGCTAGGCGAGGAAGCATTCATAAAGAAAAAGCAAGAAAAAGGAAAGGTAAGAAAAATAGATATAAATGGAATAACACTGGATAAACTGATACAAAAAGTAAAAGCACACAGGATGATTGGTAGGATACAAGAGGAAGCCACAATAGGCAACCACTCAAACCCGTGTATTAAATGCAAACCCATTTAGGGTCGTATTTATACTTTTTGGCGCACAACTGCTCTTTCCATCACAAACACAGAAGACAGCTGTGCTGCATCAAAGACTTCCATGATCAGTTTCTCCACATATGCCTTAATTTTACCTATTGCTGTGGATTCTGGCATTCCCAAGATGTGTATATTGCTTCCGTGGGATCTGACTTTGAGGTACTCATTCCTCTTCTTCACTGCCTAAAAGTCCACCAGCGTGTTCTTTTGCATTTTGGTCACACCTACCAGAGTATCATTTGCACCTACCAGGGTATCATTTGCATCAGAGATCTGCTGTCCAGCCATGGTTAAGTACTGTTCATGAGTTTCTACCTTCTTCTGCACTGTAACTAGTCTCATGGCTAGTGTACTAATCTTGCCATCTATTTTAGCCAAGTTTTTATTCAAAGTCTCTAGGAGTGCCTTCACTGCCCCCTTCCACCTCCTCAGGACCTCAACCTCCAGGTGTACTATTGTGACCCACCTCTGTGTCCGCATCCAATGTGCAGGGACGTTTTGTAGGTTCAAATGCTATCCTGCCCTGGCGGGTATCTCCTTTGCCCATTGCAGTGTTTATGTCGCTTGCGTTAATCTGGGGCACAAGTGACCTGCAGGCACAGGGCACTTTCCTATTACCCAGTGGGTGCCATTTCCCTAGCTGCTGTATTGTGGAGTGCAGGTGACAATCATAGTCTAAGTGGGCACTGTGGTAGTGCCCTGGGCCATTTTCTGAATTTAAAGTGTTCCACAGTATGTAGCATTAGCTGTACTCACATAGATGGCCGGGCCTGGCAATATGATTCAGAGTCAACCACTGTGGCAGGCCTGCGTGGCACAGGCTCAGGTGGTGCAGCTACTTGCGGCACCTGGCCATTCCTGCCAGTGCAAGATCAATGCCCGACATCACACAGGGCCATGCCATGGCTGTCAAAATCCTCCCAGGCCAGCCAGCACCACCCCACCCTCCGCATGGGACCAGGTCACACGTATGGGTGTCCTTCCTCTGGGGCTTGTGACCTTCCCCCTTGTGCCGCTACCATTCTGGAGCCCCCAGTTGCTTCTCAAATGCCATCTACATCCGCTCCTTGATTGCTGCCTGCTGGGTCGATGAGATGGGTCTGTATAGAAAAAGATTATTCCATCAGCCACCGGAGTTCTCACAGAGTGCTGACATCTTGTTGAGCTTCCAGGCTACACCACCTTTAATGTGACAAATACTTAAGGCCCTGGAATTAAAGTGCTAATTCTTGACACAATAAATCTAATTCTTGGTATGGAGATCCATTACATAATGTATCCACCTGTAGTAAAATCACACGAGTGTCATAATGGTGATAATTGTTGGCATAAATTGGGCAACCACGGGATGATGGCAGCAGCATCTGACATACTGCTAGGAATGGTATAGTATTTGGAATTGGTATCATACTGTAAACATTAGTGGCATGGTGGTGCCCATCTGCTGCCTGTAGCATAATAACATTATTTCTGAGCATAAATTGAGCATGATTTCATAATGAATCCCATTTCTTGCTAAAGCACCCTTATCATAATGGTGCTCAAAGGTGGCTCTGGCATCAATGTCCATATGTACAAATCCCTAGAATAATGCCATCTGTGGCATTACGATGGTAATTCTTGGTATATTGCAGGCATCCATCACATGAACTAACAATTATTTGCAAATTAAGCCACAAAGAGTGGGCTGAAACATTGTACATGGTTTAACAAACAGTGGCCAGTTGCAGCTCATATTTCTGATGGAAAGTCAGACCCCAAGGACTTCTAAACATTTTTAACAAGTTGCATTCCTTAAATATGGACTTATAAATGAACGTATTCGTTCATCAATCCAAGTTATCAACAATTTCTAAAGCCATGTGCACATTTACTCATACAGTTACCAATCCAATAGCCCCATTCATGCATTTGCCCCTCAATTTATATATTCGACATCTGCCATCCACCTCAATGCTGACTCATCCTCCCTCTTGTCCTGCTGTTGACTCAATTTGCATTTATTCACTTACCCACTGTAAACCCAAACACACAAACTCTCCAATCGAAGAAGAAGCACTTTGCTTATTACAAATGTTAGACATATTGGCTTTTTCGGTGTGTGTTGTGCATACTGGCAGAACTTGTGATCTTCTGCTCCGTTGACTGATATCTTGAGACCACTAAAACTAATTTTGCTCTGTTTTTATTGCAAGAGGATTGCTAAGCCATGGCAAGGATGCTGCAGTCCAATGAGATGTGGCTGAGCGCCCACAAAGTCAAAACAATCTTCTTCCTACCAGGTAAACTGATTACTGTACAGCATACCCTGCTCACCCTTGGTAGCCTGAAATAAGCAGCAAGCCCTTCCTCTGAGACAAAGGCGCGTGCTACAAGTGCAGCAACATAAAGATAGCACATTTAACAAATAAATGACTTAAAGAAGGTTATGCACTTAAAAGGGGAACATTTTACGGTTAAAAAAACAACAAACAGTTAAAAGTGAATGTTGGAATCAGAAGCTATTAAAAGAGAACAACAGCCCTTGGATAGGAACCAATGGAAAGTCAATAATGAAAACTACCCCATTGGTTTGCGGTACACCTGGAACTAGGCATCCTCTGCTTTTCGCCCTCGAAGGAGCAATTCTACAAAGAGGGTGGTGCTTCCTCCCATTCTGAATTTATGGGGGATTGAGCTCCTTTTGACCGCTGATGGAGCATGGGTGGGGCAGAGCTAGGGGTTCGCCCCAGGACACTTAGGCCCATATTCTTAACTTTTTTAGCGCTGCATTTACAATTGTATTGTGTAAGTGTGCGACGCTTTTGAGTCAAAAAATGAAGCAAATGCGGCGCAAAAAAAGTATAAATATGGGCCTTAGTACTTGGAACATTTCTAGAGGTTGAAAGTCACCAGCAGAGCACGGGTGCAAGCGATAGTCAAACATGCGAGTACCCTCTTCCCTGTTGTAACAACTTCGTGGTCAAAATATTTGAGCAGGACTGTAGAGTGGGTATTTTACGGTTTTAACATATCCAAAAAAGTGTTCCATGAAGAAGGAACGCTCAGTGCTCTGCAGCTGTGACCTTGGCGGACCAGTGACCTGGAAGCACTTTTATTGCTCTGCACCTAAACGTTACTCGCGTTGCCCGATACTAGGTTGTGGCTTTGTGCCAATGAAGTGACAGGCAGGCCACCTTTCTTCCTGTCTTCGATACCATGGTGACGTTTGATATGACGAGACTTGTTTGTGAAATCTGTCACTTTATAACTGGTTCCAGGGTATCCTCCGTTGGAGCTTCTTTAACCGGAATCTGCGGCCTTCTTCACTTCCCAGGCGCAGGGAATATTTTAAATGGGAAGGATGAAGAAACGTCCGGTTGCAGTTTTTCTATTTGTCTTGAAGTCAGTTTCCTCTGTTTCCAGCACACTGTGCACCCTTCAGCTCCTGCAGATGGGTTCCAGTAGAGAAAGTAGGCTCTACTGGGTACCACATTGAGCTCTGTGTGCTTTTGGATCGTCCATGGCACCTAACACAGTCATTGTAGGTCCTAACATCTGTATGGTGACATAAGCAGATGAAAGTGATAGCAATCTGGTCGCCCCTTTGGAAGTGTATGGAGGGATCAGAGTAAGAACATCCAGTTACTTATCTTCTTGTTCCCAAGAGCCTGGAATAGTTCAAAGATTTAGGGCCTGATTACAATGTTGGCAGAGGGGATTACTCTGCCACAAACATAAAAACATATATCCCTTGGAACTTGTAATACAGAGGACAGGACTAGGAAGTCGTTTGTGACAGAGTAAATCCCTCCGCCATGGTCGTAATCAGGCCCTACGTTTGAAAAGGCAGTGTCTGAACTAATATGGACAGCAACAGAGCATGATTTTCAAAACAACCTACAGTGTTAGAAGCTGTGCTTAGAGAAATACAGCTCCGCCTGGGTCCGAACTGATAGACTTTGTGGGGTAACATGACGATAGGCTGCATTTGACAATACAATCTAATGAGGCGTCCCTTTAGAGTTGCAATTTCTTCTATATTTTCTTAACTAATGTATACTCATTTTAATGTATGTTGGGTCCTACCGGAGGATTTTCTCTCCAAGAAGCCTTCTTTGTAGATCTCATTCACCCAGGCCTGCAGCTCATGGTCATTCTGCACTGAGGTATTACTCTTAAAGTAACACTCCACTATGCCCAGTACAAACCTAGAAGGTGAATACAACAGTTATTGTTCATTAGTGGGGACATTCTGCCTCTTATAGCACCAGTCAAAGCATTTCAACACCCTTACCTCTTTCCCCATAACAAACACTGTGGCCCAACATTCATTAGAGATATTACGTGGATCATGGTGTGGTAAAGGATAATGTGAAATAAAATAAGATGATTAATTCAAAGAAAACATACCAGGAGGAAAAGGTAAGAACAGATATGTCCTTTTTCATTCAAGTAACTTTATTAGTAACAAGGATGGAAAAAGTTTTAATTATACTTAAGTACTCGGGAGAAGTCGTGGAATTTCAAACTTGTTGAAGAAGGGAGAAGTTCTCTTGAATTTACTGAGGGTGATGCAGTCCCACCTCACCCACTTCCATTATTCTCTGAGGTTGGATGTTCCCCAAAACATGGATGTACTAACATGATGCAGGGAGATTGTGTTACCCTTCTGACATTTGAGTGTCAGAGGGGAAACACAATAGCCATCCACCAAATGACCTCTGTTCTCTTTCCTACTACTGCCCGTCCTATCATTGGGTAAAAGGTAAAAGCGCTTCTGCAAGGTGGGGCACCTGCTCATGCATGGCAGTAGACATGTCCCTGCTGAAATGTATGGCCCCTTTTCGATCCCAGTTGGTATAAAACTTTGTCAACTTTGCCATTTGCGAAGCTGACGTGGCTTAAATACACATTTTATGAAGATGTGCATCTTTGCACATGACTAATTAGGATGTCATTAAAAAAAAATCCATTTGAAAGAGTTCTCTTTCACGGGGGCTCAATTATTATTAATCAGCACTAAATTATCTCTGCTTCTATGAGACATCACAGTATACTTTTTCTGTAAATAAAATCTAGGGCCAGACGTACTAACCACAGGTTGCAAAATACTGATCGTAATTTGAGGCCAATATTTTTGGGCCAGTTGTACAAAGAAACTTGTTTGCAACTTCCTAATTGTGAATTTTTGTGATTCGCAATTAGGAACTTGCAAACAGCAATGTACTAATGTGTCTCAGCCACATTTAACGATTCCCAGTGGGTCATAAATGGACCTACCTCATCAATATTCATGAGGAAAGTCACAATTTGGGATGCATTGGGAATGGCCAAAAATCACAGGGATGGTGGCCTGCTGGAGTCAGCAGACCAGCATGTCTGTGATTGCTTTTTAAATAAAGCAGGTTTGTTTTAATGCAGCCTGTTTTCCTTAAAAGAAAACAGGATGAGGTTGCCTCGCAGTGTGGTGTTTGGGTTAGTTCCATTCTGGAAGTGGAGGAATTCCATGTTGGTCGTGGTGTCTTCAGTGTCCCAAGGACTTGTTGGCTTGCCTCCTTTTGCTAAAAACTCAGGGCTATCAAACTCTTCACTCCTGATTCTGTGCCTGGTTCAATGAAAGTGGACCCAAATGGTTGCATCAGTGAAATTTACGCACCTCCTGCCTGCTGTAGGTGGCTACTGATGCATCCGCTCTGTTGCAGGTTAAAATAGGCGCATCACACTTGGTGCCTGAGCAGAACCTCCAGAACCACTGCATCAACTGATGCATCCCCTGCCTGCTGGAAGAGGCACATAATGCCCATTCTATTTCTCGGGCAGCTTGCTCTGCTGACTTCGCCCCGGTCCACTGCGACCCCATGTAACACCTAAAGTGCTATTTGCTTCTAAACGTTAATACGCTTTTTATTCTTTTGGTCTTGATTTATTTATAACATTATGATCTATTTTTCTAAACCTGTGTGTAGTTTTTTTGTGATGTTTTCATTGTGTAATTGTGTGGGTGTCTTGCATAAATACTTTAAATATTGTCTCTTGAGATAGGTCAGACTGCTTTGTGCCAAGCTACCAGAGGGTGAGCACAGGTTATCTTTAGTGTGTATCTGACGTACCCTGACTAGGGTGGTAGCCCCCTACTTGGACTGGGTGTATACCCCTTTAAGCCATTTTTAACACATAGTTAATACAAATTACATCATTAGGGTGTCTTTAAAGTGATTGGTTTAAAGTAAGGAGGTTCTTGGGACTACACCTATAGTTCTAATTAGTTGCTGGATTAAGAGAAGACCCAGAACAACTACATGGAGGATTTTGTAAACTATGGAAGGTGGCATCGGTGATGATATTCTTCCCCAACCTTCTATCCCCCAAAAGACGGGACTCCATCCTGAGAAGCGAATCACAAAGAGAGACATGGAGCCCGGATTCTATGAATAATTAATTTTATAAACTGAATTTCAAATTTGCCATAGAATCCTTTATTTCTAAGCCTCACAGTCGACAAAACCTGACCCACCAAGCAAGCTTTATTCACTCATTCAAAATCTGCTACTAAGGGTGATTGATGCTGTTGCTGTTATAAAAGGCAGAAGAGCATTCATTCACAAACCTCTTTGAGATGTTTACTGGGCCCTTTATCTTTCTGTATATAAAGGTCTGTACAAGTCTAAGGAGGTAGTCATTCAATTAGGCTTGTCCTTACTATTCTCCAGTAATTAACTCACTGTCCCACACGTGTACTCCGAAATTATTTGGTGCCTCTTGCCCTATCCTTAGTGGAGGAGAGATGCAGCATTCCAATTATTAAAGAACATTGTTGAGAAGATACGGCAGTGTTGTGCTTGTTCTTTGTGCTCTGAGGGGGTTTGTGTGTATGTGTGTGTGTGTGTGAGTGTTGGAGAGTGCTTGTGTGTTTGTGTGTGCGCGCCCATGTTCACAATTAACAATTAATAAAAACACTCATGGAGGGGCTCATGGTAGTTCTATTTGTGGACATTTATTCTACGCATATACAAATAATCTTCATATTTTTTATCCAAAGACACTTGGAGTTATAGAATGGTGATGTTAAAATAAAGCATAAATACAATATGAAGAAACCTAATGTTTGTCATACCTGACGCTACCCAGCAACCAGCCTAGCATTACACTCCGGTGGACCCTATAAGTACTGTAAAACTGATTGTTTCTTTTCAGCTTTGCCATAATCATCCCTTTATCTCCATACCTCATACGCATTGCCCAGACTCCTCTCCCATCTTCCTCACATGCAAAATAGAATGTCCTTTGCCTTCAATTTCCTAATCATGCACTTTATATGAAGTTTGACAGATATCTAGCCATGCACCTTATCATACCATTCATCTTCATTGTTTCCATCATACATCCCACCATCATCTGACACACACTAGAACTCCCATCAGGTGCCTTGAATGACCTCTACTCCACCCCCTTCTGTCATGCTCCCCACCATACCTCTCAATTGCGGTCCATACTTCAAGTCCATCATCTCTATAATAATACTGGGGTAGCGAGAGCACATTGCGGGATCTGAGGTCATCTGGCAGGCAGAGGTCACTGTAGGTCATATTCTCGAGCCCTCGCTGTAGGAGTACAGGTACCCCACCTTGTCCCGTAGCAACGGCCTGGAAAGAGACAAATGCTCCATACATTGAACAAATTTAGTGTAACTTCATGAGCAATAGCTCATAAAATGAAAGTGTTCTTACCCGGTCAAAAGCCATGCCTGTGCCAAGTAACCCCGTGCGCGCAAGAATATTGACTTGTACCGTATTGTTCAGGTGAGGAATGAGAAGCTGCAAAAGGAGAAAGGCAAAACATATTGGGTCAACCCGTGTTCAGACACAGGGTCAATAAGATAATTTAGTTGAGATAACCTGGGCTCAGTCCAACCACGCATCTGAAGCTAAACTGCTTGGTTCACCTTACAGAATTCACCAACTCCTGCACTACTTTAAGCCATCGCCTTTGAGAGCTCCTTAGGGAACGAATGAGTGTGGGAATGAATGACTGTGACTCACAGAATACGGTCTTAACAGAAAAAGACTAGTGTGTGGTCAGCTCCGGAAGTATATAACAGAAAATCTATGTGTACTCGGTAATGAACATGTGTTAAACTTACAATACGGTCTCTACAATATGATATAAAAAGGGGCTGGGGTTTTTAGAGGACAATAGCTTATATCTTGTTCTTATCAATGAAGCACTTCTACAAGGGAAATATTGCTTAATTTGCCTCTGAGGTCCTTCAAGACTCCCCTTGCTGTTTCTTTTCTTACCAGTTAAAATAAACTTTGAGACAGTCGACCCTTAAAGCCAATGGTGCTGGGGAACCTTTACCTGAGTTGCATAGCTCATTCACCCTGAAATCCATGAACTGCTTCCCAATATTACACAACTATGGTGTTGTATGTTCCTCTGCCTACAAAGAAACACATTTGTTATGGCCCTTCTGCACCCTTTATGCCAGATGTCCAAAGATCTGCTGGCATGACATTTATAAACCTATTAGCAAGGACACCTAGGGCCTGATTTAAGAAAAGTGACACCGTATCCAATGCAGCGCCATTTTTCTTGCGCCCCTTAGCACCCCTCTACCACCACCATGTGTGCGGTGTATTTAATATGTGGCACACCTTGGCGGTAGTTAGGGAACTAGCGCCAACATTATTTACGCTAGTTTGGAGCTTTGCCGGTTTAGCACTAGAAATGTTGACGCTTGTCCTGCAAAGTACATTGAGGCCCATTGAAGACAATGGTGTGCCTCCTTTTAACGCCTGCTCTGTGCAGGCATTAAAAATGCAGCTAAAAATGATGCAAAGAAATCTTTTAGATTTCATTGCACCATTTTTTCAGCGGCCCTAACCAGGGAACGGCCCCTTGCATACATTATGCCTGGCACAGGCATAATGTGGCGCAAGGGGTTACAAAGTGGCACAATGCATGCATTGCTCCACTTTGTAAATATGCTGCTGCATTTTTGCCATAATATAGCCACATTAGAATCAAAAAGAGGCTGGAGAGAATATGTAAGGCAGCCGATACAAGACCTCCAAAGACACATACAAATCTGTACTCAGAAGGTACCACACAGGTCAAAGAAGCCAGGAAGGGGGCCCTTGCGATTAAACTCGAATTCAGCACCAGCTCTGGCAAAGAACTCTTGAACATTTTCAAACAATTCACTAACCTGACAGCCTCTATTAACACAAACATCCCCTAACAGATCCTTTTCGATGACCTTTCATACATTTTCCAGAACAAAATTCTCAGGATCTAATCCATCTTTGCACCACCAACCCACCATAGAGACATCATCACCCAACCCCCCTCCCACCACCATCAAGATCATTTGCCTCTCAATAAACGTGAGCCCCCTCACCGCAGATGACAACACCAAAATTATGCACACTGTCCACTCAGGTCCCTCTCATATCCCTGCCCTCACCACATGTATAACCGGGGATGCACACTGACCAGCGCTAACCTCACCACCATCATCAGCTCATCCATCCTCAGTGGAAACTTCCCAGACAGCTGGAAACATGTGGAGGTCACTGCTCTGCTGAAAAGAACCCTTGCAAACTTAAAAGTTCTCAGCAACTAAAGGATAATTTTGCTTCTACCCTTCCTGGCCACAGTCTTGGAGAAAGAGATCAACAATCAGCTCTATTCCCATCTTGAACAGCACAACCTCCTAGACGCCACCCAGTCAGGCTTAAGAAGCAACCACAGCATGGAAACCAACAGCAACTGACAACATCCGATCAATCATGGACAGAGGAGAAGCCGATGCACTTATCCTGCCCGACATCTTGGCGGCGTTCAAGACTGTCTCTCACTGCTCCCTCATTGCCAGTCTTCCGGAATAAGGAATCCAAGGGTCCTAAGCTAGATCGCCTCCTTCCTCTCCAACAGAACAAAACAAGTCAGGCTCTCCACTTTCACCTCCAAACACAAGAAGTTCATCTGTGGAGTCCCATAGGGCTCCTTCCTCAGTCCAACCTTTTCAACATTTACATGGCACCTCTCAACTGATTTATAAGAACCCACAACATCAACATCATCTCCTACACCAATGACACTCAGCTCATCCTTTCCCTCACTGACATCAACAACACCAACAGGAAAAGCTTCTCCTCCTCCATGTCCAATGTGGCTGGATGCAAGAGAACTCTCTCAAACTCAACACTGACAAAACGGAGATCCTTATCTTTGGGAATAAGAACTTCCCCTGTGACTCCTCCTGGAGGCCACCGACCTAGGACCCGCGCTCATCCCCACAGCCCATGCCAGAAACATCAGCATCATCCTTGATGACAAGCTCTTGATGAACAAAAAGGTCAATGCCATTATCGCATCCTGCTGCCACATCTTTAGAATGCTTCACAACGTCTTCAAATGGCTCCCCATGCACACAATACGCACAGTCACCCAGGCCTTTACCACCAACAAGCTCAACTACAGCAATGCACTCTGCATAGGCATTTCCAACAAACTCATGCAAAGACTATAAACCATTCAGAACACCACCGCCAGACTTATCCTAGTTGTCCCCAGAAGTGTGCATAGCATTCTATATCTTGCAGAACTGCACTGGTTACCCATCCAGAAATGCTGCACGTTCAGGCTTCTTACCCATTCCTACAAAGCCCTCCACAATGCAGGACCTGCCTATCTCAATGACTGACTCCACCCCTACCAACCCTCCAAACAGATGCACTCCAACACTCTCTCCCTTGCACGAGTCCCCCATATACGCAAATGCAAGACAGGAGGACACGCATTCTCTTTCATTGCCACCAAAAGCTGAACCGAATGCCCTCCACTCATAAGAACCACCACTTCACTCCTCAACTTCAGCAAGAAGCTGACGACCTGGCTGGTCAACTAGGAGCCTCACTGGATCTTCACTTCTGCTCCTGCGCCTGGATAACTTCATGGGTGATAAGCTGCACCATCAAATCTACATAACATAACATAGCACAGTAAAATGCTAAAATTGCTTCAGGCCATTCTTACAAGAAAGAAACACAGGCCAATAGTGGAGTTTACTTCACCACTGGATGCTACAGTTATGTGGAGTTTATCTGTGTCCCCAAAATCCTCTATCCTTTTTTAAAGATATATTTGCAATCACAACTCCATAAAAGCAAAGCTCCCAGTTTCCCCTTACTGCTAGCCACAAGATATGCAGCTATACTTCTGACTAAGCCATGTAGTGTTCTGTATGGCTTTGAACTGGTTATTCAAGCCAGCCTGTTATTATTTTCTTCATTCTATCTTGTCTAATGTGGGACCACTCTGATATTAAAGCCAACCACTGTCAGTAATCAACCCAAACTCAAATAAGGCAAAAGCTCTCTGTGACTGGATTATTAAAAGCATCTCCCATGAACCACAGCAACACAATATCAACAGTAGCCCATAACCCACCACAGACTTCACCTGCGTATTCATTTCCCTCATCCCATGATCCATTCTCTTGCACAGCAGGTTTTAAACTTAACTGCCTAAATACTACATGTTCAGGACTTCTAGCATTTACACCCCTAAAACTGCAGAATGTCCATATCAGACAGAAAGTCCAATAAGTGTGCCTAGAGTTCGGCCTGTGCAGACAACTGTAAGTCTACAGCAGAATATCTAGGACATACTTGCAGCTCCCAGTTAAACACCATGTATGAATCATCTTTTTAGGACATAGGGGACTATTTATGAGCCCTGTGCATTCTGGCAGCACGGACTTCAAAATCATATCTATGAGCCCACGCAAAGCCACTCTCCATGGCTCTGAATAGCCTCCTAGATATGGAGTAAGGCAAGGCAGAGGAAGTCACTGCCTTGCCTTACTCTGTGCCAGGGAGGTGTTCCATGGGTGTTGCAGTGGGTTTTCCAATGCAACACCCATGGATTTTGACACATCCTCAGATTATCGAGAGCCTGTAAACTTGGGGATGTTCCAAAAATGTATGCCTTCCCAGGGCAAAAGTAATGTGGATAAATAATTGTATTTCTCCTAATTTTTTTCTCTTCCCATGTGTGCTGCATTCTGCAGCACACATAGGGGAAAACGCTGCAATGGATGTTTCTGTGCAAGAAGGGGCAATACAGGCCATGGTGCACGGATGCCTGCATTGGCACTAGACTGCCGAAATGGCATCAGCACAGCTGCCCTATACCAAATCCCCTTCAATAAGGGGCATAGAGTTAACTATTTACTTGACTTGTCTGATGTCTGTCACATGATCAATAGATACTGTGCTAGACAAACCTTCCGATCCAGCAACTGGAATCCACTAACTGGCCTGACAGCTAATTTCTCCAAGCAAACGTCAAGGCTTTCTCCTTTGTAAGGGCTTGCGTCTGTAATTCCTTCCTTCCTGTAAGAACAAAAATCACTTCTCATCCTGCAAAACATCAAAAACTGACCTTTTCTCGTGGCCACGCACCCAAATCCAGTACAGGAGCATGTTCTTAAAGGCTCCATAACACTAAAAGTATAGTCTGTCAGAGTATTATAACCTTCAAATTAAATTCCTTTAGGTTGGTCCATACCATGGTTTCTGGCATTACAGCTATTTTGAGACATTGAACTCTTGCTGCTGGTGTCCAGGGGAAGAAGTACCACACCGTCCTCAGAGGTAGCATCAATGTACCTTATCTGACCACTCCTGTGTTGCTTTAGTGGGAAGAAAGAACCGATTCTCACTTTTAATACCATTGTCAATGACCAATCACATTGTCTTCTTGTCTTGTTACCTTGTAGACTGGATGACACATAGGCAGGTGTCGAATAGTGGCAATCCAGAACACTTCACTGCAGAGGTGGGTCCGGAGAAGGTGCGAGACAATCTGATGGACATGGAAGTCAGCATTGCGCACCCAGATCTTGGCCAGGATCCAGTCCCACTCAGAGTCAGTGGGCAAGAAAATTGGGCTGTCTGGTCCTGGAATTTGGCTGATCTAATGAATAAGAGGCAACGAGAAGTCAGACGTGCAATATGAAACCAGTACAGGGCGGCAGAGGACAGTAAGGTAACCAGAACTGCTGGGCTTGCAATCTCACGAAAGAATGACAAAACATAGATAACTAGATTGATTTAAATGGATTGTGTATATTTGCTTTTTTTCTTCTGAAGACAATGCATATATTACAGAACGGTAGGTGGTTTAAATGATTGTTGAAATTGGGCATGCATTAAGGAAAGCTAATATACTCAACCTAACAAATATGTAAATATTGCATGCATGGAATAACAATAAATCTACCAAAAGCAGTTCCAAACAAAGGAACAAGAGAGGAGTGATCTAATACAAAAAACAGAGAAAAAATACTTATGAGAAATTAAATCAGAACATTTCTTCACCTCAGTTTACAAAGAGCTCACACAAATTGAGCAGGATAAGGTAACCAGCATTTGTTATATAAGAAGTGATTATGATGCAATGCAAAACCATTCCATCAGTACCACTGAGCTTTATTTACTAAAGTACAGATGCTTTCGGCATCATGTAACCAAGAAGATTCTTTGACTTAAAGGAGGTGGTAGTTGAGAACTATTCTAAGGTTCTCACCATAACTCTGAATTAACTTAAATACATTCAAAAGTTAAAACTAAATTATGTTTGATATGTCTAATTAAATTAAAAAATAGCCCTATTGTAATCCTAATACAAACCACAAACGAATAACTAATTACATCTAATTAATTAAAATCGGATTTTATTTGTTTTATACTAATTCTAACTCTGCACCCTTAAATGATGAAATAACATTAATCGTACGCCCTAGCCGAACCATATTACTAATGTAACTCTGATATTTTCATAAAAAAATTGCCTTGAATCATATTCAATTATTTAAATACTCACCTTAACTATAAATGTCTTAATGTTATTATAAAACATAAACTAAAGTAATAGGTAGTGTTGTTCTCACACTAACCCTAGCCATAATCTTTAATAACTTTCATTGTATGTGGTTTCAATTGAATTATAGTATTCCTAAACCTAAATCACACATACATTAAAAGTAATTCCCCCAATACTTTAGGCAAAATGATGGTGTAACTAAGCAAATGCAGATAAAGTAATTGTGCTGTTGAATTACTTTTGGGTAGCAAATGCTACACGGTGTAAAAGCAAAGTATGTAAATGCTGAAGTTAATGGTAGAAATTTGGTGAAAGAGGAGATCTAGCTGATGGAAAAATGTGTGAAAGAGTGGAGGGTTAGAGAAAGGAGGTCAGCTGGCTTTGCTATCAAAGGAGCCAACAATAGGTTAAAGGAGATTGTCTGTAAAGGGTGTATGAGGAGGTGGGGTTTGGGAGTGATCATGGAACTTGAGCAGGGCCCTTTTGTTCACCAGAAGATGGCGTGACCCCTCTCTCTCTCTCTTTCTCTGTCTAACAAGAGATAACCAATGGCTCTCTACAAACAGAAGGTCAAATAGGGAGCTGAGGCACACAACATTTTCACTCTTTGAGATCTCAGTTGACGACCTTCTTGCAATGTAATTATTTGTAAAATATGGTTACACTATCTCTGGCTTGCATACTGTAGTTATTAACTTTATCAACTTTATTGATAAAATAATTGTGAAATGCAGATCTTGTACGTCATTGTTGAAGAACTACATGTATGATGGTTTTCAGGTCTTCTGAAGAGCTGTAACATATTGTTTTGTGTGTCGCTTTACTGTTAATGACACAGACAGCCTGGTTACAAGTAGCCGGTTAAATTCCAAACTCTGAGCAAACAGGTGTGGTGCAATGTTTATCGCAGCTTGTAATTACAGGTCAAATTTGCCAGAATTTACCAATGGGGGAAAAGGGTCTAGTATTCAGCAGGACGGGTGGATTTTGCTGCGATAAATACAAACATTTGCATACTATTTCCCAAAACGTCAGAATATATGAATATTATAAATGAGTGTCAAATTTTATTGAGTGCAATGATTATCACATCTAAGAAGAGGCACTAATAACCCGGCCCTAAGATCGAAATAGAAATTTTAGAGTCTGACTA
The DNA here is from genome assembly GCF_031143425.1 of Pleurodeles waltl. Lineage (NCBI taxonomy): Eukaryota > Metazoa > Chordata > Amphibia > Caudata > Salamandridae > Pleurodeles > Pleurodeles waltl. The sequence continues at coordinate 137,130,642 of NC_090451.1, forward strand.
TTCACGGGTGAGTGAGACTGTCCAGCTATGTTTTTGCATAAAAGCCGCTTTGGCAGGCAAGATTTTGATGGAAAATGTCATGATTTACAGATGGGTTTACTAGTAGATTTTCCTGCCTCTTTCGCTGTGTGGGATGTACAACAAAATATTGTAACACTCACACACAGAATGCCCCATTTTCCCATATGCTACACCATCATCCCTACTTCCTGGACCAGATCCAAATGTGCATGCACTATTGTTGGAGCCTGTGTAGGACATGAATTGGGAGCATCACCACGTCCAGTATTATGGGAGGAGAGAGTTATACAGCAGGTGGCAATACCTGAGTGTCGTGACCAATTATGATACAATACAGAGGATCAAGAGAAGACTAAACCACTAAGTAGGAATTCAGCACCTTCCTTCATCCAGACAAGTAATACAAGGATGGTGGCAAGAAAAATGTGTATATGTAAACTTCCTAATGCTAAAGGGATAATCATATTTTCCCACCTGACTAATTCAGTAGTGAGAATAGTCATATCTATTACAGTTACTAACACATAATTTTTTATTTATCATGGAGTTAACACTAAAAGAAGAAAAGAAAGGATTTGCTATATAGAACTCTATACTGTATCAATACATTTTATGAAATAGAATACATCTGTCACACAATCGTTATTACTAGGCAGTCATTTTATACTATGAGAACAATTGTGGCCCTCGGTATCTGATAGAAATGAGCACGGTTACATTTTTTGAAATCAATAAATAAGTAATCCTTAATTAATGGCTGAAGGGTGTGATGAGGCTTCAAATTGTTCTGGCTCTATTATTGAATCATAGAACCTTCATCATGGCAGGGCAATGGGCATTGTAAGCTATAACCCAGTGTGAACATGGTATTCTATAGTAATTGCACGTCGTCTCTGCTGAATTTAACCTAGACCTAAACATCATGCTTAATTAGTTTTTTTTTTAAAAAGAAAGAGAAAAAGAAAAATAGTAAATTTAGAGCCCACCAGTGGTGCTATCAAATTTAATTTTTCTTAATATCAGGTCTGCCTAGCTTCGATTGCATTTCATGCCATTTTCTTCCACCACTTGACACTTCCTGTTCCTCTTCCTTTTTTGCAACTTCTTTTCACCTGTCTTCTCCCTTATACGTACCGTATTTCCCTTTTTTTCTCCTTTCTCAATTTTTCTCTAGGCCAAAATCGATGATGCTAAATAATTCCAAAAATGAGAGCTCACCGCTGCAACCGCGACAACTTTTTCCTTTCCTAAACTGTCTCTTATCACAATGACCAGCACGAGCCTTGTTGAGCATCAGTGGTCACCACACCCAGTTGGCTTTTAGAGAAATACCCTAGCATACCTTAAATTGCAAACCTGGCATGCTGAATTATTTCAAAGCACATTTATTAGCAGCATATTACATTTTAATGGATTTTTAATTTGGCATAGGAACTATATTTCCCGCAGTCAGGCAAATCTTTCTATTGATATGGTTTTCATAATGCATAGATAAAGCACAAATATTTCAAAAGTTTTACTTTGTCAATCATTTTCTTTAGCTTATGTTTACATTTTCCTGCCGTCGAAGGGCAACTGCATTAGATTGCTTTAAAGTCTATGGAAGTCGCTATAGAATAGCTGACTATCCCTACATACATTCTTATTTTTCAGATTATCATACATCCTTTTGGCTATACTGGGGGATCTGGCTCTACTCCAGTCCAACGCAGAAATCAGCTGGCCTGGACAAGAGGTCATTGTGGATACCTGGATAGCCATGGGTACAATCTCATCCTTCGGAGTCCTGTAGAGGAGACACAGAGGTGCAGCGATGAACTGCTGGCGCCCATTGATCACGTTAGCAGGGATTCCCTCGAGGATCTTGTAATCAACTATAAAGATGTTACCTTTCTGTGAAAGCAGAAAATACATTCAGACCGGATGTAATCATTCAAAATATCACACACAAGAGGGAGAAAAGTGACAACAAAGCCACCCGAGGTTTTTTTGCAGCATCATATATGGCAAGGATAACAGGAAATTGGGTCTTCGAGTTGATGGGATGGTTTCTCAAGAGAAATAAGTATTTCTTCACAGAAAAGATGGTGTCTTATTGTATAGTTTCTTAGCAAAACTTCCCACAATAAGATTGATAACTGATTCTGCAAAAAACTGACTTGGTGAAATGGGGTTATAATGCTGATAACTCACAAGGTGAAAGAGCAGGTTGGGAGTACCTATGTAAGCATGAGAGTACTCGATAACCCGCGCAGTTCCACCCTACCATTATTCGTTTGTCCCTAAATATATCCCTTGTATTTTGAAAAAGGTTCATGTTCATCCTGGATCCTGAAGGAGTGCTCAATCTGCAAATCTGGTGCTCCTAGGAAATATTATCTGGCGTGGTCTTTAAGGACAAGCCTCTCCATTAGCTCCCCCTCCTCTAAACTTTAGAAGTAGTCTAGCCTCAGCCCCTCAGCATATGCCCTGGGTGGTGTCCGCGACTGTAGCATCTGAGGCATTTGGTAGGCAGCAGCTGCATCCAGATGAGATGAATATTGGCCCCCTCTTATAAATCAAGTCCATTGGCCACAGCAGATGTGGATTTCTTTGTGCTGATTTTATTTGTAGAATTAGAGTTTTTGCGTATAATATGTGCTTCAATTTTGTAATAGAGTTGCAAACATCAGAACATGTGCACTGCAGTGATACTTTGCCATGACTAGTGTTGCATCTGTTGTTGGGTCTACTGTTACCCGATAATAAACTTCTTTATATTATATATATATATATATATATATATATATATATATATATTTAATTAATGGTTTTCCCGAAACCATGGTCGGACCGCCACTTTTTTGAGCCTCAGTATTTCGGGACTTGCTTGGTGGATATATATATATATATACTTCTTGCGAGATGAATAACAGATTCTGCCCATGGAGACGACATGCAAAAAGACTATCCCCTATTCTGCTTCCTTTGCCACCGAGACGTTCAAAAAAAGAATACAGAAGGTTTCCTTGACGTCATACCCGGGAAACTCTATATGGCAAAGGTACACAGAGTCAATAACCAACACAGTGCATTCAGGAATAGTGCAGGGAGGTCCTTCCCAGAAGCCTCTCTGAGGCGAGAAGCTCTTCCCCAACCTGGCTGAATAGATCTGTGGGAGAATATTTACGAGCCCCTTGTACCACCGTGGTGTCATTTGTTTGGGACACAACGGTGGCCCAAAGGTTGAACTTGCATCTATGAGGCCAATCAAATGCAAGGCTTTAAATGGCCTCATAGATAGGTAGTAAGGCAAGGCAGAACAAATCGCTGCATTGCCTTACTCTGTGCAAGGGAGCAAGGGAGACATGCCAGGGACGTTGTGGTGGGTGTTTCCATACAACACCCACGGATTATGACGTGTTCCCACATGTACAAAATCTTGTAAACCTGTGGATGTGCCCAAACCTTACGCCTCCCAGGGGAGGCACAAGGGGAAATATGTCTTTATTCCTCCTCGTTTTTTACTCTTCTGCATTCTGCAGCACACATAGAAAGAGGAAAAAGTCTCCATGGATTGTTCATGTGCAGGAATGTATCTCTTCCTACAAAAAAACAATCCTGCATGAAACCCAGGCACCCTTGCACGGTGGTACAAGTGTGCCTGCATTGGCGCTAGGCTGACACAACGGGGCCAGCTCAGTGGGAAAGGACAGGAATGCCCCATATGCCATAAATACGGTGCATTCCTGCCCTTTCCCTTTGATGCAGGGCAGTGTGACATGGTGACTTGCTGCACTGCCCTGTGCCAAAAGGCCATAAATATGAACCTTGGTTTTTAAGAATGCACTGACTGATTAACATGGAACTGCTTCTCATCGCCAAGAATTGGAAACATTATTGCCCCCAAACATACTGAGCATCTTTTTTGAACCAGACACACATGCTTCCCCAAAATGGAGCTGAGTGCTGTAAACATGCTCTTTACTGTGTACATACCTGAAGGCCCTATCGCTGTTTACTTTGACTTTGTGGGTGATGCCAGCAGCCCTGTGAGTCTACTGATGTGCAAACAACACCTCTCTCAGCCAGGGCCAGCATTAAGGCGGTGCGGGTGGTGCGGTCGCACCGAGTGCTGGCCTGCATTGTGGGGCGCTGACCTCAGGGGGGGCGCTGTGTTTAGCAATGACTTACATATCTTGCAATTTAAAAGCACCTGCTGGAATGTTCCTTGTGCGCCCAGGCTTCAGAAAACATTTCAAATATCGAGATAACTTGTTTGATTAATGTTCCTGCTAAGGAGAGAGAGAGATGAGTTTTGTCTAGTGACAGCTTTGACTCGCCATAAAGTAGCGTAGAGGGTTAAAATGCCTGCGGCAAAGGACAGAACTATATTTTATGGAGATAACTGTGGATTAGTAAAGCCAGGCTTCACAGGTGCTTTAAAACAAATCAAATGTATGTGGGAGAGGAGCTATGGTGAGATGAGAGGCACATTTGCTGGGTGGTAGTGAAGGAATCAGAGGAGGTGGTAATAGGGGTAGGGGTGCCAAAAAGGACTGTCGCACAGGGCACCACCAGCGCTAAAGTCACCCCTGATCTCTGCAGACATCAGAGGAGGGCTGCCACAAATGTCTATTGTTAAAAGTGTTAGTGATCTGAGAGGTAACTCAGCCTGGCGAGCACACTCTATCCACAATCACTTCCATATTTTTCACTCACACTTGAACAAGAACTGGACCAAAAAGCTCTGGAGTAGACCAGTCTGTGCCATTGTGTCCTGTGGGCCCTACAGAGTGTCCTTAAGTATTATGTGGTCTACCTTTCCTCATCTGAGTCACTCCTTCCTGAATGAGGAGATGCTCACCTGGAGCCTTTAGGGACCACAGGTCACAAGATGTCTACATTTCCAAGGGATGACTCCCAATAATCATATGCCATCAGATATGGATGTTTGCCCAGGGTTCCCAGATCCAAGATGCCCTTACATTCCATAGCAGGATTTCTGCAATGCTACTACTGTTCGCTTTGCCACAGTCTTGCTTTTCTTTCAGCTGTTTTCAGTGTTTGCAATCACCAGGATTTGCATCAAGATGCAGTATGTGAACCCCTAATCCAGGAAGAAGATTTTGGTTGCAGGATTGCAAGCTTGCATTTTGCAGGATGGAGTCTGTGGTCGGGCAGCACTTTAGAAAGTTACACGAGTTCTGGTGCTCGTGATCATGTAATGATGGTGAGCAGTACAAAATGTGTATACCCGATGGTGCTGGAACACAGATATCCCAAGAAAAATATAAATAATACCTGTACCTGTAATTCGTTCTGGAGGCACGTGCTGTCTCCCAAAATGGGCGCTACCATCTCCTCAGCTAGCGGGAAGTTGGCAGGGATTTCGGAGCACCTTCTAATGAGCACCGGGTTGGTTCCATTCAGGAACTGGTATCCGAAGAAGACATCTTCCTTCCAGTGCTGACACACATACTCTGTTGAGCAGAGAGGACAAAGTGGAATATTAATAAATGACAGACCACATTGTTTTAATCACGAAAGGGCATGTGTAGGGCAGATAAGCAGGCCAGCCTATGCAGGCAGCAAGGCACAAGAGTTCCTTATAGGAGTAGGAGCAATAAAAGCAAGGCTGCTGAGTTTTCCGACTGCTGTGTTTTACTTTCATAATTTCAGTGTAATTATGAGTGAAATTTCAACGACTATGAGTGACACTTTCTCATAAGCGATAAAGACGAGGGAACCATAGAAATATCGTAATATAGCGATAATCCTACGCCTGCCTTTGTACACCAGCGCCACGTTATGGCCTACTCGGAGCGTACCTAGCAAAGTGAGAAACTGGAACACAAAGGTTTTATCTCACATCAGGACACAATTCTTTTGCGTGACCATCTCAGGCATTGCAGTAATGCAGGACAAATGACCAGATGTGTGTTATTCTAAAGCGAGATGCGTGATACTTGGCAGGGCTGTAGAAGTCTTTGAGAATCGTGTGCACAGTGCATAGGTCATGCAATCTGTTCTACAGTAAGGGGCATATTTACAAGCCCATAGCACCACCTTGCGCCGCCCTAGCGTAATTTTTTTTATGCTCAGGAGGTGTTAAAGAGGCCTTTCTCCTGCGCTGTATTTACAAAGTTGCGCAATGCTTGTATTGTGCCACTTTGCAAACCCTTGCGCCACATTATGCCTGCGGCAGGCATAATGTATCCAAGGAGGGTGTTCCGGTGCAGGAAGGCCTGAGAAAATGGTGCAGAGAATTTTTCAGCATTTCACTGCATCATGTTTTCCGTCATTTTCAACTCCTGCTCAGAGCAGGCGTTAAAATGACACACCTATTTTAATCAAGGGGCCTCCCTGTGCTTTGCTGCACTACAGTCAAAATGTTTGATGCTAGTGCAGCTAAGTGCCACATTAGCACCAAAACTGTTGACGTTATTGTCCTAATGGCCTCCATTTTGCACCATATTGTAAGTACAGTGCAACCATGGTGTCGTTAGGTGGGGCAGGGGGCGACACATGAAAAGTGGCGCATCGAGACCGATGCACCACTTTTTAAAAAATATGCCCCTAAGCGTGTGCTTCCATGTCATGTTTTCGTGATGCAGGTACAGAGATTCAAGATAATTGTATGAGATACCAAATTAAATAAATGCAATTTGTCCAGGATGCAGCATATTAAGTGTTAAACAAGACTCAAAAAAATTAGAAAAGTATGAAGCAATGAAAAGAAGGAGGAGCGAAAGAAAGAGAAAAAGGAGGAAAGAAAGATGATAAAGGAAGAGTATCTACTTACATTCAAAAGCAAGTAGTTGTACCTATAGTTTACCTAGAATAGCTACAGAGCCACTCAGTGCTAAGGGTACCTTTCCGCGAGTGAGACACAAATGAACCTTGAGAGGCGTTACTCTATGGGACTGCTGGATTGGTACCTTGGCCTTCTGCTCTATGACTATGTCTAGGGGGCGATTTACTAACATTTTGTGCAGCACACATATAAAGTAAGAAAAGTCTTATAAGTGGTCAAGGAATAGTATTTTGTACTGGAAGGTTACTCTACCAGTACACAACCTATGCTAGACTCATGCACACACCTTTGTACTATAGCACAAGGTGTGTGTGTGGCGCACAGCAGCTAAAATCTGAGCAGATGCTAGGGGGATGAGAGAGACATATCTCTGTAGATATGGCGCTCTCCTGCTCCCACCCTGTCAAGCATTTTTGGCTGCTGCCCTGCGTTGGGTGACAGTTTAGTAAATCTGCCCATCTAGTCTCTAAAGATGGCCAGATCATGTTTAAAAGCTGTCACTCTGAAACATTAATTATTTACATCAGTGGTCCCCACCTGTGCCCAGGGTGTCCTCAGGCCTGGGACTGCAGGAAGGCACTTCTCTAGCTGGGTCCTCTGACAAACGTGCATGTTTTTATATGTATTACTTCCTTTCCATCAGTTTTAAAAGCACTGCAACCTTCCTAGTACATCCAGCAGCTTTCGGGCAAAAATAAAAGCATCAAGATAACCCTGGTGATTAATGTACCTGCTGGTGAGAGACGGGAGTTTTGTGCAGTGGCAGTTTTGACTCAGCGGTAGCACAGATGGTTAATATGCCTGTTGCAAAGAATGTGTGTCATGCAAAGAACAGTATTTCATGTGCGTAGCACAGCGGGTTACTGCTTTTGTTACAGAGATTCTTTTGTTATTGTGCAGTTCATAAATTACAATCTTAATCTAGCACAGTGAGCTATGAATTTCCATCAAAGAGCTGCATGCAAACTGCATGGCACAAATCAGAAAGTTGTATTTTTGCCCAGGCTTTCAATGTCCTTATGTTGCTAAAAAAGGGTTGCTTGCGTAGAAATACATTATTACTAAAGTAAATGCTAACCACTGTATTGTGTTCTGAATCTTGCGTTTGTGCTTCTCCAGACAAAGCACTCTTAGAAAAAGTAGATGACATGAATCCTACACGTTGCAATCCATTGTAAATTGCTCCAACACCTTACACTGCTATGAGAGGTGCTATGACACAAATTAATTACATGTGAAAGAGATGCTAGGGAGAGATGAGAGGCCCTTATGGTTTTACTTTCTTTCTCACTACATATTTATGTAAAAAAACTTTTTCTGATCTTGTGAACTTAAAAAATAAAAACAGAAATCTCTTGGGAAAAGTAGAATCTGACCTGAGGATTCAACTTGCCTAAATGAAACCAAACATTGAAAAGTTAGTCACCAAGATGCAGCACCAACCTCCCCATGAAAATGTTTTTATTTTTTTTGCATATTTTTTCAATATAAACTAATTATATCTTTTATTATGATTTAAATCGTACAAATTGTTTAGGGGTCCATGGCTACTAGTTATTATTTAGTGGGGGCCCTCAGGAGTCAAAAGGTTGGGAACCACTGACTTACATATTAAAAGCAAGCAGCCTAGAGAATAAAAACGCAAGGAAGTTGGAGGATTTTTTCATCATGAAGCTAACTCACAGAAAGGTAAAACTAGGCAGGGAAGAGTGAAAGACAAAACAGAAACGCACAACCCCCAGGTTCTAATGAAAAACTTTGAGCCCTAGCTCTTATTTTTTTTTAATTTAGACACTGCAAATGTCTGATATAACAAATTATGCGCTAGTAACGGAGATTCATATTTGGTTTGTGTTGGATCAAAACAAATGTAATCAAACATCGCCCTCTGCTGGTAAATCGCAAAAAGGCAGACCTCTTTTCTCGATGGTAATGTTTCACTTTTTCACTTGTTCCGGTAGAAACAAGACCCGTTTCCAGTATCACATCCGGGTCAGACAAGCGGGCTCATATTTACATCCTTTTGTATTTTCAGTTTGTCGTTTAAGAATACGTATAGTCGGGTCTCTGTTTTCAACTCTTCTGGCGTTAATGGCAAGAATCTTTTAATCCGTTTCGTGCATTTTGCTGCTAAATCGATTCAATGTAACCAAGTTTTAATGACATCAATAGCAAGTAACTTAAATCATGTTACACTTTCTTTGTGATCCTTAAACAATGGGGTGCAGTGTCATAGCTGATATCCTGCCTTTTACTTGCTCTGCTATATTCTGCTATTCGCTGGTAGGCTGCGCTGTCTATTTACAACTTTTAACACAAGCAGCGAATAATAAGCTTTGGTCGTCTTTCCTCACTTTGATATTTTACCGAAGGTTATTGATGGGGAGTTGTAAATCCACATGTTACACGAGTAAAAGCGATTATTTGTCAGTGATTACATTGAAAAGGAAAGCTGCTCCTTGGATTAGTGTTTTCACCTTTATTGGTAGATTAGCAGTGTTTATTATCAAAGAGGAGCGAGTCTCTGTCCAGGTCTTTGGCACTTGTCAAAGTTTCCTTCTGCATTCTCAGATTGTCTCTGTCTTTTTGTTTCTTTACACATTGAACCACTTTTCTGCTGTCAGAGGTCAACCTTTCAGTTTATTGCCATTTCTTTTAGCTCGCACAAACTCTTGAAACAAGCATTTGCAATGCAAAAGGTCTTGTATTTTCGTGAGTTAGAGCTATTGGCATTGTAAGTTCAGAACTGGACATTTCTAGCCACATAAATTGGTCAACCCTGTCTCATAATTTCGTCTTTTCCTGCCTTGTTTTGGTGGTCACTTGCAGCTGCTGACATCAGAAATCGCAAGCCCTTGAGGAGAGACGAGAAGATGACTTCTCTACCTTGCGTTATGTAAACATCTGAACAGAAATTGGAAAATAAGTCTGGAAAAGTATTTTATTTTTATTTCAACAGAATGAAAAGTCTTGCAAGCATTATTGCCTCCTTTTCAACAGGCAAAGCAGCCTGAGAAGATTTATGACCCTGCTAAAGGAGATAAGCAATGCCCTGTGTGTAATGTTCTGGGTGCTGGCAGGGAGGGGCCCTGGAGAGAGACTCGAAATGTGATGCAAGTCTAAGCAAGTTTCACATCATTGCCTCTAAGTTTAGCTACATTCTACCAGAAAGGGCATATTGTGGATTTGTGAGCAGTGAGCTAAATGACCGGGTGTTTATTTTGTAAAAGAAGCTTATTTTAGGAGCCAGAGGTAAAGGAGGACAGCACTGGAATAAAGCCAAAACAAATGTCAGTGACATTGGAGGAGGGGGGAGGAGCAGAATGCTGCAATAAAACACAGGCAGCTATCAATTTAGAAAACGAGGGGTGTTTACCAGGTGGGGTATCTAACTAAAAAGGAGGTTTACAAGTATTTCCCCTGTAAAATAAATTAAAAATACGATCAGCAAGAAATAGATATGTTTTATTTCTAAATGAATAGATAATTAAAGAAGGAAAACAGTTTGTAGAGGGCACAACACTGCCATTTAGAGCTAAAATGAAATTAATATGGGGTGAAAATGAGCTATTTCATTTGATGTTATTTCAAACAGAAATAGAAGAAGGACTCACATTTTATAAGTGTGTGATTAAACTTCTGAGATTGATCCCAAAGTAAGTCATAGTCCTGAAACTAACACTTAGAACTGGCATACCACTGCTTTTCGTTAAAGTGAGACATTGAGTGCATGTACACACTGCAGTGTTTTCTCCTTTTTCCGACCCTTTTGCAAGGAGGTCTCTAACCAGGGGCAGCGTGGATTTCCGTTCAGGAATAGGTTGTGGGCATAATTGGAGCATGGAGTTGGATTACTTTGTTTAACTGGTTCACAACAAAAAGACATCCTTGAAAGTGTAAAGGTTTTTAGAGCACTAAATAAGAAGTTACATAACGTTTGTCACTAAATGTGAATGTTGCATGAGCATTTTTGTGAGTCTCGTCCCAAATTATTTTCAAGTCTTTTTCTACAGCAGACAATTTGCCGTAAGGACCCTCAATAATCACATGTGGAACATATTCACGCAGGTTGCTTGAAAGTGTCCCATCTCGTGAAATGACATGTATTTTACAGTTTCACTGTTTCATGGAAAGTCTTATCAATGTTTGAGCTTGTGGGATGTTACGGCCGGTTTTACAAATCAACATGAAGTGCTGTGTGTTGTGGCACATTTCTAGTGCTCTTCTTCCCCAGGTAATCGCAGTCTGGTTGGCTCCCAGCTACAAAGAGTGTTCATATAAGTTACTGATCCTGGTGTTGAAAGAGATAAATGCATTTCCCCTCAAAGAACCACTTCTTAGTGATCTACAGGTACATTTCAACTTGTAACCTCTAATCAGGCAACCTTGACCTACCTGTCACCTCAAAATCTCTATGTGCAGCTTCATGATTTAAATCTTTTTACTTACTAGGACCCCTGCACTGCAACTCTGTCCCACCTAAAACTCATATTATCCTTGCTCTCTACTGACCTCTTTCAAAATCATTTTAATGGATCACCATGTTAAGGGAAGCGTAATTGCCAACTACACACCATCCTCAACTTCTTACTGAATTGGGTACTGCAAAAATACATATATATTATGTACATGTGTGTGTGTGTGTGTGTGTGTGTTTTTGTGTGAATGTGAATCACTGAAAAAAACACAGTTAAAAACTGAGTTATGAATTTGGCTGAAATGCACAAATCACTGAAATTGTCATCATGCTTACCAAAGCATCTAATACATGCCTGTTGGAAAATGGCCTTCTCTGAAGGGTCACCCCAAACCTTTTGCCTTCCTCCTCCTCTTTTTCTGACCTCATTTTTGTTGGCTTTAGGACTCTATAAACGTTAGCACTGGGTTTTACTATTGCTAACCAGTGCTAAAGTGCCTGTGCTCTCTCTCTAAAAACATGGTAATGTTGACGCGGATATGCTAATTAGAAATTATTAATAAATGCTTTTATTGTTTATAAAAGTTCATAGAGAAATAAATAGTAGAGAAAAATTAACGTGCATGTTTTGAAAATGTGCCCACTTATACAAACTTGTACTAAAAGAACTAAAAATATGTGAAATAATGAAAATGTATAATAATAATAATGTAGTAATATGTCATATTGAAATATATAACCTATGTTTCGCATTATATTGTAGAATTAACTTAGCCGAAGTCGTGGCTTAGTTTTACCAGGCCTCATGCAGAAGCTGAATTATTAGAGCATGCTGGTGAGAAGTTGAGAGAGTAGACTGACCTTGAACCACCCTGTGTTAAAGTTTGCTTAGGTAGAATTTTCTGCAATGTACCGACGGACAGGAGACGATGGAATCAAATTGAAACAATTATGTGAAGAGTAGACCAGATGTATTTTCCCAGGACTTGAACAATAGAATCACTGACTGGAGAAGAAGATGCAACATTTTCGATACCTGATGAGGCAGATGATGAGGGCATCGTACAGCGAACCAATCAACTAATTGGGAATGGAGAAATATTAGGACCCATAGATTTGTAAAATTAATATTATAGGTTAGAGTCATATCTGCCGATTGACTGACCAATTAGGAATTAGGGGGATGGACTGAAAAACTCTAATAAAAAGTCATGACACGGGGCTAAAACTTCAGATGCGAGGGGAGAATTGATGACGTCAAGAGACGCGGTTCGAGATTCTGTCATTGGGCTCATGCTCTTGAGAGCCTGATGTGTTGCTGATCGATTGATGACCTGAAGATGAAGACTGACTTTGTTGCTGATCCATTTTGTGGATAGGTAGCTATGACAATGTGACTGATTAACTTTTATGCCTTTCTTTCTAGGTACCAACTGCGCTGTTTTATAGTTTTTCTCTTAAGCTAGATGTTTTTCAAATTTACGTTTTCCAAATTGTTTTGCATGAAGTCTCACATGCTAAATGTGAATCTGGGTTAGGTGAGGGTCCTTTGGGTGACGTTGACAGTGACAAATGATTGACTGACTGATTGCTGAACTCCGCTATTGATGCCATTATATTCATCTTTGTTGGCTTATGCTGAAGCATTCGAGCATATGTTTTCTTAAATTCTGATTAGATTATGTTATTGGTGGTCATTAATAAACTAATTCTGAGTTTATTGAATAAAGTTTGATCTAACCTGATGATTTAGTATTGTAACTAATAGGGAAATAAAATACATAAAACGCATAATTGAGTTGTGGTTATTCATGAAATGTTGATTTATTGTCTCATGCTTAATGATTCTCTTAGTGGTTGTTGATTGATTACATTGATAATTGATGCTTGATTACTACGTAGCTAGGATACTCCATGCGATCCAAAAGGTTCATCGGCCTATACGCGTCCCCTTGTAAGTTTACTTATTAAGGACCAGGAGCGCTTGCAGTAGCATTGGCTCATACCCAATTGACATATTTAATTTACTTGTAGGTCTCTAGTAAAGTGCACTACATCTGCCCAGGGCCCGTAAATTAAACAAAGGTTAAAATGATGCTATTTGTAGGTGGGGAAATAAGCTAAAAACTATAAACGATTAATTTCAGTGGTTTGTTTTGGTCTTTGAGTGTTAGTTTGCTGAGCTAACTATACCTTGTGTCCCGCCATGCCATGCTTATGACCTCACTTATCACATCACTCATGATGTCATCTCAAATGTCACCATTGTCAATGGCTCTTTAGAAGCCATTGAGATTACCTCATGTTTAACATATAACATGTATAACATGTTTAAAATTAAGTGATAGTTTAGCAACTAACACAAGAACAGTTGTTTGTTAATACAATATACCTTAAAAATGGCTAATGCCTGCCTCCCAAACCATTACAATAGCTTTGGGGTCCTGGAATAAGCATACATTGTCTCATATGGAGGAGTGTGAGGTTTAGTAGTTGTGTTTGTACTGTTGCCAGGTGTCAGTCACCACTATGTAGTGATAGTAAGGACCTAGTTTCTATAGAAAAAGCGTTTTTTGTTTTGCTAATATGCTAATACCTTTGGGACCGCTTGACAAATCTGCACAAAATGTTTCCAAAAACTTTCACACTCACTCCAGATGCTGTCTGGAAAGTTTCAGGGTGATGTGTCAAGCGGGGGCTGAGAAAAAGAGGGGATCCCAAAATGCATTTTCCCCATTCATTTTTCTATAGGGATTTTGAACAGCGATAGCTCCGAAACCACTGGACAGAATTACACCAACTTTGACAGAAACGTAGCTCTTGGTTCCGAAAGAGCCCTTTTTGTTATTTGGCAGAAATCCTTTCAGTAGTTTTAGAGAAATTAAAAGAAGTTTTACAAGAGATGGAATTTTATGGTATGATGAATAGTGGTAGTATACCATCATGGACTTCACAAATCATAATATCTGTTTCATCAATAATTAGATTTTTTATGAGAGAGTTGTATACCAATTCAAGAAATGTAAACTGGATAATTGAGCGTGAGTTATAGATACCTTAGGGCACGAGATCTAGTTACATTAGGTAACTCTAATTATAACAGGTGAATTTCTGTGGTTTCGTACGTTTGAAATGTGAGCCTAACTATAATGTTCCTGTAACCTTTGTTTATTTATGTGAATTTCTATATTTTTTCATAATTCTATTTCCTAACTGTAACGTCCTTGTAACCTTTGTTTTTTGTGTGAATATATACATATATATGTATATATATCTATATATATATCTATCTATCTATATATATATATATATATATATATATATATCTATCTATATATATATAGATATAAATCAAATCAAATAAGCTGTATTCAACAGAAGTTTTCCATAAAAGCATACATACAGAATGCTGCAGAATGCAGCATACATAGAAAGAGGGAAAAAAGCCTCCCAGGATTGGTCTTGTGCAGGGCGGTGTCCCTTCTTGCACAAAACAATCGTGCATGCTGGCCTTAGGCTGCTAAAATGGAGCCAGCTCAGTGGGAAAGGGAAGGACAGGAATGCGTCATATGCCATAGATACGGCACACGCTGTGTTGCCCTGCATCAAAAGCCTATAAATATGGGCCTAAATGTATTTAGTCCAGGGCCATCACTCAAATTCTGATCTCATTGTCATTACAACCCTTACCTACTTATTAGAGAGGGTGAAGTTAAGTAGAAATGTTAAAGTTTATTTCATGCTAAATTTGGGGCTTTTGCACCACTTTTAAGTTGTGTCTGGAAAATAAAAAAAATCACCATCATCCTTCCTTTTTTCAAAGGTGTGAAGAAAATAGTTTTGAAGTTACCTTGGGAGAAAAGGGCACAGTCATATTCAATGGCAAATACGACTTGCAAAGAAATATTGCTAGTTTGTTGGGAAAGATTACACCTTGATGTAAAACTTTGGAAAAATAGGAAACTTTACAAACTATGAATAGGCCAATAACATGGATACATGTAAGATCTTTCCTCCATAATAAAACTTTACAGGCTCCACATTTTTTCTTAAATTCACCCAAGTAAACACGTTGTCATATACTATGGGAGGCTGTGGGAGAACTGGTATGATTTATTTTATAAATTCAGTGGAACTCCTCTTATCTAGGATCGGTAAATGACAGGCTCTTCATGTCTTACCTCCCAGGACCAATATTTTCTGAATGGTACAAGAACATTTGGCTCAATAGATACTTAATCTTTTTCCAGAACCAGTTGGACACAAACCTGATACAGGTGTTCTATTGAACCAGAACACCCTCTGAAGGTCATCAAGGGTCTTCCATGAATCGCAGCAGCCAGAGAAGATCTTCAACTTGCTAGACATATGTCTACAAACCAAAGGCAAGAACAACACTATGTGAGAGAAAGACAATGCCAAGCATGCTTTGTCCTTAATCTTCACCTTTAGGCAACAAAGGTCACAGACCCCTCTTACCCCATGATAAATTCCACTTGTAGACTACGATTAAACAATTATTGGACAATGTGGTACTTACGTAGATCTGTAAGGAGGCTGAGATGATAATTTGATGAGGGAAAACGTATTGTTGGAGTTAAGCTCTTTTGGGGAACTGATGTTGATGCATCTCGGTGTTCCTGGAAAAAAGTCTCTCCATCTAGAAAAACGTGAGAGACAATGTTTGTAATGCTGGTACACCAAACCATCACTGAAATTAAAGATGAGATATTTCTAATACTGAGGTCCCAATTATATTCACTCTTCAGTATTTTTGTAAAGTAGATATTTTACACTGGGTTTCTCAAAGAAGGAAACCGAGGAATTGGCTTTAGAGATTACTGTAGAGGGTTTTAAAGGGTGAGGATAATGAGCAGTAGGCTAGCATACCCTAAAACTACAGGAGCATACATGTGAAACTTGATCATAGAAGTCAGCTACTTATTTTCAGATTCTTCCCTAAACAATTTGCCACTATTAACTAGTACACAGATGACAGTCTGCCAGGGTTGCATCCACTAACCAAAATAGTTAACATACAACACCAAGACCAAATACATAAATTTCAGAGTTATCTAGCAGATAACTCCTGAATCTTTGCAAATGAACACAGGTTCAAGGAACAACTAATTATGTTACAACTTACTCCAATTATGTAATTAACCAGCTCTGCCAACTAAATGTACATCAACCAGTCAAAGTATTGGGTTCACAATTGTACAACACAACTGTACAACAAACAGTTGAGTGAATTACAACATAAATAGGCCATCAGTTGATTCCTTGGGACCCAACAAACAAGCAACAAACAATCTCAATCCAAATACTGATCAATTGAATCCTCAAATACTCCACAAAGTGATAATCAATTAACATCTTAGTTCTAGTACTAATAGGTAATCAACAGACCGTCACCCTTTTGCAGAGAATGCGAAGACTCATTATTTTACAAAGAGCCAAAATAGATAATGCAAATATAATGATTTCAAACTGAGCAGTTCTGAAATTCATATTTTTGACTGGATGCCTATTTTTAAATGGGCGAGGGAGGATATTCCACCATCCCTCATGCATTTCTGTCCTGGTCATTCCCAAACAGCGTAGCAAACCTTATGTTTTTACATTCGTGCTATAAGCAGCTAAAGCTGTCTGTCGCAGACATCAGATAGCATGGAAACCCTTACTTTTGCAAATACTATGAGTAAGCTTTGAGTCTATCCCTTGCTCACAGTAGACTTGGTGTGGTGGCCATCTAGAAGCTACAAGAAATTACAATCTAAGAAGAACATGTGCCCCATTTGGATTTGCTAATGCGTGCTCCGTACAAGTTTTCGCAAGCCAATAGCGATAGTCAATAAGTATTAGTAAAACTAGGCATTTAGCTTTGCCAATACTTATTTTATTTAAGGGTTAGGTGGATAACCATCCACTCCTGTGCTCTTTTTGTTATTTTTCTTGGATTGTTCTATTTTTACTTGTGTGTTTCCGTGCCACACAATTCGGCAACTGAATTATATTGTTGCAGAATTAATTAATTTATTACACATATGAAATGAGAAATGAAATTCATTTGAGCAATTGGTTTCTCAGTTATGGGCCATGAAATAGATCATGAAATCACAAATTATACAATAGGCCATTTAGAAAGAACCCCCTCAACTGTATCTCAAAGAGCTCAGCATCTAACTTCTCATGTGTTGAAGACAGAAAGAGACTCCCATGTGATACAATAGACTGATTGATACTTTAGGTCCTCAATGATGCACTACAGGGTATTCATTGGCTCCCTACCTGCACCACACACAGCACATAGTTCAGCTCCACGATTACACACCAAGCAACTGGCAAATAACTCAGACAGCAAAAAAATCTGTTCCTTCTCTCTCTCCAGGAGTCCACTGCAAACAGAAACAGACCATAAAACCATACCATGAAAAACTGGAATGACTAATCTTCCCTAAAAGAACGTGGACACAGCAAGTCATTTTTCTGTACTACCCCAATATGTAGATCACAGGTTGACTAGACCTCACGTGCATGTGTGAAATCAGTCTGGGTAAAAAATTTCAAACCAGCCCGACGAGCTTATTTGATGAGTTAATGTGCTGTAACATGTTGCTCTATAAGGGTGCATGGTTAGATCATGACAGTGCGTCCTGCTCGGAAAGCAGCCCCTGCCCTACAAGCTACTCAGGAGATGCCAGAGTGACAGAATGGCCTATCTAGCCCTGATCCCAAACATGACAAACACAACTTATTTTTCAGTTTCACTACCTGTAATATTGGAACGGTCCTCCTACAAGTAAATAGGTTAGCTGATTAGTAACTGGACATATCTTGGTGTGACTTCTTTCATAGAAATTGGTGGTAAACATTTGAAGGTGTTGTGACTATACAAATATCTGGTAGATTGATCTAAACTTGAGATGAATCAACATTAGAATCATGGTCTACACATTACTTTTTGCTGTGATCTATACAAAATGTAAATTTCTCAGATTTTACACAGACCTGTAGGATTCTCTTCTACTTTTCAGCTCCAATTCCCTGTGCTGCAGAAGAAGAGGGTAGGTTTCATCAGCTGCTGTCCGGGCTGAGGGAAGAAGTGAAACAAGCATTTATTTGTTATGCATGAATTATGCCAGAGGATCTGACAGGAGTTAGGATAACCATCAAGATTCTATGGTGCATTGTAAAGCGGTTCTTTTGCAGCCACCATAAGCATTGAAATGCAGTTATGGCCATCACTTTTCCTTTCCTAATGTTGATTTGCAAGTGTCCTAATAACATAAGTAATCGGCAGCATATAATTGGTACACGATGTTGTAGCACAGTACTAAACCCTACTGTGAATACTATTTGGCCAGCCATAAAATGGGACACGCTCCTACATTTAGACCCACAAGAGTGGAGGTCTCCACCACCACTGCAGAGATCTCTGTAAGGTAAAATTTAGGGGAAAAATAATAAAGTGTAATCATTATTTTTTTTAAATGTTAAATATGCTAATGTAAAATAGTTGTATCCAACCGAAAACTAAAAGAGCAACATGTTACAGCACATTAACTCATCAAATTAAATGTTCAATAAATGAGTAAATGTATTAATTTACAAATGTTAATAATGCACTCTTACTATCCTATTTATATTTAATTATTATTCAGTAAATTTGATTAAACTTATTGTTTAATGAATTGTAAATAATTTTAATTTGTTAATAACAGCTTAAAAGTGTTATTATTTTAAACAAGAAATTAGAATATTACTTTATTTAATCAGAAAAAATAAATTGAACAAACATTTAATACTAACATGTTTATTTCTGTGTGTGAATGCATGTGTGTTTGTACGTGTGTGTGATGTAACATTTACATTTCCTATGGGGTGGTCCCTGCCTCCATTATTTTCTATTTGAGTGTGCTGCAGTACCTGTGAGTGGCCATGTGTGGTGCTAGACTTAATCCCGGCTGGGCTAAAGTACATTTATGACTGGTTTGCGTTCCTTTTTGCTTTAGTATCTTTAGAAATGCAGCTTTGTGAATAGCAATGGGATTGCTATTTTGTGGGTGGGAGTTTGTATTTGCATATCCATCTCTAGACCCCTCCCCACCCCTCCCTAAGATCCAACTTATGCTTCACTATTCTGCTTTTCTTTTAGTAATAAGTATTCCCTATTTTTGTCATTCCCTAGGTTCCTCCTACATTTACTACTAAAATGTACACCTAAGTGCGCAGAGACCTCCGCACTGAAAAGAGAGAACAGGAGGAGCTCTCTGCAGACAGGTTTGCAAATAACATTTTGTAGTTCATTTGCTGTTCTTTATAGTACTACTAAAGGTGCTACTTTGTGAGGAGGCCCCAGGTAATTTCTAAAACTCAACCCAAAAATCTATAGTCTAATTACAGAGCTCTTCCTTTCCTTTTGTTCTAAAATCCACTCTTCTTTACTATTCCAAATGCATTGCAGTGTAAATGATGCATTATGGAAGGAGGATGTTAATTGCTGATCTTTGTCTAGGAGAATGGCTCCTGGATATCCAGACTAAAAGAACTGACCTTAGCTACGCTGCGCTGCATAGGGCAGTGCAGCGACATTACAGTATTGGGAACCAGGGCTAACAGACACCTTACACAGACTGAAAGCGCCTGTACCCAGCGATTTTTTTAAATAATACATTTACTGGTGGGGTGTATGTAGGAGGCTGGCCTGGTTTGTAGTGAGTACCAAGGGGTACTTACACTCTGCACCAGGTCCAGGTATCCCTTATTAGTGTAGAAGAGGTGTCTAGCAGCTTAGGCTGATAGAAAAGGTAGCTTAGCAGAGCAGCTTAGGCTGAACTAGGAGACATGCAAAGCTCCCACTATACCACTAGTGTCATATGCACAATATCATAAGAAAACACAATACACAGATATACTAAGAATAAAGGTACTTTATTTTTATGACAATATGCCAAAAGTATCTCGGTGAGTACCCTCAGTATGAGGATAGCAAATATACACAAGATATATGTACACAATACCAAAAATATGCAGTAATAGCAATAGAAAGCAATGCAAGCAATGTACAGTCACAATAGATTGCAATGAGAGCACATAGGTATAGGGGCAACACAAACCATATACTTCAAAAGTGGAATGCGAACCACGAATGGACCCCAAACCTATGTGAGCTTGTAGAGGGTCGCTGGGAATGTAAGAAAACAGTGAGGGTTAGAAAAATAGCCCTCCCCAAGACCCTGAAAAGTAGGTGTAAAGTGCACCTAATTTCCCCAGAGAGCACAGAAGTTGTGATAGGGGAATTCTGCAAGGAAGACCAACACCAGCAATGCAACAACGATGGATTTCTGGACGAGAGTACCTGAGGAACAAGGGGACCAAGTCCAAGAGTTGCGACAAAGTCGAGATTGGGCAGATGCCCAGGAAATGCCAGCTGAGGGTGCAAAGAAGCTGCCACCGGATGGTAGAAGCTGTGGATTCTGCAAGAACGAAGAGGACTAGGAATTTCCCCTTTGGAGGATGGATGTCCCACATCGTGAAGAAGCTTGCAGAGGTGTTCCCACGCAGAAAGACCGCAAACAAGCCTTGCTAGCTGCAAGGGTCGCGGTTAGGGTTTTTGGATGCTGCTGTGGCCCAGGAGGGACCAGGATGTCGCCAATTGCGTGAGGAGACAGAGGGGGCGCCCAGCAAGACAGGGAGCCCTCTCAGAAGCAGGCAGCACCGGCAGAAGTGCCAGAACAGGCACTACGAAGAAGAGTGAACTGGAGCTCACCCGAAATCACAAAAGAAGATCTCACGATGCCGGAGGACAACTCTGGAGGTTGTGCACTGCAGGTTAGAGTGTCGGGGACACAGGCTTGGCTGTGCACAAAGGAAATCCTGGAAGAGTTCACAGGAGCAGCTGCAAATCACGCGGTACCCAGCAATGCAGTCTAGCGTGGGGAGGCAAGGACTTACCTCCACCAAACTTGGACTGAAGAGTCACTGGACTGTGGGAGTCACTTGGACAGCGTTACTGAGTTCCAGGGACCACGCTCGTCATGCTGAGAGGGGACCCAGAGGACCGGTGATGCAGTCTTTTGTTGCCTACGGTTGCAGGGGGAAGATTCAGTCGACCCACGGGAGATTTCTTCAGAGCTGCTAGTGCAGAGAGGAGGCAGACTACCCCCACAGCATGAACCACCAGGAAAACAGTTGAGAAGGCGGCAGGATCAGCGATACAAGGTTGCAGTAGTCATCTTTGCTACTTTGTTGTGGTTTTGCAGGCGTCCTGAGCAGTCAGCGGTCGATTCCTTGGCAGAAGGTGAAGAGAGAGATGCAGAGGAACTCTGATGAGCTCTTGCATTCGTTATCTAAAGAATTCCCCAAAGTAGAGACCCTAAATAGCCAGAAAAGGAGGTTTGGCTACTTAGGAAGGAGGATAGGCTAGCAACACAGTTAAGAGCCTATCAGAAGGAGTCTCCGACGTCACCTGCTGGCCCTGGCCACTCAGAGCAGTCCAGTGTGCCAGCAGCACCTCTGTTTCCAAGATGGCAGAGGTCTGGAGCACACTGGAGGAGCTCTGGGCACCTCCCAGGGGAGGTGCAGGTCAGGGGAGGGGTCACTCCCCTTTCCTTTGTCCAGTTTCGCGCCAGAGCAGGGCTGGGGGATCCCTGAACCGGTGTAGACTGGCTTATGCAGAGATGGGCACCATCTGTGCCCATCAAAGCATTTCCAGAGGCTGGGGGAGGCTACTCCTCCCCAGCCCTGACACCTTTTTCCAAAGGGAGAGGGTGTAACACCCTCTCTCTGAGGAAGTCCTTTGTTCTGCCTTCCTGGGCCAAGCCTGGCTGGACCCCAGGAGGGCAGAAACCTGTCTGAGGGGTTGGCAGCAGCTGCAGTGAAACCCCGGCACAGTTAGTTTGGCAGTGCCCGGGTCTGTGCTTGAGACTCGGGGATCATGGAATTGTCTCCCCAATGCCAGAATGGCATTGGGGTGATAATTCCATGATCTTAGACATGTTACATGGCCATGTTCGGAGTTACCATTGTGACGCTATACATAGGTAGTGACCTATGTATAGTGCACGCGTGTAATGGTGTCCCCGCACTCACAAAGTCCGGGGAATTTGCCCTGAACAATGTCGGGCACCTTGGCTAGTGCCAGGGTGCCCACACACTAAGTAACTTAGCACCCAACCTTTACCAGGTAAAGGTTAGACATATAGGTGACTTATAAGTTACTTAAGTGCAGTGGTAAATGGCTGTGAAATAATGTGGACGTTATTTCACTCAGGCTGCAGTGGCAGGCCTGTGTAAGAATTGTCAGAGCTCCCTATGGGTGGCAAAATAAATGCTGCAGCCCATAGGGATCTCCTGGAACCCCAATACCCTGGGTACCTCAGTACCATATACTAGGGAATTATAAGGGTGTTCCAGTATGCCAATGTGAATTGGTGAAATTGGTCACTAGCCTGTTAGTGACAATTTGGAAAGCAAAGAGAGAGCATAACCACTGAGGTTCTGGTTAGCAGAGCCTCAGTGAGACAGTTAGTCATCACACAGGGAACACATACAGGGCACACTTATGAGCACTGGGGCCCTGTCTGGCAGGGTCCCAGTGACACATACAACTAAAACAACATATATACAGTGAAATATGGGGGTAACATGCCAGGCAAGATGGTACTTTCCTACACAACCCCCCCCCCCCCCCCCCCCCAAACGAAGGACAATAAGACTAGCAGGCCTGTGTAAGAATTGTCAGAGCTCCCTATGGGTGGCAAAATAAATGCTGCAGCCCATAGGGATCTCCTGGAACCCCAATACCCTGGGTACCTCAGTACCATATACTAGGGAATTATAAGGGTGTTCCAGTATGCCAATGTGAATTGGTGAAATTGGTCACTAGCCTGTTAGTGACAATTTGGAAAGCAAAGAGAGAGCATAACCACTGAGGTTCTGGTTAGCAGAGCCTCAGTGAGACAGCTAGTCATCACACAGGGAACACATACAGGGCACACTTATGAGCACTGGGGCCCTGTCTGGCAGGGTCCCAGTGACACATACAACTAAAACAACATATATACAGTGAAATATGGGGGTAACATGCCAGGCAAGATGGTACTTTCCTACACAACCCCCCCCCCCCCAAACGAAGGACAATAAGACTAGCAGGCCTGTGTAAGAATTGTCAGTGGTAAATGGCTGTGAAATAACGTGGACGTTATTTCACTCAGGCTGCAGTGGCAGGCCTGTGTAAGAATTGTCAGAGCTCCCTATGGGTGGCAAAAGAAATGCTGCAGCCCATAGGGATCTCCTGGAACCCCAATACCCTGGGTACCTCAGTACCATATACTAGGGCATTATAAGGGTGTTCCAGTATGCCAATCTGAATTGGTGAAATTCGTCACTAGCCTGTTAGTGACAATTTGTAAAGCAGAGAGAGCATAACCACTGAGGTTCTGGTTAGCAGAGCCTCAGTGAGACAGTTAGTCATCACACAGGGAACACATACAGGGCACACGTATGAGCACTGGGGCCCTGGCTGGCAGGGTCCCAGTGACACATAGACTAAAACAACATATATACAGTGAAATATGGGGGTAACATGCCAGGCAAGATGGTACTTTCCTACACAACCCCCCCCCCCCCCCCAAACGAAGGACAATAAGACTAGCCATGACCTGATGAGTCTTCATTGTCTAAGTGGAAATATCTGGAGAGTCCATCTGCATTGGAGTGGGTACTCCCAGGTCTATGTTCCACTGTATAGTCCATTCCCTGTAGAGATATGGACCACCTCAACAATTTAGGATTTTCACCTTTCATTTGTTTTAGCCAAAGTAGTGGTTTGTGGTCTGTCTGAACAATGAAGTGAGTGCCAAACAGGTATGGCCTCAACTTCTTCAGTGCCCAGACCACAGCAAAGGCCTCCCTCTCTATGGCAGACCAACGCTTTTCTCTAGGGGTCAACCTCCTGCTGATAAAAGCAACAGGTTGATCCTGGCCCTCAGAATTGAGTTGTGATAAGACTGCCCCTACCCCTAATTCAGATGCATCAGTTTGAACAATGAATTTCTTGGAGTAACAAGGGCTTTTTATGACAGGTGCGGAGCCCATGGCCTGTTTGAGCTCCTCAAAAGCTTTCTGACAGCTAGCTGTCCACAATACCTTTTTAGGCATTTTCTTTGAAGTGAGGTCATTAAGAGGGGCTGCAATGGAGCCATAGTTCTTTATGAACCTCCTGTAATACCCAGTGAGGCCTAAGAAGGCTCTCATCTGGGTCTGAGTTGTAGGGGTAACCCAATCTATAATAGTTTGGATTTTCCCCTGAAGTGGTGCAATCTGTTCTCCACCTACAAGGTGTCCCAGATAAACCACTTTCCCCTGCCCTATCTGGCACTTTGAAGCCTTGATAGTGAGGCCTGCCTTTTGCAGGGCCTCCAAAACTTTCCATAGGTGGACCAGGTGATCATCCCAGGTGGAGCTAAAGACAGCTATATCATCTAGATATGCTGCACTATAAGCCTCCAACCCTTGCAGGACTGTATTCACCAACCTCTGAAAAGTGGCAGGTGCATTTTTCAAACCAAAGGGCATTACTGTGAACTGGTAGTGCCCTCCAACAGTCGAAAATGCAGTTTTTGCTTTAGCATCCTCTGATAATTTGAGCTGCCAATACCATGCAGTCAAATCAAAGGTGCTTAGATACTTGGCAGATGCCAGTGTATCTATTAGCTCACCTGCCCTGGGTATAGGGTGAGCATCAGTTTTAGTTACCTGGTTGAGACCTCTGTAATCCAAACAAAATCTCATTTCTTTTTTTCCATCTTTGGAATTAGGTTTTGGTACCACAGGAGAGGCCCATGGACTTTCAGAGTGCTCAACCACTCCCAGTTCAAGCATTTTCTGAACCTCTTGTTTTATGCAGTCCCTTACATGGTCAGGCTGCCTATAGATCTTACTTTTGACAGGCAAGCTGTCTCCAGTATCTATAGTGTGCTCACACCAAGAAGTGGTGCCTGGCACAGTAGAAAAGAGTTCAGAAAACTGACCCAGGGGATTTATGCAGTGGTCTTTCTGCTCAGCAGTAAGACAATCTGCCAAAACTACACCTTCCACTAGAGCATCTTGCTCTGTGGAAGAGAAGAGATCAGGGAGAGGGTCACTCTCTTCTTCCTGTCCTTCATCTGTTGCCATGAGCAGGGTGAGATCAGCCCTGTCATAGTAGGGTTTCAGGCGATTGACATGGAGCACCCTAAGGGGACTCCTGGCAGTGTTAAGTCAACCAAGTAGGTGACTTCTCCCTTCTTTTTAACAATAATGTGGGGTCGACTCCATTTGTCTTGTAGTGCTCTTGGGGCCACAGGCTCCAAGAACCACACTTTCTGCCCTGGTTGGTACTGAATCAGAACAGCCTTCTGGTCATGCCATTGCTTTTGGAGCTCTTGGCTGGCCTGAAAGTTTTTGCTGGCCTTTTTCATATACTCAGCCATTCTGGATCCTAGGCCAAGTACATAGTCCACTATGTCTTGCTTAGGAGCCTTTAAAGGTTGTTCCCAACCCTCCTTTACAAGTGTTAGAGGACCTCTTACAGGGTGCCCAAATAGGAGTTCAAAGGGGCTGAAGCCCACTCCTTTCTGGGGTACCTCCCTGTAAGCAAAAAGGAGGCAAGGTAACAGGACATCCCATCTCCTCCTGAGTTTTTCAGGGAGTCCCATTATCATTCCTTTGAGAGTTTTGTTAAACCTCTCAACTAGTCCATTTGTTTGTGGATGATAAGGCGTGGTGAATTTGTATGTTACACCACATTCCTTCCACATGGCCTTTAAGTATGCAGACATAAAGTTGCTACCCCTGTCTGATACTACCTCTTTTGGGAAACCCACCCTGGAAAGATTCCCAGGAGGGCCTTTGCCACTGCAGGAACTGTAGTGGTCCTTAGAGGAATTGCTTCAGGATATCTGGTGGCATGGTCCACTACCACTAAGATAAACCTATTGCCTGAAGCAGTAGGAGGGTCAAGGGGGGCAACTATGTCAACCCCTACCCTTTCAAAGGGAACCCCAACCACAGGTAGTGGAATAAGGGGAGCCTTTGGGGTGCCACCTGTTTTGCCACTGGCTTGACAGGTGACACAGGACTTACAAAATTCCTTTGTGTCCTCTGACATTCTAGGCCAATGAAACTGGGGGACAAGCCTATCCCATGTTTTCATCTGCCCTAAATGTCCAGCCAAGGGAATGTCGTGGGCTAGAGTTAGGAGGAACTCTCTGTATTGCAAGGGAATAACCAATCTCCTGGCAGCTCCAGGTTTTGGGTCCCTTGCCTCTGTATACAAGAGGTTGTCCTCCCAGTAAACTCTGTGAGAGTCACTGACATCCCCATTTTGCTGTTTGACAGCTTCTGTCTTAGACCCTCTAGTGTAGGACAGGTCTGCTGTGCCACACTCAGCTCCTCCCTGGCAGGCCCCCCTCCACCCAAAAGCTCAGCAGTGTCTGCTTCCAGCTCCTCTGGTGAAGGTTCTGCACAGGGTGGAAATTCTTCTTCCTCAGAAGTTGAATCCACTGTAGAGGGAGGGATAGTAGGTAGTGTTTTACCTTTACTAACCTTAGCTTTAGGGAGCACTTGGCCCATTGTTCCAGGATCCAAGTCACCCTGTCCTTTTTGCTTTTCGGCCTGAGCCCTTGTCAAAGCAAAAATATGCCCAGGAATGCCCAGCATTGCTGCATGAGCCTCCAACTCCACTTCTGCCCAAGCTGATGTCTCTAAATCATTCCCTAGTAGACAGTCTACAGGTAAATCTGAGGCAACCACAACTTTCTTTGGACCAGTGACCCCCCCCCCCCCCAGTTGAGATTCACAACAGCCATGGGGTGGCTAAGAGTGTTGTTATGAGCATCAGTCACTTGGTACTGGTGACCAAGTAGGTGTTGTTCAGGGTGGACCAGTTTCTCGATTACTATGGTAACACTGGCACCTGTGTCCCTGTAGGCCTGAACCTCAACACCATTTATTAGGGGAAGTTGCTTGTACTTATCCATATTAAGGGGACAAGCAACCAAGGTGGCCAAATCAATGGCACCTTCAGAGACTAGCACAGCCTCTGTGGTCTCCCTAACAAGACCAACCCCAACTAAATTACCAAAAGTGAGCCCAGCTACTCCCTTGGATTGGCTATTAGTAGGTTTGCTCCGACCACCACTGCTATTACTAGGGGCACTAGGTGTAGCAGCAGGGCTTGTAGTGGTGGGAGGCTTGGTGCTTTTCTTTGGACAACTGGCATCAGTTGTCCAATGGCCTTTTACTTTACATAAATAGCACCATGGTTTCTTTACTTGATTAGAAGAGGATTTGGGCCCACCACCCCCACCAGAGTGTTTTTGTGGGCCTGATGAAGACTCATTTTTAGATTTGTCCCCACCCTTGTCTGAAGACTTACCATCCTTCTTCTTGCCATCCTTGTCACCCCCTGTATGAACTTTTCTGTTCACTCTTGTTCTGACCCATTTGTCTGCCTTCTTTCCCAATTCTTGGGAAGAGGTCAGATCTGAGTCCACTAGATATTGGTGTAACAAATCAGACACACAGTTATTAAGAATATGCTCTCTCAGGATTAGGTTATACAGGCTTTCATAGTCAGAAACTTTACTGCCATGTAACCACCCCTCCAAGGCCTTCACTGAATGGTCAACAAAGTCTACCCAGTCTTGTGAAGACTCCTTTTTGGTTTCTCTGAACTTGATCCTGTACTGTTCAGTGGTTAAGCCATAACCATCTAGGAGTGCATTCTTAAGAACTGTAAAATTATTGGCATCACTTTCCTTCACAGTAAGGAGCCTATCCCTACCCTTTCCACTGAAAGATAGCCATAGGATAGCAGCCCACTGCCTTTGAGGGTACCCCTGTGCAACACAGGCCCTCTCAAGTGCAGCAAACCACTTGTTAATGTCATCCCCCTCCTTGTAAGGGGGAACTATCTTATGCAGATTCCTAGAATCATGCTCTTTCACAGGATTACTATCTGTAACACTGCTGCTGCCACCATGGGGTCCAAACCCCAACCTCTGCCTTTCTTTTTGTAAGTCTAAAGTTTCCCTGTCTAGAGCCAGCTGTTGCTGTTTAAGCTTCAGCCTGGACTCTTCCACTCTCAATCTATTGAGTTCCCTTTCTAACATTCTGTCATTACGGTGGGTGGGTTGGGCATGCTTAGACACAGAAGAATGGTGTGAATGAACAGAGGGAGACCTGTCCCTAACAGTTGGCACCCTAACAACCTGGCCTATAGGAATGACATCCCTACTGTGATGAGAGCTCACATTAGTACCAGCTGTGCTAGGGGGTCTGCTAAGGGGCAGGTTGGAAAGAATACCATCTAACATTCTTATTGGGGCTACCCCAGAATCAGAGTGTGAACCATCTGCTAACTTCTCACCAGATGTGCCAGCTAAGGCCTTATCATTTTCAATGAGCATGTTAACTAACAATTCTCTAGAGGGATTCTTCCCTACCCCTAAACCTCTATCAATGCAGAGACTCCTTACACCTTTCCAGTTAAGGTGGTCATAAGCTGTGCTGGCCAGATCAAGAGTCAGACCTGTACCAGACATGATAGAAAAGAGTTTAAGGGACAGAAAAAGAAAGAAAAAGTTTCAGAACTTTTTAAGGAAACCGAAAAAAACTTTTTCAACTTTTTAGAACTTTTTGAAAATTTTAGAGGTACTTTTCAGCACTCAGCAATAGAGTAAGAGAAGAAAAGCAAAACTTTTTGGTTAGGTGTACATACACTGAACTTGTTTTGTATATTTTTCTCTTATGAAAAGTACAAAATGACAAAGTGGTAAGTAGTTGCAAGTACTTATCCCACCGCTGCACAACCAATGTAGGAGGCTGGCCTGGTTTGTAGTGAGTACCAAGGGGTACTTACCCTCTGCACCAGGTCAGGGTATCCCTTATTAGTGTAGAAGAGGTGTCTAGCAGCTTAGGCTGATAGAGAAGGTAGCTTAGCAGAGCAGCTTAGGCTGAACTAGGAGACATGCAAAGCTCCCACTATACCACTAGTGTCATATGCACAATATCATAAGAAAACACAATACACAGATATACTAAAAATAAAGGTACTTTATTTTTATGACAATATGCCAAAAGTATCTCAGTGAGTACCCTCAGTATGAGGATAGCAAATATATACAAGATATATGTACACAATACCAAAAATATGCAGTAATAGCAATAGAAAGCAATGCAAGCAATGTACAGTCACAATAGATTGCAATGAGAGCACATAGGTATAGGGGCAACACAAACCATATACTCCAAAAGTGGAATGCGAACCACGAATGGACCCCAAACCTATGTGAGCTTGTAGAGGGTCGCTGGGACTGTAAGAAAACAGTGAGGGTTAGAAAAATAGCCCACCCCAAGACCCTGAAAAGTAGGTGTAAAGTGCGCCTAAGTTCCCCAGAGAGCACAGAAGTCGTGATAGGGGAATTCTGCAAGGAAGACCAACACCAGCAATGCAACAATGATGGATTTCCGGACAAGAGTACCTGAGGAACAAGGGGACCAAGTCCAAGAGTTGCGACAAAGTCGAGATTGGGCAGATGCCAAGGAAATGCCAGCTGAGGGTGCAAAGAAGCTGCCACCGGATGGTAGAAGCTGTAGATTCGGCAAGAACGAAGAGGACTAGGAACTTCCCCTTTCGAGGATGGATGTCCCACGTCGTGAAGAAGCTTGCAGAGGTGTTCCCACGCAGAAAGACCGCAAACAAGCCTTGCTAGCTGCAAGGGTCGCGGTTAGGGTTTTTGGATGCTGCTGTGGCCCAGGAGGGACCAGGATGTTACCAATTGCTTGAGGAGACAGAGGGGGCGCCCAGCAAGAGAAGGAGCCCTCTCAGAAGCAGGCAGGACCCTCAGAAGTGCCGGAACAGGCACTACGAAGAAGAGTGAACCGGAGCTCACCCGAAGTCACAAAAGAAGATCCCACGACGCCGGAGGACAACTCAGGAGGTTGTGCACTGCAGGTTAGAGTGTCGGCGACCCAGGCTTGGCTGTGCACAAAGGAAATCCTGGAAGAGTGCACAGGAACCGGAGCAGCTGCAAATCACGCGGTACCCAGCAATGCAGTGTAGCGTGGGGAGACAGGGACTTACCTCCACCAAACTTGGACTGAAGAGTCACTGGACTGTGGGAGTCACTTGGACAGAGTTGCTGCATTCCAGGGACCACGCTCATCATGCTGAGAGGGGACCCAGAGGACCGGTGATGCAGTCTTTTATTGCCTGCGGTTGCAGGGGGAAGATTCCGTCGATCCACGGGAGATTTCTTTGGAGCTTCTAGTGCAGAGAGGAAGCAGACTACCCCCACAGCATGCACCACCAGGAAAACAGCCAAGAAGGCGGCAGGATCAGCGATACAAGGTTGCAGTAGTCGTCTTTGCTACTTTGTTGCGGTTTTGCAGGCGTCCTGAGCAGTCAGCGGTCGATTCCTTGGCAGAAGGTGAAGAGAGAGATGCAGAGGAACTCTGATGAGCTCTTGCATTCGTTATCTAAAGAATTCCCCAAAGCAGAGACCCTAAATAGCCAGAAAAGGAGGTTTGGCTACTTAGGAAGGAGGATAGGCTAGCAACACAGGTAAGGGCCTATCAGAAGGAGTCTCTGGCGTCACCTGCTGGCCCTGGCCACTCAGAGCAGTCCAGTGTGCCAGCAGCACCTCTGTTTCCAAGATGGCAGAGGTCTGGAGCACACTGAAGGAGCTCTGGGCACCTCCCAGGGGAGGTGCAGGTCAGGGGAGTGGTCACTCCCCTTTCCTTTGGCCAGTTTCGCGCCAGAGCAGGGCTGGGGGATCCCTGAACCGGTGTAGACTGGCTTATGCAGAGATGGGCACCATCTGTGCCCATCAAAGCATTTCCAGAGGCTGGGGGAGGCTACTCCTCCCCAGCCCTGACACCTTTTTCCAAAGGGAGAGGGTGTAACACCCTCTCTCTGAGGAAGTCCTTTGTTCTGCCTTCCTGGGCCAAGCCTGGCTGGACCCCAGGAGGGCAGAAACCTGTCTGAGGGGTTGGCAGCAGCTGCAGTGAAACCCCGGGAAAGTTAGTTTGGCAGTACCCGGGTCTGTGCTAGAGACTCGGGGGATCCTGGAATTGTCTCCCCAATGCCAGAATGGCATTGGGGTTACAATTCCATGATCTTAGACATGTTACATGGCCATGTTCGGAGTTACCATTGTGACGCTATACATAGGTAGTGACCTATGTATAGTGCACGCGTGTAATGGTGTCCCCGCACTCACAAAGTCCGGGGAATTTGCCCTGAACAATGTGGGGGCACCTTGGCTAGTGCCAGGGTGCCTACACACTAAGTAACTTAGCACCCAACCTTCACCAGGTGAAGGTTAGACATATAGGTGACTTATAAGTTACTTAAGTGCAGTGGTAAATGGCTGTGAAATAACGTGGACGTTATTTCACTCAGGCTGCAGTGGCAGGCCTGTGTAAGAATTTTCAGAGCTCCCTATGGGTGGCAAAAGAAATGCTGCAGCCCATAGGGATCTCCTGGAACCCCAATACCCTGGGTACCTCAGTACCATATACTAGGGCATTATAAGGGTGTTCCAGTATGCCAATCTGAATTGGTGAAATTCGTCACTAGCCTGTTAGTGACAATTTGTAAAGCAGAGAGAGCATAACCACTGAGGTTCTGGTTAGCAGAGCCTCAGTGAGACAGTTAGTCATCACACAGGGAACACATACAGGGCACACGTATGAGCACTGGGGCCCTGGCTGGCAGGGTCCCAGTGACACATAGACTAAAACAACATATATACAGTGAAATATGGGGGTAACATGCCAGGCAAGATGGTACTTTCCTACAGTGTAACACCCCCCCCACCCCACCCGAGGTTACACCCCTGTTAAAAATGCCCTTGTGGGGAGAATGTCGCCTTTCTATGCCCATTGTTGCAGTAAGAAGTAAGAAGCATAGGGGCATTGAGGACCGAGCACTGCAAGTGTAGTGCACGACCATAGGCAATATATGTACTTACTTCTTAACTGCATTAAGGTACCTCTATTACCTGCCTTCTGGCAGTGACTCAAAGTGTTCGTGTTAGGCTTTGAATACTACAGAATGACTATTAAAGTAGACGCCTTTCTCCAGATTATGATAATTTTCTGTTATTCATGGTCCGATAGAGGGTGCTTATCTCAGACGTGTGAAATCTACGGGACATTTGTCAAGATTCATTAAAGATTCATATGGTTTACTATTGGAACGAGCTGAGATAGTGATGCAGGGAAATTGTAAACTATTACGTAAGGAAAATTTAAATTTCAATAATTTTTGGCAAGTTCTTCATAAGATCGTAGAAGTAAAATATTGATCCATGCTCCAAAGACTTTACAAAACGTAGAAAAAAGGAAGTGGAAATTAATTTGCTGCTAAGGCATAACAAAAGCATGATTTTATCACCGGGTGAACTTCAATTTAGAACAATTAATCAAAATATGTTTATAAATGTTGCCACCTGGTACAGGATGGCATTTTAGTGCCAAGTAACTATAGAACGATGCACGAACCATACCTGCGTGTTATTACTACGAATTAACACTTTTCCCAGGTTGGACTATGAGTTAGTAAGGCCAAAAGCACAGGTGAAGAGCAATATCTGGGGATTTATTAAGAAGCATAGAGACACTAAACAGCACCTATAGTCGTCATGGCCTGGTGGTCCCAAACAAGGCCTTAAAAGAATGTGAATTGGCATGCTTGGAAAATCTATTATTTAATAACTGTCCAAAAAATAAATGGCTACCGACATAATGGCACACAGATCTTTATGATGAATGTTTACCAAAAGGACCTTAAAATGATCAGTTACCATAAAGTACAATATCCTTTACAATGGCTTGAAAAATTGATACTTTCACTTTTAGACGTCATCATTCGGCCTTGAACCGGTTGCATCGCATTTGTCCAACAATACACAGTAAACACATTCCCACAACTGGATATAGCAAAAGCAACTTCACCAGTGTCTCGGATACTGGTGCCCAAGCTGCTATTGCTGTACATCAGATATAAAGATACATTTCCATTGTTGGACTTGGGCGCAGGTGTCCCATTATTCCGATGGAATGCAATTAGAGAAAATAGGATGCAAACTTACTCAGGTTCTTCAGACCCATACGGCAACTCGTAGAAAAGTTGTATTTTTTCCCTCTGAGAGTAAACAGTAGATTACATGTGTAGTCCCAGCACAATAAAGTAATGATGCCGTGTAAACTTTAATAATCATTATCCTGGCACGGCACTACTACCAGTGGTGAAATGAAATGAAATGAAGGGTCCGATTTAGGCAAGGAAATGGCGGAACGTCCACTAACAGGAAGGGAGTCCTGTCTACCTACATCTTCGCTCCAACACCCTCTTATGAAGACAGAATTCCCAATATCGGCGCTGCCACATGTTCTGCCATTTGTCAGGGGTGAAACTGTCCAAACCGGTGATGGAATGGCCGCCCATCTTAGGCTTTCTGGGTGGTCACCATTTTCAAAGAGGTCATCTCCTTGGAAGGGCATCGTGCAAACCGTTGGAGTGTTGCATGGAAGCCCTTCGGGTGTTCCTGGAGTGCACTACCTAGATGCTTTGACAATGATGTGACAATGGTGGAGTTAATGTCACTGTTTTCACCCAAGATGGGCCTCTAGCGACAGTGGAAGTCATCAATGGGAAATACAAACACAACTGCGACAGCATTGTATAGGGTGCATATTCTTCAATAATGTGGCACATGCATTTCTTTGTCAACCTGGGTGCTGGATTGTCCACTTACCAAAAACAAATATAGTTTCTAAATGTACCCTGACTGTGATAGGAAGGATGGATTCTGGGATACTCCGATTAAAGCAAATCGGAAACTAATATCTAATTCTTTTTGGGAATAAATCAACTGAAACTATTCAACAACAATTGGGGCTTTATGAATCTATGAGAGCAGAAACTTAATTTTTTAGTTAAAATAGAAAATAAAAAACTTTGGGGAACAAGTATTGTGTGATCTACTTGGGTCTGTAAATACATTTCTTTTTATCCAGAAAGTTAAACGTAAAACGCATAATAATCAACCCTCATGAAGATGCGTACACAGCATAACATTTAAAAGTAAAGGATGTGGATAAAGTTGTGTTTAAGGCTGTTTCATGGTATTACGACCAAAATCACCGTAAAAGGTTGACCATGTAATTTTACTTTCCAATTAAATGTAATTATGAAACAGGTTACTAATGGGGGGGGGGACAATATTCAAGATATGTTGGGGCTAACTGTAATTTAGTTTCTGAAAGTTTACAACATAAGATGATAAAAGAAAATGAGTTCATTTTTCAATGAAGAAAACACTGCTAGTACCACAGACTAACATTTTTTATGCATCTTGAGTTTACCCTAACAATACTTATTAAGATCAGGGTGAAGTACACTTTTTCTCCTAGGCTCAGGATAGTATTTGAGATAAGTGCGAAGGTGCCCCACATATGTTTTTTATTTCTACGAGTCCTTCCACTAATTAATTCCTCTTGTCGATCTAATGAATAAGGTGTATGGAGGAATTTTCAATTTCAAGCCCGACCTCACAAATGTTGTTTGATTAAGATTCGTGAACATTCATCAGCGCCTAATAGGGCAGTCCCTGATATGCAGGACATGTTAGAACAAATTAACCATGTTCTATCGACCCCATGCTTCTGCAATGACTTTTCTACCCTCATACAAAGGATAATCAATAATTCTGACCCAGATCAGGTTTTACTTAGGGACTGCCCTACATAGGCATCCTTAAGGAATCGCCAGGGGTCCCTGCTGTGCAGCAGCGGCTCATCCATATGGGCTGAGTAGTCATGTCCCCTACCTTTTTCCTGACGTGAGGAGTGTCTGTCAGGCTGAACAAAAGTCAGTCTGACAGATACTCTTCTGGTTCAGGTCAGGCAGCCAGGAGCTGGACATGTGCTAAATGCCTGGCTCCCTGAGCTGAACTTTGCTGGGCTGAAAAAGTCACAGCCCTGTGGGCGTGACCTCTTCAGCCTGGCAAAGGTGCCTCAAGGCTATCCCCCTCATGAAGAAGGAGAACGTCAACCATTGCTTCGGACCTCAGCACTTCAGTTTTAAGCCCTGAAACACCCAGGGCTAAGTGTCAATCAGTGACACCTAGTCACAGAGTGGGGTGGGGTCAGAAGTCTCACTAACCCCATCCCACTCTGTAACGAAATTGGGACTTCTGCCTTCCCTCATTGGCTGACCTAGAATGCAGCAATCCCAACTCTCCATGGGACCTCCGAAGCTCCCTGTCGGACATGCTGGTTGTGATGTAAGTTTAAAAAAAAAAAAAAAAAACGTTTGGTGCATGCGTGGGTGGATACATGTACGCGTATGTGTTAGTGAGTGTTGTGAATGGGTGTATGAGTGCATGTGTAACCTCCCCCGTAAAACTACTGCCCGCCACTGTAGCGGTGACATCTGTCTTCCTCAGACAGCTGAGGTAACTAAATAATGTTTTTAAATGCATGTTATGTGCGTGCCTACTGTTGGGACTGTGTTTATGTGAGAGAGTTTTTTGTATGTGTGAATGTGTTTAAGCACGGGAGAGTGAAAGTAAAGGTCAAATGGCCTGTGATGTCACTTCCTCTACCCCTGGCATTTTGGTTTCTGCTGCCACCGGTGGTAGTATCAGCAACTGTGAAGAAACAATCCTTGCTACCAAAAATAAATACATTGCACCTGTCAGGAGATTTCTAAATTGAATATTCTTGAAAAAAAAATTCTCATTACTGTTTGTAAAAGGCTATGGCTCCTTCATGCAGCTTATTTAGGGATATGTTGCTGCACCTGAAGGATTTATTTGTGTTGCCTTGCACTGAGTTAACAATCACGCAGGGCTGTAAGCCTTGAAAAAGATGTTTTTTATGAACGTCCAAGAGGTAAGGTGTGTGAGATGTGTTTCATTGTGGATAGATAGAAACTTTCAAAGGTTACAAAGGCTTGGGCCAGTGAGGATCGCCTTTCCAGTAATAGTTTGAAGGATGAGACTTGCGTAAAAGAATTTCGACCGAATGTGGATCAGTCAGGATAAAGTTTGTATATATGTTATGCCTTGCTTTAAGGCATATAGACAGTGGCTGCAATAACCTATTAACCGTTTGCTTTGAGAAATAGATGATCAAGAATCAAGATAGATGTTCACACCTGTACATTGGGTAAAGCTGGATTTATTCTTCATGTTGGTAATTGCAGATGATTTTTGCCTGGCAGTAAACCTCCCTGTGACCCATCATATGATTTGAAGTGTACCGGTAAAAGGAACAGATCTTGTGAGTCACATCATGTCTCTGGGGTGGGTTCTGACCTGGCGGAATTCATCTGGACCTGCTCAGCTCAGGTACAAATTGAACCAGTGCAGGATATGTGTGCTGAAACCATTCAGTGATCAATGCCATCAAAGCTTGATAGAGGTTGAGCTAGACAAGAAGACAGGGCCCTTTGTTACCTGTGGTCTGAAGGGAGTCATATACCACTTGGGTAGTCACTGTCTCGTGCTACCCAAGGGGCAGAACCAAACTTGTAGTCCTGCAAGAGAGTGTTGGACTTGATCTTGTCATGGAGAAAGTTTGCGTTGGTTTCTTCGAGGATCGTTGTTAGGAATGGTATATGTGTGATTGGACTGTGAGAGGCAAAGTCATCAGAATTGATGTTTGGAGTGTTTTTTTAGGTGAATAAGGATCTGTCTGGTCTTGATCAAAGGGGGGGTGCCTTGCCAATGGGATGTATTGATGATTTTCAATAGCAA
Organism: Pleurodeles waltl; assembly: GCF_031143425.1. Lineage (NCBI taxonomy): Eukaryota > Metazoa > Chordata > Amphibia > Caudata > Salamandridae > Pleurodeles > Pleurodeles waltl. The sequence goes on from NC_090451.1 coordinate 137,167,693, forward strand.
TGTCAGGCGTTCCACATATATTTCCTTCACAGTGGATAGTTACATTGTAATGATTCTTCTTCATAGGAAGCAGCCTTTGTGGACTGAAGTAGAATTACCAGGTATTCCAGAGAGATTGTGTGCAAAACAGACCAACTAATGTGTTGTGTAGGAGAATTGTTATGAAGATGCCAAGAGCACTGTGTTGTTGTTGTTGATGTCACTGTTGTTTTTTTGTTGTTGTTTGTTGGTCATTGGTTATGGGTATTGTTGTTGGTGGTGTTGTTGTTGTTAATATTGATATTACTATTTACAGAGCCCATCAATTACCTTGAAATGTGTCCTGCCGCTGAGAACCAAAACCTCCTCAATAAGCTGAAATGCATGCCTAGAGTGTGTACAGTAAGTTTTGAGCGTCTTCCTAAAGTGGGGCGGATCAACGACCGATTGAAGAGAGGGGCAGGTTGTTCTGGAGGCCAGCATAGAGGACACTCTGTCACCAGATCGTGATAGTCTGAACTTTGGCAGCAAAAGCGATTGGCTTCCAATGAGCGCAGGCAGCTAGCTGGAATTTGTTCTGTAAATTAATATGTCCACTTCGAATAATCTCTCTCTGTGCACTATAGACCAAGATTTGAAGAGGATATTTTCATCCTTTTCTGCAAACGTAGCCAATGGACTTTGTCCAGGGCCGATGTAGCTGTGGGAGGGCAGGGAAGGGAAAGGGCCAGATGTGCAACCACTGTATGGATTAGGAGACCCTAAGAATAGGGACTTCCTACAAGCAAGTCTGCTAAGGATTGTATCTGAACCACTAAAGGATGGTGGTGTAGAAGAAGCAGCAGGTTTTTGTTAAAAATTGGGTCTCAGGTTGGCAGAGGTATGTCCAAGTAGGGACCACAATCCTAGTCAGGGTGTCACAACACAACATAAATAATCCTGTGCTCACCCTCCGGAAGCTTGGCACAGAGCAGGCAGGCTTAACTTAGAAGGCAATGTGTAAAGAATTTGTGCAATAATTCATACAGCAACCAAAAGACCCCACAACAGGTTATGTTTTTTTATATAAAAAAAGACTAAAATGACAAAAAAACAATAAGTTGATTGTGAGATATGAAATTTTAAAGATTTAGGTGAAAATGGTGCACAGAAGCAAAAAGCACCAACTGTAGTTATCTGGTCGCGCTGGACCGGGACAAAGTTATAAATTTGAGCACAGGCCGGCTACAGGGACCCACTTGAGCCCGCTAAACACAGTACCTTAAATCCTGGTGCATGATCTGTGTGGCGTTGCTTTGCAAGGGTTCGCGTAGTCTAGCAACAGTTCAGAGAAACTGTGCAGTGAGGCTTTGCAGGGCATGGTGTCACTTTGTGTCCATACTGGAAGCTGTGCAGTGAGGGTTTTCAGGGCATGGCATCGCTGTGTGTCAGTTCCGATGGGCTGGCAGCTGTTGGCGAGGCTTTGCAGGGCTTCACTCTACACAGCATTGAGTCTAGTGAAGCTGCCAGCTGTACAATGAGACTTTGCTGGACTTTGTGGTGTTTATCAGAATTGCTGCAAAGCACCGCAGAGGGTAGAGCACCTTAGGCCCACTTCCAAGGCAGAGCAGACTCACAGCTTGTAGAGTCCAGGGGCTGGTGGTTCAGATCTTTGATGTCCATGAGATTTGGGAACAGGAGGCAGGCTAACAAGCTCTTGGAGATCCATTGTGGTGGGAAGACAGAGTCCTTCCAGAAGAGTTTGGGAGCAGCAAGCAGTAGGGCAACAAGCAGAAAAGCAGTCCTTCCAGAAAAACAGTCCAGTTGAGTCCTTTGAGCAGCACAGCAGTCCTTCTGACACAGTCCAGTTGTAGGTCCAGAAGTGTCTGATTTGATAGGGTCAGAACCCCGTACGTATACCCAAATGTGCCTTTGTAGTGGGGAAGACTTCAAAGGGCGGTTTTGAAGTGCAACAGTTCCCGTTCGGCTCAGTCCTCAGTGCCAGGTTATCTGTGGGGGTTATGAGTCCTTTGTGGGGAGTCAGACTTCTAACCTTTGAAGTTTAAGTGTGATCCTCTCCACCCCTCCTGCCCAGGATGACCCATCAGTAAGCAGATGCATGCAGAGTCAGTTGAATGTCCTGTGTTTATGGCTGTCTGGATGGAATGCACGAAGGAGCTGTCACCCAGCACAGACCAGATGTGCATTGGAGACAGGCTGTAAGGTACATGGAGCAGTAAAAGCAGAGAAATGCCAACTTGCTAAAAGTGTCTTGACTAAAATAGTAAATAGTTAAATCTGACTTTACCAGTAAAGAGGATTTATTGTTACCATTCCATAAACATTGAACAGGATGTAACTATTCCTTTCTGATCAGGGATTACAGCTTAAAAGTATATGAAGGAATTCCCAATGCTGGCCTATGAGAGGAGCAGACTTGTCAATAGTGAAAAATGACTTTAGGAGTTTTTCACTACCAGGACATATAAAACTTAAATGTACATGGCCAGCCTTTAAAATACACTGCACCCTGCCCTGTGGGTCACATAGAGCCTACCTTCAGGGTGGCATATGTAATAAAAGGGAAGTTTATGGCTTGGCAAAAGGCGTTAAATACCAATTCAAAGTGGCTGTAAAACTGCACGTACAAGCTGAGTACTCGCTTATCTGCCACTTTGGGTGAGTCACAACCATCCCTGTCCAGCCAATTCACTACATCATTTATGTATAGTTAGAATAAAATTGGGGCTAGTACACAGCCCTGCCTCACCCCTGCAATATTCTTATGGAATTGGTGAGTTGCCTCTGCTCCCTCCACCTGACCCTCGCATAATTTTCTTCATGTAGCCAGACAAGAGGGGCCAATAGGTTAGTAGGAATGCTCATCTTGTCTAGGGTTCCCTACAGCAGTGCTCTATGAACTAGAGCAAAGGCAGCACATAGATCAACAAAGATGGCAAAAAGTCTGCCCCTGTTGATTGTTACTGCCTTCCGGAAGACGCAATTAAAGTGGAAAATCTGGTCAACCATACTAATGCCGCTTCTGCGCCCCGTCGTAAATTACATATTTCTAATTAATCCAGTCCAGAAGGTGCACTTGCATGCATAAAATCTTCTGTGAGGCAACTATTAGGTCAATTGACTGGTAGTTGGTTGGGACGCTATGCTGTCCCTTTTAATAAATCAGGAGGATCTCTGCTGTAAGCCAAGTAAGAGGGATCTTTATACCCTTCAGGATGCCGCCACATGACTCCTCTGATTCCTAGTTTACCAAACAGACCTCAGTACTACACCACACAACGAGTGACCATTGACCATAAAGCCAACAGTAAGACAGGTGCTGAAAGACTGCAGAGACAGAGTAACATAGACACATGGCAGGTTCAGGTCAGCATGTGTTTGGACTGGGTCATGCCAGATCTTGACCCATCTAGGCAGGTAGGCAGGTAGGCATGACAGTCTGGGAGGCACTGACCACAGTGAGCAGCAGGTGTTATAACAAGTTGTTCATATAGAACTTCATCCTGCTTCTTCTTGGTGAAAATGACTTGTGTTATTACTACCCGGTTTAATAGGAGTGAATTTACTGACATCAGATACACTGTGCCTGGCCTGTCATACAGGCAACACCAGTACTGGGGTTCTTTCTGTCCACCTTGAGTAGAGGGCTGCTGCTTTTAGGTTAGACAGACAGGATGACTGAAGTCTGTGGCCACTGTTGCTTGGCCTGCTCAGATATCCTGGTGATTGTAAGGTCTGGATAAAGAGGTGAGTCTGAGTGTTGGGGAAGATATGTGGTTTCTTGGTGAAGTACTATCCAGAGTCCTGATTTCCAATGACATCATCCTGACTAAACACAATTGTGTAATTTTGTTTAACTCAGTTAATATCTTTGCCTATGCCTCACTTCATGGTATTGTGGTTACGTAATTGTTGTCCACAGACCTCATTTCTAATCCCAGCATCCTCATTCTATGCTATTGCATAGTCCTGGGAAGGTGACTCTGTCTCCTTGTGCCTCGCTTCCCTTACCAGCAGTGACCACGTTACACATTCATTAACTGAGCTCCAGCATATGCATTAACAAAACCACCACGTCAGTACATAAAAAAGGTGCTAAAACACTAAGGTCAGAATCATTACAGCTAGAAGACTACACTATGAGGCACATTTACTAAGGTCGTGCATTGTCCTTGCATTACACAAGTCATCGCAAGGCAACAGAAGTCCTACACTGGGATTTACTAAGCAATGCGAATCTGCTTTGCATGGTTTAGTAAATACAAAGTAACACAATGCAGTGCATAACACTGCCTTTTGTTACCTTGAGTCAGGGAAGTGCTCCTTGGGAGGACCATGGGCATTCTCCTGCATCCATCCATAGATTTTGAGGCAATCCCAGATTTACTAAAGTGAGTAAACCTGGACCTGTGCCAAAATACTACACCTCAGTGAACCAGGTGTAACAAGGAGAAATATCTGTATTTGTCCTCGTTACATCTTCTTTCTTTTTATGCTGCGTTGTGCACCAGGCATAGAAAGAAGAAAGTGCCTTTACCTGCCTGTAATGCAGGCACCCTTGCACTATGGCGCCTTTGTTGGTACTAGGCAGTATACAGTGTGTCAGCACTAGGAGACAGCAGAAATACACCATGCCTCAGTAGATGTGGTACATTTCTGTTGTTTCTTTTTCACACAATGCACTGTGTTGCATGAAAATGTAGTAAATATCCCTCTAAGTGTTTGCATACATTTACATTCATTGTACAGTGCCTAGGATGTGGCGTTTTGTAATGTTTACTTATCGCCTAGATATGTGAAGAACAACTCTAATAGTACCTGTGCCTTCCCTGAGCTCCATTGTCTGATAGCCCTCGATCCACTGGTAGCATGGGAAGTAATAGAGCTTGCCCACAGGGCATTGTACGATGACCCGGCTGCAGTACCAGCTGCTCTCTGGAAAAGGAGGGCGGGGCTCCTTGTGAAGGCAGATGAGAAGAATGTCTCCCAGGTCCTCTGAGCTCTTGATAGTAAACTGGTCCTGCTAGGGAACCCGAGGCAGACACAGATAGACAAACCCAACATTAGTTCTGTTGTCAAATATTCAGACAAACCATAATGATTATATTTCAAAATGAGTGAACATGCCCCTTTATTCCGTTTTCATCACCATCTTTGGCAGGCTCTCAATTTATCACAAAGGCATCCTCTTTCTACTGCATTGAAGGCTGTGTGGAAATAAGTAAAATAGTAACACAGCCTTTGATTCACTGCCAAGGATTTCCTAATGATAGCCCATAGGCAAAGCACTGATCTGCAGCAGAATGCCCCTCCCCAAAATCCGCTTTGTTCAATGGGAATAAGTCTGTTGGTAGAAGCAATGCTTCAAGATGGTTCGGTAAGTTTTTCGAGAGCACTTTTTTGTAGATGTCTAACAGCACTCATAAGAAAAGCAACTGTACATGTCACCAATAATGATAATGATGCTAAAACATAAATCTTCACTTGTTGGCTGCTGTTGTAGCCAGAAATTGTAACCTTTCCTGGAAGGATCCAACAATGCAACATTATTCCTTAATCCTTCGCACATTATAATGTGGTTCACAGTGTTACATGTTTCTCAGAGGTGAAGGATTATGAGGGCTGATTTATTGAGACCTAAACATCCCATTTATGCCACCACGGAGGTAAAGACTAAGGGCCAGATGTAGCAAAATTGAGAATTGCGACCCGCAAATTGCGAGTCAGAGAAACTCGCAATTCTGAATGTTGGATGGTGTCCCTGACACCATCTGCGATTCGCAAGGGGATCGCAAATGCCCACCTCATGAATAATCATGAGGTGGGTCGCAATTTGCGACCCCCTTGCGAATGGCGGCCCTCGCAGGGATGGTGGTCTGCTGCAGACAGCAGACCACCATATCTGTGACTGCTTTTTAATAGAGCAGTTTTTTGTTTTTTGTTTTTTTGTAATGCAGCCCGTTTTCCTTAAAGGAAAACGAGATGCAATGCATTACAAAAATGAAACATGAAACTTCTTTTTTTCATTTTTTCAGAGCAGGCAGTGGTCCGTAGGACCACTGCCTGCTCTGAAATTTTTTTTGCATTGCCATTCACAACGGGGAAGGGTTCCCATGGGGACCCCTTCCCTTTTACGAATGGGTTACCACCCATTTCAAAAGAGAGCAAAATGCAATTGGTTTGCGACCGCTTTCGCGGTCACAAACCAACCCTGCATTGCCCCGTGATTCACAATTAGGAAGGGAACACCCCTTCCTAATTGTGACTCACAAACCCATTTTGCGATTCGGTAACCAGGTTACCGAATCGCAAAATGAAGTTTGTGCATTGCGATGTGCTTTTTGGAGGTAGGAGACAATTTAGTAGTTTTTCACACTACGCAGCCCAGCACCCAATTAGTTGCACTGGATTGTGCAAGGGGAAAGCATAGCACAGAGCCTTATCTGCTTAGACTGACTTGCTACTATTGTTGCCCCCTCTGCTGACACACAACTGGCTGCCTTGCATAAAGCATAGTCTTCAACCATGGTCCACAGTTGAGTGTGCCCTTTCTAGCACCAGTTTTGTACAGGAAGCATACAGTTCTAGTACAAATTCCTATGCCTAGACACATTTCAGAAGGACCCCACACGCCAGATGTGTGCTGTGCATTTCAACACTTGAGCAATTTGTTGGGTCTTTTGAGAAATCAATGTTTGCTTCAAGGAAACATTACTGTTGAGGCAAAGCCCAGACTGGTTATCTTAGAATATTGGACTTTCAATCAAAACCTTTATGTATTTGCATTGATCCACCTCACTAGCACCTCATGCAAAGTGACACAAAGGAGCACAAAGGTGTTTTTGTGCTGAGAAAAATGCACATTTCCAGTTATAAACACCTTTTGTACTGAATAACAAATACTCTTGTAAGGCTTTACATCCCTTTGTACTGATGCAAACATTTAGTAAATCTGGGCTGAGGTGTGTAATCAAAAACAAATCATACACCTCTTATCTTAGTAGTTCTCTCCTTAGTAGTCTCATTACTAAACAAACCTGGATCTCCTAATCCCTCTCTCCTCTAGAGGTGATCGCTGCATCTAATAGTCATTATCTCAGTATGTGAATAGAGGGCATTTTCTAATATAGTTGGGCTCAAGATTAGTGACAGAGAGGGTGGTAATTCTCCAAAAAGCACAGTCTGTGATGATGCATTGAATTAGAATCTTATTTTCCCTATTTACACCTGTCAAAAGTAGAGGTGTATTTATGGTGACTCTATTAATCAAAAACAGAAGCTCCTTCCCTTTTGTACCTATGCCTATCATGTCATATTGTAGCAATATTATAAAATGGTTAGATATATATTAATTCAGTACTTGGTCATCCGTTCTCTTTTGTAAAATGGAGACAATTGGTTCTCTAATTTAAGTTTAGGACTACAGATTAGTAGGAGTGTGTTAATCACAGAAGACAAGATACAGATTAGCAGTAGGGGAGTCATTATAAAGTTACCCTTATTTTCTGGCTTTCTCTGGCAGCATTACTTAAGCATTAAACTTGAAGCACATGTCTACAGAATACATGTGGATTAACCCACAAAGCTGCTCCATGGACCTCTCTGGCAGCCACTTTCCCTGGTGAAAGCTACAGTTCGCATCTGAGCTCTGGTGGAATGATCAAATCCCCTGATTGAGCATCTCTCCCATGCAGCGTCTTTGTCACCATTATTTCTGAACAGTTGACCTGTAGGATGCAGAATTCTAGATCTATCAAGGTAAAATTTTCGAGTGTTCCTGACATCGAGATTGTGCTACTTAGCACAGCCATGTAAGCATCGGTGGGGAAGAAAAAGGTTTTCATGAAAATGTCCTTGGTAGGGACATGTTAGTCCAGTGTTTAATTTGAGCTGGTTGTTGCTGGTGCCCAGCAATGGCATTTAATTGCCATCACCGGTATTTATTAGAGGATGCCACATGGTGGTGCTGTTTGTACAAATTAAAGATGAGCACATAACAGTTGTTTGTTAATCAAATAAACATTTAAAAGGACAAATTCCTGCTGCCCATGCCATTCGCATAGCTTTGAGGGCCTGGAACAGTCTGAATTGCCACTCACGTAAGAGTGTGATGATTAGTAATTGTGTTGGTATTGTCACTGGCAGGGCTGGCATGGGCAATGAGTGGTGCAAGCTGCTGTGGTCTCCTGAGGAGGGATTTGGCACTTATTTTTTGTTAACAAATTAAGCACTCTCAATACCTTTGAGACAATACTACCTGTAGTGAAGGAAGAAAGTGTACGTATCGTAGAACCTTGTTGCCTAATATTTACCTATGCATTTGCCTGAAGTAATTGAAAAAAGAAAGAACGTTTGCCATAAAGCCCCATCTCACAGGTGACTATCTGGATTTGAGAGGATTTTACACGACTCTACCAAAGATCAGATTTAAGTCTCATCTAATGTAAATAAGGTGGGAAATGAAGGTAGACCAGTGACATGACATCTAAAAACCTCATTAATAGCAATCAAATATTTTCTTGGATTGTTCTTGTACTTATATGCACCATCATCAGTTGCCAAACTGGACTCCGATTTGAATAATTGTCATGAAAAATCTATCATCCAATAAACTGGTATTCAGATTGACGCTCTGCAGCATGGGCGAACAGTAGAAACCTGACCATTTACTTTTTGTGCTGTGTTCTAGTGGAGGACTTCCTGGCACCTGCCAGGACATTTAAATCCTCTGAAGAGGTATCTTGGTAGGTGAAAGCTGACTCATCAGGATCCAGGTGCTCAAGTTGAGTGGTGGTAGTAGAAAGGGGCGCAGGAGTTTGGGCTGCTTCATACACATGAATACCCTTTTTGGGGAGATGGATACCAGAGAGCTAGACATGACAGGAGCAAACTAAAGCCTTATGAATTCAGAAGCATCCTGGGTTTCTGCCCTTGATTTCCTGGAGGACTCTCAGTATCAGAGGTTTCCAAAGAAATTAATATAGTACCCACCTTTTCAAAGGGACATCTGCTGTCTCCAAAGGAACAGAGCTTCAGGCAATCCAGGAGATGCTCAGATCTGGAATTCTATTACACTTTAAGGTTTTGCTGATTGTGCCTCTGCAGGCCACAGGCACAGCTCAAAGGGATTCATAGTGAACCCTCCATATGTAATGGTAAAATGAAGACATTGTTTGAAGGTGCACTGTGCTCTCTCAGTATGGATCTCATCAACAAGGAAACCAGCACGAAGCCCACAGTCCCACTGCCAACCATCAGACCTGTGGAATCTTGAGGTCTCCTTGACCTCTTATGTATAAAGGGGCCATGGTGTCACTCATGTGATCAATAGCCACCCTTGAAAAAACCACTGGAGGAAACATTCATTGCCAAAAAAACTTGGATCTGAAGCAACCTTTTTGTGGAAAGATGAATCTGATTAGTCTAATAAAATACTGATAGGCAGATCCATCCAGTGACCACTATCCTAACTTTTATAATTCAATTGTAACTGAGATCTGTAGCCACAGTAGTTGTAAAGGACACCCCTCCTCCAAGAATATTAGGAGCATTGGCCCATCATCTCCAAGTTGTTGTTAGAGGAAATGCTTGAACTGACTATCCCTCGGTTGATGCACGTGCCCAGCTCAGAGGAGCTACAGTGGAGGCAACTGAAACTTAGCAAAGGAGACTATTGTAATATGTATTGAAGAAATCCATAGTCACTTTGACGGATTATACTTTCTCTCTAATTAAAGGTAAACCGACGAAGGCATCTACAAAAGATGTAGAGCACTGAAGCTTTACAGTATCAGTAGGGCTCAAATATCAGTGGTGGATTGGGTCTAATGCTGATAGTATAGAGAAAGCTCCCTTGACCAATGGAACAGAGTAAGCCTTTTCATATGAGGTTTAGGCCATTATGGACACTTTGCCTCTGTTGAGGAACCTGAGAGAGGCTTGGGTTTTGTTGATGTATGACAAACTAAGCAAGGGGTTGCCAAGACAACAATGAGAATGACTTTTGGCACCAAATATTTGTTATCTGGATAGATCAAGATAATTGGTTCAGTGTTGTTTCTTCTGACCACCCCAGCCTGCTTGAGGACCTGGAGCTTGATAACGATTTCTGGCATTTGAGGGGTTATCAAGGCCACCACCAAGAGTAAATTATTTAGTTTGTTAGTGGCAGAGCGCCTGTCTTTATGTAAAATACTTGACAGGCATCTTCAAATACTAACAAGGAGTGAATGGATAGGTCTTAAGGATCTCTAATACTAGCATTGAGGTCAATGTAGGTCAGTGTTCTGATCTACCAAGCAGTCTCTTGCAGGGAGGGGACCTTGGAGTTTAATTCACCAGAGCCTCACCGCCTGATGATGCTGCTGTTGTATCCAATAGTTGGGAAAGAAGAGGCAGGTAGACTGGTTCTTCAAGAATGTGAGGGTCAGAGCTGAGGATGCCATGCTGACAGAGGGGTTACATTGTTTTACCCCTAACACCATAAAGATGCTGAGTGGTGACTAAAACACTCTATGAACAATAAAAGGAATTCATATTGGCAATGTCACAAAGAACACTGGCAGGCAAGTCTTCTATTGTCTAGAGCTGTACTGGTACCAGTGTGATTTGGGTGCAGCCAGTCCCAGATGGATCATAGCACATTCTCCGGTATCTACGTAGGCACACAAGGCTTTCCAAAATGACTGTGAACTCAGGACAAATATGTTGGCATGCCTTGAGCTGAAGAGATCGATGTTTCCGTTCACAGACATATGAGGTGTCAGATTTGTTTGTCATGCAATCTGCATTCAAGGTAAAGGATACAGCCAACTGGAAGTCCTAAAACAATGAAATCCCAAGAAAAAGGACCACTGGTACTAGCTATGACCAAGAAGAGTCCAAAGCTTGGGACTTAACTGGGAATTCTAGTGTAAAGTCAATTATCTTAAGAATCTGGTGCCAGGACGATGAATGCAGCAGTCTATATCCCCTGGGTCCTCTGCTATTCTGATATTGGAGGTACTGTACTTGCCAGCAAAATGTCTCTTGGAAGCCATCTAAAGAGTAGGGCTTGGCAGGGTACAGTGCCTATGCTTCTATTTATGCCTCCAAAACTAGGTCTTGGTAAGGGACATTGCCTGTCAGTGCCCGTGCATCTATTTATACCTCAAAGAGTAGGACTTGGTAGGTGCCAGTGCCTCTCAGTGCCTATACGTCTACTTATACCCAAAAAGATTATGATTTGGTCTGGGCCAGTGCCTTTAGTTCTACATACGCCCCAAAGAACAGGAGTTGGTAGAAGCCAGTGCCTCTCAGTGCCCATGCTTTCTCTTTTACCCTCTGTGTTTAAGGAGGATGGGGAGCGGTTCACATCCAAGCACTGCAGCAGGGACACCTTCTCTACTTGCCTTTGGGATCAGTACCTCTGTTCATTGGTGTGGATACTTTCTCGTTCTCAATAACTGTCATGGTCCATTAGAAATAGAGGGACTGATTCACAAAGGTACCTATGTGTAGAAATGTTGCGAGTGTGGTATCTCAGCATTTGGGGTGAATTCTCTGCACAGTGCCCTGCACAGGGAGTGCAAAGATTATTTAATGAGTGCAGAGATTTTGCCACAAATCCAGAGACTCCGTACTCGTAACTTTACTACATATAAGTACCTTCGTGAATTAGGTCAAGAGTCCTGGGCCGGGTACTTTTGATCCAATCTATAGTTAGACATATTATATGTCTTGTGCAAGTGTGGGTAACCTCCATTCAAGAACTGGAGGTTCCTTGGAAAGTGTACCTCTCTGGCTCACTGACAATGCAGGGTGCACAGAACTACGATTCCAGGGTCCCTGTACTTATTTTCATCTTGAGCTATTCCCATAAACTCAGTGAGATATGTTTGCCTTTGTTCTGCCTGCATTCCAGGGCACTTTGCACAGATGTCAGCACACTGAGCATAGAGCACGCACTAGGTGACGCGTCTCCCAGTAGAATACACAAATCACAAATCATATGCAGATTTGCTGCTGCAAAATGACCAGTGTAAGAAATTACTTGGCAGCAACCTCGAGTCTGGCAACAGAAGTTTTCAGAGTTCAAAAATGAGAGGACAAGAGAGTGAAAAGCAGTATGAATTGAACTAATGAGCTGTGCTTTAAATGGTCATGTACTATCCAGTACTTAGGCCCTGATTTATACTTTTTGGTGCAAAACTGCACTAACGCAGTTTTGCACGAAAAAGATTAGCACCGGCTTGCACCATTTCTGTGCACCAGCCGGGCACCATATTTATGGAATGGTGCAAGCTGGTGCAAAGGGTAGGCTAGCGTAAAAAAATTATGTCAGTCGGGCGGGGCTGCCGGTATGGAAGAAGGAGGTTTTGCACCCAAAAATTATGTTGGGCAGGTTAAAGTAAAAAAAAATGACTCTAACCTGCCTAGAGTCATTTTCTGAAGCAAAACCATCCATACCACATGACTCCTGTCTTAGAAAAGACAGGAGTCATGCCCACCACCCCAATGGCCAGCACAGGGACCAGGGTCACCTGGGCATGGCCATTGCATGTAGGGGGGCCAATTTCAGGGCCCACAGTGGCACTTTGATATAAAAAATACTTACCTGTACTTAGCTATACTTACCTGGGATGGGGTCCCCTATCCTCCGCTGTCCCTCTGGTGTGGATGGGGGTGTCCCTGGGGCCTGGGGTTGGCACCTATGGGCTTATTCCATGGTGTTCCACCATGGAAATATGCCCACAGGTCCCCTAACGCCTGCAATGTCCCAGGCATTAAAAAATGGTGCAAAGCAAGCTTTGCACCATTTTTTGACCCCTCCTCCTACTGTGCGTGATTTTTGCACAGGAGGATAAATAAGGCGCTAAGGCCTTAGAGTCATTTTTTGCCCGGGAACGCCTACCTCGCATCTCATTGACACACAGTAGTTTTCCACAGGCAAAAAATGACTATAACTCCAAAATATAAATATGGAGTTAAGTTTGCGTCAGATTTGCATTGAAAAAATTATGCTAATCCAGCGGAAGCAGAGTATAAATATGCCCCTCAGTACGTGCACTTCTTTAATTTGAAAGGGAGAGCAGCTGCACTTTTGAGCACTATTGCAATCCATTTAAGGGGAGAGTATTGACACTTCTCAGTAGCAAACAGGCATTGTGGATAGTGAGTACCAGTGCTTGTATATTTTAATTTAAAGTATTGCTAATGAGAGTGTAGACATCCATAGGGAAAAGAGAGCAAGGCACAGTCACCGGCTGCCGCGGGCAAACAAGCATTAATTTGTTAGCTGTAGATGCAGTTTCTGCTTTAGCCACTTGGTGGCGGTGTACTCACTCCGTGATAAAAGAAAGCCGTTAGTTGAAAGAATGAAGGTGTTTCATATATTTGTAGGCATGGACAGTGGATTGAACCCACAGATGGAAAACAAGCATTGGTAAACGCAATAGTTTCCGCCTATGTGATTAATAATAACTATTTATAAGTGTTAGCTTGATGAACAGTTATGAAATATAAGTTACTGAAGTCCATAAAAATGTTATGACTAGTTCACTAAGAAAGGCAATATAGTGTGCATATATTGGTGGTACTATAAAGCTGAGAGATTAGGTAAGGGGCGGAAGACAAAGAAAAAAAAATGCATTTGACAAGCACGCTTGACATATCTGCAGCCACAGGGAGTTTAGGTGATGGGTGGAGGACGAACCAAACAAGCATAGTGTAACCACTGCACAGACAAAATCCTAAACAAGAAAAAGAGAACGCAGAGCTTGCAAAATATGTAAACAACTGGAGATGTTGAAAAAAGAGTCTATGCACTAAAGCTAGGACGAGGTGAGAAAGGGTGGGATGTTAGCCCCCTGTAATATTAATATTAAATACAATAGATTTCACAAACACTGTTGAGGCAAAACCTAAACAGTAGAAACTGCCTACAAATGTGGGCACAGTAATGGCAGACAACAATTACCTGGGACCGAAATACAGTGGTACAGCTGGAAAAATAAAACTTACAAATGCAAGCACAATAACGGCAGACTACAATTACAGGGGAGATTTGGGAGAGAATAGAGGTTTGAGGCATGCTCGAGGCTGCGGCGGTGCATCTGTGCTTTGAGGAGCAACAGTGGGGAGCGGCATGCTAGACCTTGGAAAAGGTTGAGCGCTACTCACCGTAGCCAATCAGCGGCCTCCATAAGTAGTCCTGGGAGGTGGGAGGGGCTGGACGGGAAATGGGTGTGCAGGAGGCAGGAAACGGTGTGGGGAAAACGGCAATAAAAACAAAATAGAAACACAACAGAAATGCAAAGTGGGGCTGAATACAGTGGTAAAAACAGTAGAGACAATGCTCACAAATGCAGGTACAGTAACGGCAGACTACAATTACAGGGGAGACCTGGGCCTGAAATATAGTGGTAAAACAGGGGGAAAAAAAACGTACAAATATGGGCAAAGTAATGGCAGACGACAGCTACAGGGGATACCTGGGACTGAACAGCAGTTCGAGGCGACCTCGAGACTGTGGTGGTGCCCCTGTGCTATGAGGATCAGCAGCAGGGGATTGACATGCTATACCTTGGAAAAGATTGAGGGCTACTTCATCACCTTTTGATCCATATAACATTGTATCACAGGGCAATCTTTTTATAAGAGAAATCAGACTAGGAATGTACCTTAATTAGATCATAAGGTCCTGGTAATAGGGCTAAAGGTGCCCACACGCGAAGTTAAACAAACTAGGTGGTGAAGTTGGCCATAAACAAATGTAAGTGCTGCCTGTGCCAGAGCTAAGCTTAAAAGCCAGCTAATGTGTTTGTAGTGCCCCCATGGAAAAATCAAACTAACTAAGTAGTGAGAAAAGCTGTGGCTAAATGTAAATAGCCCCTGCAGCACCGGTATCATGACATCAGACAAAGCGGTGAGGAACCACATTTACATGTGTCAGATATCCCAGCATATGTGGCCACCTAGAGGGTAAGTAGCACCCGCACAAACATCTCTGTTTCATCACCCCAGTGCATCGCAGTGCTCGTAGAACGATCCCCAACTCACCCACCTCTGTTGTCCAGGGATACTCAGGAAACAAGTGCTGTGTGAAGCCGTGGTTGAGGCACTCAAGGCAGCTACTGCGAGCATTGGCTGTTAGCATGTGGAACTGTATGAAAGGCACACAGGCCGGAAGAGAGGATGCTCGGCTCACTCACCTGACTTGTACAACGCTGCATATGAGCATAAACATAACAAAAGTCCCGCAAAACTGCAGTAGCTGATTAACATCTTTGTTTAACAAGCACAGCACAAAAGCTGTGCAGGCAAAAGCTTTAAAATAAAGGCCCACAATGCAGATGGAAACAGTACTTGGGCCATGGCAGACTGATAAGAGAAACACACAGAGGAACAACGGGAAATAGTATGCCACAGTCAATAACAACAAAAGTAAAGTAAGTGGCAAGCACAGCAACCAATGAAAAGCAGGGGGAGGATGTAAGCCCCTTTTAATAAACACAATAGAATTCACAAGGTGAAACCTAAAAACGAACAGATGAGTGGAGGTTTTTTTGGCTTCAGGAAGCAGGAGTGATACCAAGTGGAAGCATGACATTTCCTTTTCTACAAAGAGTGATCCTAGCAAAATAAATCACTAAATCCCATTTTGCTAAAATTTGGAATGCTATGAAATTATATAAATTCTGACATTAAGGACAGTTTAAAAATGTACTAGACAAATCCTGGTAATATATATATATATATATAAGGACCAAGAGCAAGAGGGGTGCTCCTCTTGGCAAGGCACTATCAATTACCTTTATTTGTTTGACATGAAATCTATTATACTGCCAGAGGTTGGTACAAGGGCAGACTTTTGCAGTGCATGTTGTGTGTCAGGAACTGTTACTTCTTCATCTGCAGTGTCTGTTCTCCCTCTACATCTCCAGTACAACTATCTTCCTGTCATGCCTGCACCCACAGCCCATTTCCTACTCTTCCCTTTACTCCTACAATTTTCACTTCCACCTCTCACTTCCCATTCTTCAGTTTTGTCTCTCCACTCACCACTCTAAGCAAATATTCCTCTCCCACCACCATTGCACCTGCAGCTTTTCCTCCTAGCCCCCCTTCAGCTCTGCCTCCCTCCTCCTGTAATTTCCGTTCTCTCCTTCACCATTACCCTGTTTTCCTCTCTGTCCCTGATCACCTGCAGCTCAAGGTTCCCCTCCCATTCTTCTCTTTCAGCTTACTTTCTCCATCTCCTGTTCCATTCTGAAGATCTGTAGCTTTTTTTGAAGCCCTTTGCTATCCAGTGTTGCATTAGTTCAGCTCTGCCTGTTTGGATGAAAGGGATGAGAGGAAGAGCCACTAGGGTGGATGGTTGAGTGAAGGTGATGATAGAAAATGGCCTGTTTGGTACAAGCCCTTGAAGGTTGCACCACTGTGATGATAGAAGGTGACCTTTAAGGCACAAACTCTACATGGTTGACTGTAAAATAAGAGGAGGTGCCACTAGGGCACAAACCCTGAATACCTGAGCCTAGGAAAAGAGAGAAGGTGCCACCAGTGTACAGACCCTGGATGGTTGAGTCTAGGAGATGAGAAGAGAAGCCACTTTGATACAGATCCTGGATGGCAGAGTGCAGTCAAGGGAGGTGGGGGAGGGGGGGCATTAGGGTACAGACCCTGCATGCTTGGGTCCAGTAATGAGAAGTTGAGAAGAGGGCCCTTTAGGGTAAAGTTGGGTCTTGCAACTCAGAGTATGGATTGTTTGGGTACAGATTCTGGATGAATAAGTCCAGACGATGAGAGGAATGTCCCTAATAGTACAGCCCCCAGGTTGATGGGTCTGGGAGCTGAAAGAAGGGCCCATTATGGTACAACCTCTATATGGTTCGAGAGATGAGAGGATGAGACCTTGGGGCAAAGATCCTGGATAGATGGGTCTAACTGCTGAGACGGAGGGCCTAAAAAATCCAGAAGATGATAGGATGTTACTTTAGAGTACAAACCCTGGATTGTTGCATTCAGGAGATGAGAGGAAGGGCCTTAGAAGTACAAATCCTGGATAGTGGTTTCGAGAGTTAAGAGTCAGGACTTTTTGCGTAAAGTCCTTTGATAGTTGAGTCCAAGAGATGAGAGTCTGGGCCTTTAGTGTAAAATGCAACTGTCTACAAATGCAGCTGCCTCACTGACTACAAACACAGATAGTTCCCATCGTATGCACATTGGAAGCATTTGAAGACAGTAAACACTTGATTCCACCCTTTGCTTGAAAACTGCTGCTCTAGGTGGTTGCTCAGTATTTCTTGACATTGCTTTTCCCTGTGATCATGGTTAACAGTTTAGGGTTCACCGTGTAACATTCAATCCTGTGTTGTTTAAATATGCCCTGGTCACCCTCCATGGAAAATAGCACCTAGATACTTACAGCTCCTGGTATGAATCCTCTTCCTTGATCTTGGAGTGGCTCCTTGGAGCTCTCACCACTGCATCCTATTAGGGTAAGGGAGATGCAGTCGACGGTCCCTGCAATGGGACTCAAGCCTGTCTCCACAATGATGTGATAAAAAGACATCCTTGAATACAGAATATTTCTGAGATCGCTGGCTGCTTTCAATAGTTGAATACGACTTTGATGCTGTATGATGCTGGAACTTCCTCTTTATAGAAAGCAAGACTGTTTGTGCAGGTGCCTGGGCTCAGAGAATGCTACAACCCCTCCCATCCTTATTTGATTAGAACCACGAGATAAGAAGTTGATATAAATTTGACAAGGATCTTATCTACATGCTCATTTTCTGTTGCGATAAGCCGGAAAATATTTACAGTGGCCAATGGGCCATTATCTGATGGTGCCTGATAGAGACAGCTCTAGTTGTTCTGCAGAACTCAAGCAAGTCCTCTAGGAAATGTTATTTATTTGTTTATTTATTTAGAGTTTTATACAGTGCTAGGTAGGCGGAAAGTGCTTACATGATATGCAAAAAATAAACCCTTGAGCTACATGTGAGAATTCGTCCAGATCCCAACAGTCTACCAGAGAATATAGAACAATACAGCATTAAGGTAGTCAGTCAGAGAAAAATAAAATAACAATATAGCATAAAGGTAATGTGTTAGTGAACAGTTTGTTCAGTGCACAAGTCAAGCCCCCGAAATGGTGGATCGCGTCACTAGGGGTTAGATCTTTCAGAAATGTGGATCAGCTTCTATGTGAGTTCAAGTAGTTGTTGAGCAGTAAAGATTTGAGGTCCTGTTTGAAACAAGAAAAGGAAGGGTTGTAGCGGAGGTCCTTAGCGACTGAGTTCCAAATCCTAGGAGCATTTCTGAGAAAGAGCCCCCTTGGGATGATTTCTTCTTCAGATTAGCTGGTATGAGAAGAAGTTGGTGCTACTCAGTGCCCAACCTCTTCCTTCTCTCAGTAGTTTGGTTTCTAGTTATTTAGCGTTATTTGTATGGAGGGCTTTGTGGGTGATGCAAGCTGTCTTGAAGATGCATCTTCCTTCAATGGGAAGCCAATTGAAACTCTTGGATGCAGGTGAGAAGTAGTTGAAACATTTAATTTCTGTGAGGAATCTGGCAGCCGCATGGAGAATTGCTTTTAGGGCCGCAAGGTGACATTTCAAAGTTCCACTGATGATGGCATTGTCGTAATCAAGTTTTGAGAGGACTAGTGATTGCACTTGTTGGACCTGGCCTTTTGGGCAGTTTCATCCCCTGATTTTGTGCCTCCTTCCTCCTATTTTTTCTGACCTCTTGCTGTTGGCTCTAGGACTCTGAGCACTTTATCACTGATGATCAGTGCTAAAGTACATGTGCTTTCCTTTCTAAAGTTGCTATAATTGGCTTATACCTGATTGCCATATTTAGTTTACCTATGAGTCCCTTGTACAGTGGTATCTCTAAACTCAGGGCCTGTAAATTAAATGCCACTAGTGGGCCTGCAGCGCTGCTTGCGCCACCCACTGGAGTAGACTTTCAACCCTGTCTCAGGCCTGCTAGTGCAGGGCCTTCATGCAGAGTTTCCTGCCACAGGGATCATCTAAATTTACTTGCCAGGCCCAGAACTCCTTATACTACATGTAAGTCACCCAAAGGTAGGGCCCTAGCTAGCCATGTGGGCAGGTTGCTTTGTATCTAGAAGGCAGGACATGTGCCTAGTAGTGTGGCCTGTCCTGGTAGTGACAAACAGTCTATTTGGTTTCTCACTGCTGTGAGTGCTGCCTTCTCATAGGATTGCATTGGAAGTGCCCCGCTTTGTGTCTAGGGGGTATTTTCTGATTTATGAGGGGTAGCGTAGGCATGTTTGGTATGGCTGCAATGGTAGTGAGAAATGCTGCTTACTGGTGCAAGTGGATTTTTTATTACTACTACAGAAATGCCACTTCTAGAAAGTGAGCATTTCACTGTGCTTATGACTCTGAAGTTTTGTAGCTTGACTACAATCCACATCTGGGCATAGTGACAGTTGGGCTTTGTGCATACTTTTCAGGCAGCCTGTACACAGGGAGGGTGGAGGTGTTACAGAGGTGCATCTTCATTTTGAATGGTCTTTCTGGGCTGAGAGAAGGGGGAGACTGGGCACACATGCATCTGTAAAGGCTGTGCCCTGGCCTCACACAAAAGGGTTGTTTACCCCCCACTGATATATGGAGCCTGTGGAGGAGAGAGGGCGCACTCCCAGAAGCAGTTGTAACTAGTTGGAACCTCCTCTCCCCTTCTTTGTGAAACACTTGCAAAACTGAGTACAAGTACAAGGAATTTTCCCCACAATTTGGAGACATTTTGGAACTGGACACAGAATGCTGCTGGAGGGACTCACCAGGAACTGCCTAAGACTGCTTCTGCTGTGCTGACCTGTGACCTTCTTGGTCATGTGGAGGAACTGCCAACTGCTTTCACTTTGTGCTGGCCTGCTGCTGGGCCCTACCACCCTGTGCTCCATTGTACTTTGTCCCCCAGGAGCAGGGTGCTGTGGCCCCTGACCCCTGCAACTGCAAAAAGCACAAGGAGTGCTTCATTTCATTATATAGCGCCTGGAGGGCACTTTTCTGTGCTTATATTGAGCGCTTTGAGAGCGCTCTGGTTAATTATCCCAAGCGCCTTGTGAGCGCTTTTCCTGTATCTCTTTTGCGCTTTTCTAGCACTCTGCTGCCACGGCAATCACTGCCGCAGCCCAGGCGAGCTCTCTCTGCTAAGCATGCGTAGAACACGCTATCCGGTGCCCCCTGGGCACAAAGGAAAGGAAGTTGGGGCAAGTTTGCTCCTATCAGTGCCCCTGGGGCAAGGTACGCTTCGAGGAGTGCCCCCAGGGCACCAGAAGGCCCTTACTTGGACCCGCTCACTGCTGCGGCCTGGGAGGCTCTGTGCCTCATCAGGAAGGAGACGGGTGGGGAAGGAACCCGAATCAGAGGCTGCCTGCCCCACCGGAGCCCATAGCTGTTGTAGTGGATGGGCAGCGGGGAAGGAAGCCTCATCGGAGGCTCCCACTGCCCCATCAGAGCCCCAAATTGCCCTTTGAAGGACGCGGGGGTGGAAGCCTCACCAGAGGCTCCCCACACTGCGTGGTCCTTCTTGACTTGTTTGGCCCCCAGAGATCACGTTTCCACCCCTCCCCCCAAATTACTGCAAGGCCCCCGTTTGTCACAGAGGAGTGCTGGTGGCCCCCGTTTTATACTTCCTGGCACTGGAAGTGCCCGCATCATTAAAATAGGTGCTTTAAAGGAGACTACGCATATTTCAGATGTTCCTGGTAGTGGCATGCTGAGAATTGTGGACAGCCTGTTTTATAAATGATGTAACATATATAATCTGATGTTCCTTTTATGGGCATGACATGCTGATATGTCTTTATTACTTGCCATATGTTTCATAATGTTCTTGGTATGGGCATTTATGATATTTCTATGACAAGTGCATTTCTTTAGTAATGTGATTCCTGACTACTGCTTATGTTGCAGGATACTAAGCAACCTGTGTGTTATGTGTATCTACTGCTGGTTTCTGCAGAGTAATTATTGTGTAACGTTCTGACAACTGCATAAGTAACAGGGTATTACTGGCATGTTGTGTTTGGTCTAGTATTTACATTGTGTACAATACAGTTTATTTTTATATAACTTGGTGTTGTGTTTCCTTTGTTGTGGAAATAGTGCATCACGTGTGTTGTGCAAACACTTTAACATTGCCTCTGGGATAGGCCTGACTGCTCGTGCCAAGCTACTAAGGAGGTGCGCAAGGGTTATCTTGGAGGTGTAACTCCCTTGCCCTGACTAGAGTGCGTGGGTTCTGTGTGGCTTAGGTGCATAACCTAGCCAATCAGAAATCCCATTTTAAAATGTGGTTGTCAGCAGTGAGAATAGGACTTGCGCTTGCACAATACCATTGTGACTCATTGTTGCACCACAAAAAGTGCGTTTAGACCATCACATGTTTTGCTTCTCCTAACTTTCTCACATTGGTCATTTTAACTGTTTTGAGTTCTCATTCTTGAGTATTTGGGTTGTCATACTTGTGTTTACTTTACCTTTTCAAAATGAGGCCCACCTTTAATTTAGAGGACCTGCCATTTTACACGCAGGAGGAATTAGAGGGGTTCTGTAGAGAGAGAGGACTGCCAGTGGACAGGGACCTCAGGAGATCTCTGAATTTCTTTGAAAGGTTTGTGGCATATGCCCAGTGGAAGAGTGCGCTTAGGGGGAACTCAGAAAATCCTGAGTGTAGTGAGGATTCCCACTGGGAAGGCTCCCAGACCTTATCCCTAGGGAGCGATGGAGAGACTGATCAGGAGGGTGAGAATGACTGGGTGGGGATGCCAGTTGACAGGGAAGGCCCCAGTGATAGGAAGACCCTTGCTGGGTCCAGTGAAAGAAGCAGGGCTACCTCTCATTCCTTGACGCCTGATGAGCTTAGAGATAGGCAGGAAGAGAGGTACCTGAAGTTGTAGTTAGCGTGCCTAGCTGTGGAGGAGAGAAGGGCTGAGGTGGAGAAGGCCTTAGAGCAGGAGAGGATGGCAGGGAGGGCCTTTGCCAGAGAGAGAATCTATGTTGAGCGCAGTCTCAAGGTTCTGGACTCACCAGCGCTGCAGGTGGAGTCCAGTGGTGGCAGCAATGTAGAGTGCTGTAGCAAAGATATTCCTCACATACCCACAGATCTGGTACTTAGGTTCCAAGAGGAGGGTGACATACGTCAGTGGTTTAAAGGAATATGAGAGGGCTCTGGTAGAGCACAGGATCCCTGAGATGGATTGGGGGACTGACCTTGGGAGCTATATTCCTGAGGAGGGAAGGGATGTCCTGCTGGCTCTGGAAAGGAGTGACAGGGAGGGGTTCTCCACTATGAAGAACGCACTGATTGTGAAGTATGGTTTTTCCCCTGAGGAATACAGAAAGAAGTTCAGGGGCTGTGAGAAACTGTCCCACCAGTCTTGGGAGGAGTTTGTGAAGGATAGCTGCATTGCAGTAGATGGATGGGTGAAGGGTAGCACATGAAACAGTTTTGATGGGCTGTTTAATCTGATTGTCAAAGAGCACCTGCTCTGTTGTTTTTCAGGATTACACCAACACTTGTCAGTGTGCGAGCTCTCTGACCCCAGGGAGCTTGCAAAGGAGGCAGACCTCTGGTTGAGTGTCAGAGAGTCTGGTGTAGCATTAGGGGGTGTTACTAAAGAGAGTAGTCTAGGTGTTTCCCAACCAGGTGTGGTGGGAAAGGCTTGTGTCCCAGGTAGACCCCAGTGTAATGGAATGGGTTCCAAGCTTTTTGGATGCTGTAGGGAAATACTCTGCACTGCTCTGACAAGGCCAAGGAAGGCTTAAACATTGTCTGTGCTGCTTCTGTTTCCCATCAGTGGGATCGTGACCTAGTTGGCTTGACTGGGGGGGGATCTCAATATTGTAAAGCTCCAATTCAGGTCTTGTTCGCTTTAAAATAACCCTTATGGGTTTCCAGCTTAAACCCTAAAATAAATAATTTCTACACAAAACGGCATCTTCAAGAGGTCCCGCAGGACAGCAAGTATCCAAGACAGTTTAAGTAGGCTCACTTAAGGAGTTTTATGAGCCTCAGTTGTTCCATCCAGTAATCAACAGCAGGTTATGATGTGAAGTTTAGATAATTAAACAATGTAGGGCCTGATTTCGACATTAGCGGTCTGACTGCCAGACCGCCAATACGGCAGCGGGGAGGACGCAGCTAAGCCAGCAGCCTCCCCACTGCTGTATTATGATGTTCCAGGCAGGTCGGATGGTGGAGACAGTGTGGCAGCATTGGCTTTGGCTCTAAGGGCAAGCCGAGACCAGTGCTGCAGCACTGTCTGCATCATCATCACAGTTGGAATGAGCACATTGCCATTGCAGACAGTGCGCATTCCGAATGTGCTGACTGGGAGGCCTCTGCACTGTCCATGACGTAGGCATGGGTGGTGCAGGGGCCCACCTGTGGCCCTGTCTCTACCTTTCCACTAGCCTTTTCAAGGCAGTGTCCCTGCCATGAAAAGGCCAGCAGAAAGGTAAGTCGTGATCAGCACAGCAGTGTCGACATCGGCACCGCAGTGCTTGATCGCAGCCAAAATGCTTCGGGATCCAAGATCCTGGAGGTGCGCCAGTCTTGTGGCATTCTGACCACCAGCATCCAAATCTGGTAGTCAGACCGCTAAGTGTGTGGCAGTCGGACCGCCACAACGGGTACAGCGGTCTTAAGACCTCCATATTCGTAGCCAGGCCTGTAGCCTTATACCCATTGAGCTTGATTGCTTTACTCCCTCTCTAAGTAAAACTCATCTCCGACTTTTACACCTCAACACTTTGAAATGTCACCAGCCACCATTGTGCATGCTACTAGTGTGCATGCACATCTATATTGATAAAGAACTGTGTTCAGCCTGGTCTAGGATGACCAGACGTCCCGGTTTTCCAAGCACTGTTCTGGTGTCCCAACACTTTTTGTGAAAAAAAAAGACATGTCCCAGTTTTTGAAAGAGGGTCGGATGAATGTGCACATCAATTACAAAGTTGTGCAGGCTCATGTATCATTCCGTCCTCTTACCACACCAGAGACACAACTTAACATTTGCAGAGTCACCTGCTGTGCTTCCCTACTCCTAAATTTGTGCCTTTCCTTGTTTTTGGTTGTGAAAATCTGGTCACCCTAGGCTGGTTTGAACCTAGAAGGATAATGAGGAATCCTGCTATCAGGTATTTTTTAGGGGCAGTGCAATATTAGATAATTCTCAATAATTACCCGAAATGGATACATGCTTTAACTGAAATCCATTCAAGATTTGTTAGGCCCGCTGTTACTCATTTTTCTCAGACAGAGTCATCCTAACACAAGGGTTTTGGGTTCTGCAAGGTGGGCAAATTTGCATTTGTACGTCGAGGACAGCAATCAATAGCATTAACCTTTGGACTGCGTAGGGTGTCTCGACAACTGTGCAAAATGAACCAGTGATCCAGCAAAGACATGATTTACTCGGGTGCCTACAGAGAGTGTGTTCTCCAAAGGGATCTACGAGTATTTAAGGATGTAAATGGCCCAAAAATAGCTCATGGGAAACGTATTAAAGAACGCAATGGTCCATGGTCCATGCAAGCAAGTTAAAGTTCGTGGTGGTTTAAAGATTGCTAAGATTGAGATGATAGGGGCCACTCGCACACCTTTTGCTCTGGCCCCACTGAACCTGCTGCACCATTGACAGCTTAGCGCCTCAAATAGCCTATTGACCTTTGTCCTAAGGAGAATTACATCAGTTGTACCCCCATTGGACTACAGCAGTGATACTCAAAGTACGGCCTAGGTGCCACATGCGGCCCTCCTGAACTTTACATGCTGCACCATGGTCAATATCAGCACTGGACTCAACTCAGCACGGACATTAAAACAATGTTAAATGAACAGGCAGACAGTTATTTAAAGGTTCATTTATGTTATAGAAAAGAAGTAACTGCGGCAGTGATACTCAAGGTACAGCCCGGGGGACGCATGCGGCCCTCCTAACCTTTACATCTGGGCGCCTGGTCAACATCAGTACTGGACTTTACTCAGCAGGAACATTAAAACGATGTTAAATAAACAGGCAGTCATTTATTTAAAAGTTAATTTACATTAAGGAAAGGAAGTAATTAGGGTGTCTTGCACTACTTAAAATTTTGAAACACCTTCACTTTGAAAACATCTTACTGCAAAAGTGTACAAGTATGAGAAAGTCTGTTCAAAATTCAAAAAGTGTATATATCATTAACATGCAGAACCATTTCACCTTAGTATATCAGGTTATAGTGCTAGTTTTTAAACATGAATGAAAAAAAAGGAGAGAAAATAAAATAACAAATGTCGGGGGGCACATAATTTAATTCAGTGAAGAAGCAGTAGTGAATCCCAGGTTTTTGGTTTCACATTCTGCAATTCAAACACTAGATGTATATGTGTCACTTCTCCTACGTGCACCTTACTGCCAGATCACCCTAAACCCCTCCACCCTGCTGGCATTAATGCGGCACTCGGCCATATCACAGACCAATCTTTGTGGCCCCTGGGAAAATTTTACCGATGGACTAAAGCCAGCTTTGGGGCATCCATGATTCGGCATCTTTCAAGAGTTCCTGCAAGCCCATGTCTGATACCGGACAACAACGTGTGGACAGACATGCAAAGCCGAAGGCCGAACACACAGTGTTGTTACTTCTTATCTCTCCCTAGAACCGACTTTGTACTTCCTTGTTGTCGGCAGGCACTTCCCCTTTTCCTGCTTCAGGCTGCATGCATGTAAATGTAGGTCTTTTGAAATTTGCATATGCTTGGACTTTGCACTGCCTAGTGCATTCTGCACAGACACCCCCATCGTATCTTTCAGCCTAGTCGCTTTGAAAAATTGTCTTACTTAATTCGAAATCGGGAGTGAAGTTTGGGCAATGAATGTGAGCAGTAGATTTGTACAGGAATAGATAATCCCCTACACTTTATGCTGCCTGCTCAAACCCACTGTGTTAATCTACCACCTGGTCAAGCGGGCCCATCCATAAAATGAATTTTAAGCAAAAACTGTTTCTTCTCCTTCGAAATGCTGTTACAAACCGTCCCCCAATATCGAGAGCTCCGCGGTGACCTGGTCAGAGATGAGAGGTTCAACATTCTGTTCATTATAGAAACAAACTTAATAAGAATTAGCACTACCAGTAGGCCTCGCATTTAAAAAGTGATTCCCAAGCTATTGTCTTTGCCAAGGCTTATTTCTATAGGCCTTGGCCATTTTTTAAAAGTTACCATTTGGCCACTGGTGCATCACACAACACGTCTGCCATCATGCGCGGGTGTCTATCTTTCTTTGTGTAAGAAAATACATTCCAAGGTACCACAGTGCGTCTTTTATGCATGGATAGCCGTATCGGAAGTTTTTGAGAAATGTAATGAGAAAAATCATTCCTAGACAGCAGCAGTGCATCATGACGCATGCATTAGCAGACATCTTGGAATGTTTTTTGTTATGAAGGAAAAACAGTCCAACATTGCTGCCCATGTATAAGTGCATGCGCCGTGACAAACTATTAGCCATTTAGTCACCTGTATATAAAGTTTAAGTTACTGTTCTTAGATGGCCTACACGCATTTAAGATGAGTACATTAAAAAAAACGTATGTACAGGATAATACAAAGGACGATGCAGGCAGCCATGTAGCATTATGCTACTGTCCCACTATTTCAAAAATCATTTTTTTTAAATGTTAAAAAAAAAGCTGGGGCGAAGAGGATGGTTTATATATTCTAAGAGACCGTGTTACCCCAGCCTGCCACACGGCGGTACCGGACTCTGCGCATTACTTTTCAACCAACTGTCTTTAGACGTTTCCAAAGGGATTATGTGATTCGCTGAAACGCATCTTGTGGAATAAACACACGTTGTGAAATAAATATACGTTGTTTGTATCTCTTCGATTGGCATCGTTTTTGCTTTGGAAACTTCTCAGGACTATTCCTTAAGAAAGATAGAGAGATAGATAGATCGACTGATAGAGAGATAGAGAGATAGATAGATCGACTGATAGATAGCTGATAATGTCAGTTGAAACATAGGGCCTCATTTACGAGGCCCGTGGCACAAGGTCCTGAGCCACCACGAAAGGGCAGAAATGTGCTGTATCTACATGATACATGCACATTTCTGTCCCTTCCCCTGCGCTGGTTCACAAATTGCTGCCTAGCTGTGCTGTATCTACATGATACATGCACATTTCTGTCCCTTCCCCTGCGCTGGTTCACAAATTGCTGCCTAGCGCCACTTAAGGCACCCCTCCACCAAGGTGGAAGGGTGTCTGGGCTTGTGCAGGAAGAGACACCTGCCTGCACAAAAACAATCACAAGAGGTGTTTTCCTCTTTCGATGAGTGCTGCAGAATGCAGCACATATAGAAAGATGAAGAAATGGAGAGATATAAAGAGATTTCTTCCTGGTGCGTCCCTGAGGTGGCATAGGAATCTGATGCATTCTCAGACTTGTAAATCTTGGAATGTGTCCGATTCCTTCAGGTTCCATGGGTGTTACATGGGAACACCGCAAGCAACGCGCTTAGCGCGCCCCTTTCTTGCAGTGCTAAACGTGAAAGGGTCCATCTTTACAAGGCCATGAAAAGCCCTGCAAGGTGGCTTTGCGTGGACTTGTTAATATGACAGGCACAATGCGCCACCGGAGTGAAAAAGAAAATGACCCTCCGGAGGCACAGGTTACCGCTAAGGCCTTGTAAATGAAGTGTTTTAAACTAAAAAATACACTGAAATCCACCAGTTATGGTTAACTAACTTAATTATAATGTGTGCCCCTGCCATGCAGAGTGATGCCACTAATAATGTCATTTCAGATATTTCTGTGCAGTTATCAATTAAGCCACAAAACATGAGCGATGTACTTTGTGAGTTCGTAAGCAGTGCATGGCAAGGGTGCAAGTTATCATTACTTCAGTTAACTATAACTGGTGGATTTCAGTGGTTTTTAGCTTTAAACTATATGGTTTAACTGATATGATCTCCTTACTATAACTCTACATTAATCTTTGTTTTTTCAGTACATTTTTTAAAGTGAAGTAAGAAATTATCACTAGACCTAACTATAATGCCACTTTAACCTTTGGATTTTTCACTGAATTTCTGAGGATTTTTAAGGTAAAGTAACAATAAAAAGTGATATTTTAAATAAGGCAGACATAGTTGCTATATAAAAGAGCCAGAGCACCAAAATATAAAAGGCTGGCCCATTGGCTTTACCTAGAGGTCAGCATTTCATTCAATATAAAGCAGACCTATTAGCTTTGTCAAAAAGTCACCACAACGTTTTATCAATAACCATATTCTAAAGTAATCCTTTTAAATGCACACAGCAATGCATAATAATTCTTATCACAAAAATATTTTAAAGAAAACATTTTTATTCCAAACACTTCTGAATTTGTGCTCGAGTCTTTTTTGAACACTCTTCAGACCACAAAATGCAGCTATAGAACCAATCCAAAGAGGCCCCAGACTCCTGCTGAAAAGCATACAGCTCCAGCATGAAATCCTTTAAAAATAATGGTGAGCTCCCTGGGATCATGTGTTTAATGACCCAGGAGACTTAGTTTTTTTTTAAGTGGTGAACTTATAAGTAACACCACACTCTTGCTAAATAGCTTTCAAACAGGCAGACATAAAGTTGGTGCCTCCGTATGAAATAACTTCCTAGGGGAAACATACCTTGGTGAAGATACCAAGGAGGGAAATGTTAACTGCAGGTGCAATAACTGTCCTTAGTGGAATTGTTTCTGGTACCAGATGTCATGGTCAACATGTTCCCAGTTGTAGTCTGAAGGTCAAGGGGTTCAACAAAGCTTATCCCTACCATCTCCAGGAGAGTCCCCACCACAGGTAGAGTTATATGGAGAGCCCTTGGCTTGTCCCCTGTCTTACCCCTGTCTGACATGTGGGGCCAATAAAAGTGATTGACTAACCTTCCCCACGTTTTAGTCTGCCTAAGATGACCTTCCACAGGAGCGTCATGAGCCAGGTTGAGGAGAAATATTCTGTATTGTTGGTGGGGACTACCACTCTACTGGTTGCCCTTGGTTTGGTGCCCATTGCCTCACTACGCAGTATGCCCGAGAATACCACTTTGACCCCCCTGTTCTTGTCTTTCAGCTATTTGCCACCTGTCCCCTGAGCTCTGCCAATCCTTCATGTCTCTCAAGGTGGCATCCTTTTTTTTCCAGAGACAAGGTCCTACCTCCCTCTTGGAGTTAGACTCCTTCTGGGCCTGAGGACTTTGGGAAGTTGGCTGTCCAGGTCCAGACTTCCTGTCTTTCTCTTGTCTTAGGGACCAGGGCCATTCTTCCAGACTCCCCTAACTACAGAGAAAGGCTTGGTGTGCGCTAGGTGTCGCACACACCCACGAAAGGAGGCCCAGTATTGGTACGTGAGCCCTCCTTTCCACACCTGCCCAAAAGAAGTTTCCAGGTCTTCTCCCATCAGACACTCCACTGGGATGGCAGGCGACACAGCCACCTTCTTCAGGTCGGTAACCGCCCCCACTCAAAGTTTAACATAATCATGGGATGGAACTTTGTATCACTATCAGAGTTCACTGTCTGGTGCACTTCATCAAGAATGATTTGGTCTGGGGAAACTAGCTTGGCCATGATCACGGTTATGCTGGCACCTGTATCCCTCAGACCCTTGTCCTTGGTCCCATTGATCTTTGGTCATTGCCTGTACATTTCCATACTTGTAGACCAGGTAGCCAATGTGTCCATTTCCACCCCACCACTGATACTAAGGTGACCTCAATATACCTATTGAAATTCCTGAGGACACCTTCTATCCCCATCCATAAACCAGCAATGCCCCTGAAATGGTCACTAGTAAGTGACTTGTTGGTGCACAAAGAATTTTCTCTGTTGTGTCCTGGCTGCTGACAGTCAAAACACACCCCAGCCTTTGAAGTGTCATGATTCTTTCCCAGATATCCCCTCCCATTAGACTCTGAACTTGGGCATTTTTTTCAGGCCCTTTTGAGAAATCTTTCTTTTTATCTTTGTTAACCACATCTTTCTCCTCAAGGAGGACCTGACCTACTTTCTTAGAATAACTTCCATGGCAATTATTGGGTATCCTAGTGGGCATCTTACTCAGCTCTCTGCGACTAGATAACTTGGAATCTACCAGATAGTAGTTGTTAGAAATGCGGTTTCTAGTTGGCAGAGGTATACACCCTTGTCCAAGTATGGACCACAATCCTAGTCAGGGTAAGTCACACACACTCCAAATTATCCTGTGCCCACCATCTGGTAGCTTGGCACTGAGCAGTCAGGCTTAACTTTGAAGGCAACGTGTAAAGTATTTGTGAAATAAATCATGCAACAACACAGTGATAACACCACAAAAATACACCACACAGGTTTAAAAAAGATAAGATATGCATTTGAGTAAATTAAGCTCAAAATGACCAAGATTTGATAAGCACCAGTTGAAATGTCACTTTTGCAATGATAAGAAGAGTCTTAAGTCTTTAAAAATCAACAAATGTCTCTTGTGTGCACAAAGTACCTGGTATGCGTCAAAATTGCACGCATGAAGACCACAGAGGAGGAGATGCGTGGAAAAAGGAAGGTGTGTGTTGAATTTCTGGATGTGCACTGATGATGCGTCGATTCTTTCCACATGGCAAGGGTTTGTGTCGATTTCCGGCACACAGGCTTGAATCCTCACTGCGATGCTGGTTCATTGATGCCCAGGGACGAAGCGTGGAAATCCTGAGTGTGCAGGACGAAGTCACAGACACTGCGTTGATCGGTGTGGCGATGCCTCAGTTTCTGTTGCACGGCAGGCGCTGCGTCGATTCCTCATGCAGGAAGTCAGCTGCGTCATTCCGGCTCAGCGATGCATCGGTGTGTGTTGAACTTCCAGTCACAACGCAGGCACTGCGTCGATCTCCACTCAGGGAGCCTGGCTGCATCATTCCAGTTTGGCGATGCAGTGATTCTTTCACTGAGGAGCAGGCTGTGCGTCAATTCTGGCAGGCTGTACATCAATTTCTTCCGCACAAGGAGTTTCCTGGAAGATGTAAAGCCTTTTTGGCCCTGAGACTTCAGGAACATCAGGCAAGCTCAATCCAATCCCTTGGAGGGCACTTCTCAGCAGAGCCAAATGCCAACAAGGCAGTCCAGCTGAGTCCTTTGGGCAGCCAGGCAGCTCCTCTTGGAAGGTTATAGGATCTGGTTCAGAGTGTCTCTCCCAGTAGGTATCTCAGTTGGTGGGGTCAGGTACCCAGTTTATTTACCCAAAAGTGCCTTTGAAGTGGGGGAGACTTCAAAGAGTGGTTTTGAAGTGCACAAAGTCCCCTTTCAGTACAACCCAGTCTGCCAGGGTCCCAGTAGGGAGTTTGGCAGTCCATTGTGTTACGGCAGGCCACTTGCCTTTGAAATGTAAGAGTCAGACCCTCCAACCTCCCAGCCCAGGAAGACCCATTCAGTATGCAGATGAGTGTGGTGTGACTGAGTATCCTGTGTTTGTAGTTGTCTGGGTGAAATACACAAGGGGAGCTGTTAACCAGCCCAGCCAGCCGTGGATTGGAGACAGGCTGTAAGGCACATATGGATTTTAAGTGCAGAGAAATGCTCACTTTCTAAAACTGGCATTTCTAAAATAGTAATATAAAATCCAACCTCATCAATAAGCAGTGTTTTGTATTGCCATTCTGGCCATAATAAATATAACCTGTTTTACTTCCTTCTGATCAGAATCTACCACTCAAACAGTATATGAGGATAGCCCTAATGTTAGCCTATGAAAGGAGCAGGCATCACAGTAGTGGAAAACGAATTTAGGAGTTTTCCATTACCATGACATAAAACACACAGATATATGTCCTGCCTTTACCTACACAGCACCCTGCCCTCTGGGGTACCTGGGGCCTACCTTAGGCATGACCTATATGTAGAAAAAGGGGAAAAAAGGGAGCTTAAGGCTTGGCAAGTGCGTTTAAATGTCAAGTCGAAGTGGCAGTGAAACTGCAACACAGTCCTTGCAATGACAGGCCTGAGACATGGTTAAGGGGCTATGTATGTGGGTGGCACAACAAGTGCTGCAGGCCCACTAGTAGCATTCAGTCTAAAGACCTTAGGCACAAGAAGTGAACTTTACTAGGGACTTACAAGTAGATCAAAAATGCCAATTGGGTTGAACCAATGTTACCATGTTTTACGGGAGAGAGCATATGCACTTTAGCACTGGTTAGCAGTGGAAAAGTGTGCAGAGTCCTAAAACCAGCAAAAACAGTGTCAGAAAAGAGGAGGGAGGCAAGCAAAAAGTTGAGGGATGACCAACGTAAGGCTGTCAGGTCTAACAGTAGTGTAACTTCTCTGTACAACAATTTGTATGTATGTGCTCTTCAACCACCAAATTATAGAGCCCTTCCTATGTCTCTGCCTTGTTAACCTGTATCCAGTCATCTAGTCCCTTTATTGAAGCATCTACAAAGTTCACTCTGTCTGGGTTTCCACTCATGAATGTTGTCCTGAATTTACAAAGATACTCCTCTGAGATTAGACCCAACAGCTCTATAAATGCCGCCTTCATGAGGGTGTCAGGCTCTACCACATAATCCCCTAAGGTCAGAAACCTATTCTCCCCACCATGGCACCAGTTCCCACAATAAGGACCCACAGATCTGGACACCCACCTTCCTCATCCTAAGAGTTCTTCCATAGGTTGCTAGTCACCTATCTGTGTCATCCCACTTAATATAGTGAGGCACAATACCTCTGGGCAATTATGGATCATGGGCACCTCCTGCAGATACCTCGGTCTCCTTGTTGCTGCCACCATTTTGCTTGGGCCTCAGGCCCAATTTGACCCTCCTCAAGGGCCATTGTCTTTTCCTCCATGCCAACCTCCTTTCCTTCAGGTCCAGGAGGCTTATTTGATCCCCGAGGTCTCTTGGCCCCTCTCTGATGATCAAGCGCTTCTCAATACCAGATACTGAGGGAAGCCTTGGGCGGCTGGAGAGGGACAAAGTGTCATCACCCCTACCCCTCTTCATTAATGACTGGCTGGTGATCATCCTCCTCCGCACTATCTGG
Organism: Pleurodeles waltl; assembly: GCF_031143425.1. NCBI lineage: Eukaryota > Metazoa > Chordata > Amphibia > Caudata > Salamandridae > Pleurodeles > Pleurodeles waltl. The sequence continues at coordinate 137,200,745 of NC_090451.1, forward strand.
GGTAATCTCACTTTCAAGAAGTGCTTAAGCTCTGCTGGCTTCCTCCCAGGCCATGAAGACCTTCTAAAGAGCCTCCTTTTTTGCTGGAGATCCCAGGTTAATTTTTCAAACCTTGCACAGTCCTCTCAGCTCATTAATCCTGAGTGTGGACTGGGTGGTCAAGTCGATCTCTATGCTTCTTGAACTCTTTTGATGACTTTTAGAATTGTTGCAAAACTTTTTCAAACTTTTGCAAAACTTTGTAAAAGTTTCCGAAACTGTGCCTTGGAGATTTCAGAACTTAGCAAAACTAATTAGAAATTGCAAGTACTTCTTTTTAGGTGATGACATGGTGGATTTTGTAACTTATTAATTGAATGATTCTGCAAAACACAAATTCTCCCCAATGTGAGGAAGGTGGTTTCATATGGTGTACACGTGACCTCACCATGTAGTAAAATCAAAATTCCATATCAGATACATTCAGGTTTGTTTGTAAAACCCTAGCTCAGTCCTGCATTGCTGTGGCTCAGACGATTCATCAAAGAAATACGTATGAAGCATTTACAAGTACCAAAGCAGTTGAATAAAAACAAATGCAACACAATAAAAATATGATACTCATTTATTTTAAAAAAGTGGTTGTATTGTAGACTTTAAATAGAAAGCTAAATGTAAAGAATTCACTGGGGGTCCGGAGATATGAATATTTAAAGAAACAATAAATCACAGATTTGAGCCTAGAACAATAATCATTGTAATATACCTGACTCGTAAATTCTATATTGTAACTTGAACAAGGCTATTAGAGCACTCTTGCAGCTGCCAGCTCTTGCAGGACGCCAGTCACAAGGGCCAACAAGGTCCAGCTGAACAATTACCTCACAGTTAAAGCAGTCTCCAGTCCAATTCCAGGATCTATGAGCGAACCACTATAGGAATCAATGCAGTGGGCTTGATGCAAGGGATGCCAGATGCTGAAAATACTAAGGATGCTAAAGATGCTGAGTCAGTGTTGGGGGTCTCCCTGTGGTCACCCCCAGTCCATGAATATGGTGGAGTGACTTTGGTCTCTGGGGAGGTGCCCATCAAAGTCCTGGTGAAGTCTAGCCAAAACTCAAATGCCACTTGTCTAAACGTCTCTGGTTATGGCAAAACCACTAGTTCTCTTTTACTGGCAATAACTTCCTTGCTGGGTAACCAGACTGCACCGGACTACTCTCCTCGGTTTAGCAGATGCAGGTGCATCTCAGTCTTTCAGCAGCCTTTCTTTTCTGTCTTTCTTCAGTCCTCTCTTCAGTACAAATGTGATCTCAGGTCTTGGTGCCAGGGGTGTCACACTTTCATGCCAAGTTCTTGCACTCATGGGATGCAACAACTACTGGCCATTGGGCTACCAGGTCTCCTCCTGCCTTGTGATGACTTCCCGTGATGTGTGACATGTATGTACCTAAGAATGCATGATTCTGCTCACTCCTAATGTGGCAGAACCCTTCTCTTGGTGTGTGGAGCTCCTTAGACTATCCAAGAGGTGTGGCTACTTGGAGCCACATTCCCATGGAAAAAATGTTTGGCAGTGGTGTCTCCTGTCCAAAATGCCAGACTGTTTGGTAAAACAAAAAGGGCAGCTCCTCTCATGTGTGACTACCACTTGCTGTGCAAAGGCAGATTCCCATAAGAAGCTTGCCTCTTGGACTCACACCCTGTTTGGCCATTATGCCAGGAGCAAGTCAAACCTCTTCCAATGGCAAGCCCCTTTGTGTTCCTTCCTGAGAGTCATTCACATCTCCATCCAGGAGGGCAGTAGGCTGCTTCGAAAACAATAGTTCGTATGCAGCCTTAAATAGTCACTGAAAACAATGGGCAACAAAGTGCCAACTTTCTAAAGTTCCCATTTGTGAAAAAGATACTTTGTTGGGCTTAATGCAATAATTTGTTTGGTACCATGAAGTATTATATTTAGTAGTCCCATTCAGAAGTTAGCACTATTGAGTTGTTAACGTGTAACTCTGTACTCGCTAATGGGGTAACTAGTCTTTGCAGAGTAAAAATAAGACTGTGAGATTTTTACTGTCAGGACATGTAAAATACATGTTCTACTTTTTAATGCACAGCACACTTCCTTACGACTAGTTTGGTCTGCCTTTGGAGTGACTTACATATACATAAAAGGAAGGTTTGTGCTTTGTCTTTGCTTTAAATGGCAAAGCCTAATTAGCATTTCAAAACTGCTCTATCAGTCAGCAAAGGTGGGTCAGGAGTTATGATTGGTTTTGTCACATTCATAGAGTCACAATAAGCGCTGCAGTCCAGGAGGGATACTTCAACTTATAAACCCGGGGTATCTCTGATACCGTATACTATGGGCCAATCAGTAAGATACCTTAAGGCAATTGTCGGTGAGCCAATTAGACAAATATCTTTTAAACGGTCAGAGCACTGGCATTTAAGCCTGTTTGGCAGGACTGGGTACATATACAGTCAAAAAACCAGCAGCATCATCCAAAACCTTAGGGGTGATCATACAAAGATAGGCCTTTTCTGACACTTTACAAGGGTCAGTTGGTTGGCCTTCTGTTTGTCTGCTTCAGAGACACAAAAATCAGAAGGACTCCTGATTCCAAGAGGGCCCAGCTGACCTAGGCGCTTGCCCAGAGAAGCTAGGTGCAGCAAGACTGACTAGAGGGAACTTTTTCAGCACTTGCAAAAAGTTGGAACTTAGGTCCTGATTTAATGTTTGGTAGGAGGCCTGCCATCTGCCAGGGTGGTAGAAGATGTTATGTCCAGATCCTAGATGGACTACCTCCCATTAAATCTAGAGAAAAACATACCGTATAAAATATTATTGTTTTTACCAATCCAAGGCAGTCAATATGTTGCTTCTAAATGTGGCTGTTATGTTAAAACTTTAAAATATTGATACACAATGTACAATACCATTGCAAGATTGTCACCCGTTTGTGAATATTATTTTGTATTGCAAGAATGTGCCTGCCAGGTTTAGGTGGCACATGGTTTCTATTTATCATTCATGTCTTTTAATTTTATCTTCTATATGCATGTGGGAGTTTATGTGTTTGTTTTATTGCAGATAGGCAAGTGGGTAAATGCAGGACTAAGTCAGTCGGTAGATAAATGAATCTAAGAGTGTAAGAATAAGTAACTGACTGAATGCATGATGACTTATTGAGTACCTATACACGTCAGTGGCTGAAGAAAAACTTTCAGTTATAAGCTCTATTGGCATTTCCAATGCTTGCCTATTTTAGTGCCTGTTTGCCCCATGTACCTCATTGTGTTGCCTTTTACATTTAGATCTGTTTTCTCGGCCTATTCCTACCTGTTTCCATTGCTTTTTTCTTTTCTTGCCCCCTGTTTTTCTTATTGTGGCACCAACCGCTCCCTTACTCCCTTTTAAGTATTGGCCTCTCCCTTCCCATCTCCTCTTTTCATTAATCACTTGTTTTCCTGATCCTTTCCTAGCCATCACAACCACATTCTAAAAATTTTATTGGATTGAATTTTTGATGGGGTGACTTACATGTAATAAAAGAGTAGATTAAGGCTTGGCAAGAGGTTTAAATGCCAAGTCGACATGGCAGTGTGTCACTGCATCCACGCTGAAATATCAGGCCTGATATACGTTTTTGAGTGCTACTTAGGTCTTTGGCACGATAAGTACACAGGCCTACTGGTAGCATTTAATTTACAGGTGCCAGGTATATGGTATACCACTCTACAAGGAAACTACAAGTAAATTAAACATGTCAATTAGGTATATGCCAAGCAAACTTTGCTTAAGGGATTAGGCAATTTAGCACTGGCAGTGTAGAGTGCACTGAGTCCTACAGTCAACAGAAGCAAAAATGACAGCATAAATTGGAGGCAAGTAGGCAAAAGGTTTTGGGGAAGACCACCCTATGGCTGACAGGTCTAACAAATACAGACAGGAAAATAGATACACTTCTGTCTGTGTTTATGGGTAAAAATCAGTAAGAACAGAAAGCTGGACACTAGAAAAACTTCCAGATGCCCCTCCAACGCCCAGAGACCATTATGGGAGCCAAGGCATGGAGAACAAAGAAAATATGACAATCAATGAGGTACACACTGTTTCACAGAATAGTAGACACCACATAGAAAGCAAGTAAGAGACATGATAGACAAAGAGAACTTGGCTGCCGGCCCTGGCATGAGTACTTCCCCCCCCCCTTCACCAAAGAACACTTGCAGCATGGGGAGCAGATTGTATACCCTGGGCCTATCCACTACCACTGAAGCAACAATGACAACATAAAAAATGAACCATGATAAAAATGGTAATTGCATAGCGACATAGAATTTGACAATAAATTGTGTAAAATAAACTTTCAGAATGCCTTAAGTCAAAAACGCTCCTAGGTAACAATTATCCCAGCCAATGAAGCACATACACACAAAATAGTGGTCGAGCACTTGGGGGAAAGAGATGAGTGAGAACCATGAGCCTGTACTCCTGGAGCCACCCCCACCATGACCACCAACAAGCAAGGCCATCTACCGGGCAGCCATAGAAGCAATGAGAATGTGAGAAATCTATTAAAATAACATAAATGGCATACACCAGTTTAGCCCACAAATAATAAAGCATGGGAGTATAATCACAAATCTAATCAAAGGCACAAGAAAATGAAAGTAATACAACCCAAGTACCCATTCCATGTCCACTGTTCTTGTACTCTTATCTCTTAATCAACACATAGGTCTGCCATGCATCCCTTAGTGCAAAAGCAAGGCCAATCAGCAACAAACAAAACAGAAAAATGTAAAAAAGTAAACAAATGGCTGTGCCTGCCCTATCTCAAACAACAAACCTTTTGAAAGTACTGCAATGTAACTTTCTTGATGTCGCCCCAAAAATATTTAAAAAAAATTAAAAATAAAAACTTCCAAGGGTTGAGGATGCAGAAAGCAAAGAAGTCAAAACATGAGTTATGCTTTCCCTCCATAATCTAAATACAAAAGGATGAATGACTCAACAAAGAACAGGGAGGAGTCTTCAGGTAGGGAAGAGGATGTTGATACTGTATAAACAGTAACTTAATTTTAAATTGCACTTCCACTGTTATGGAAAGTAGCCTCTTTCTAGCAAGGTTACCCCCACTTTCTGCCTGTTTGTCAGTGTGTTTGACTGTGTTCATTGGGATCCTGCTAGCCAAAACCCGAGTGATTATGCTCTCTCTGTTCTAACTTGGTAACTTGTACAGTTTTCATCCTACATTTGGCATACTGGTGCCCCCATGTAAGTCCCTAGTATATGGTACACAGGTACCCAGGGCATTGGGGGACCAGGGGATCCCCATGGGCTGCAGCATGTATTATGCCACCCATGGAGAGCCTATGCAAAGCGTTCTGTGTAAAAGGGTGCATGCACCCTTTTTCACCATCTGTCACTGCACCAGGTCACTATAAGTCACCCCTGTGGCAGACCCGCCTACCCCAGAGGGTAGGGTTCAAGAACCTGTGTGTGAGGGCTTCCCTGCACTAGCAGAGGTGCCCCACGAACTCCAGTGCCATTTTCATGGACTTTTGTTTTTATATTTCTTTATTGGTGTTTTTGTCTACATTTGTATACAAAGAGGTAAGACAAAGGGCATATTTTGTATGCAACATAACATTACCTTACTAGTGCCATGAAGTACAGTCAGCATCACAATGGATGCTGAACATGAGTTCAAGGCCACCATGACAAAGTGACAATATGTGTACCTGTGGAAACAAAGATCCCGACTCAACAGAATAATCCCAGGATCTGCCAATTAAAGAAATTGCAACACAACAATAATCTCCTCAAATAACATTGCAACTTTGCAGAACAAACAAACAAACATCTGTCTGGATCAAGCAGTTGAGAGAATGTATCTTATCATTGACGGAGTCCGGTGTGGAAAGAGAAGGGGGGGAGAGGGTAAGGACTTATATCTGTACAGAGCCCCATTAAGAAAGGGAAAGGAAGGATGCAAGAAAGGGAAGTGCATGGCCAGTGTGACAAGAAGGTGTATGTTTTCCGGTTAGGACAGCACTCCTCACTTGGCATCATGCTCAGTGGCTCAGACCTATGCTAAATGTGAATTGGGTGCCCCCAAGGTAGCACCCTCTACTAGTGTCAGTCTATCTCAGGTGAGTTTATCTTCTCGGATATGCGTTGTATGTATCCGTACCAGGCCGCAATGGAAGTAGTAGCCCCTTTCAATCTGCGGCATCGAACCATTGCCTCAGACTCGGTTACTGCCCACTTGTGAGTCGTTCTCATACAAGTAATTACTGTAGGGGTGTGTAGGCCTTCCATTGCATCGCGATAAGGTGCTTGTATAATACAGTCACTAGATCAGTGAGGTTCAGATAATGCTTATTATGTTTGGTGCGCAATACGATACCCAGCAGGAAAACCAGCAGACTTGATGGGGAGATGGACCTCCACAATAGCTGATATTAGTTCCATTATCTGGTCTCATGTGCATCGCAGTGGAGGACACTCCAAAACCATGTGGATGAATGTCGCACCAGGTAAGTTACATCTAGGACATTTGGAATGTGTCACCAGAAACATCTTACTGAGACGTGGTATGAGATAAGTCTGGTGCACATAATTATATTGTGTGTATTTCAGATGTGCTTTGCAGGAGACTTGTTGAACTTGCTCAAGAGCCATGCTCCACTGCTGAGATGTAAGTGTCGTGGACAAGGAGTCTTCCCATCGCTCCCTACTTCTAGATGGGGGGGGGGGCCTTTTCGCCCTCCTAGTGCTCTGTATAAAGTTGCCTTACGGGCCAAATCATGGGTTAGTATACATTGGAGTCCCAGGTGTATTGGTGGTTCCACTAGTCCCTGAGGCCAGAGGGCCGTGATCCCTGCCCTGAGCGCCAAGTACCATAAAAAAGGGCCAGCTCCTGTGTCAAACTGAGCACATATGTCGGGAAAAGAGAGCAGAGCACCCTCCTGATACAATGCACCCAATTAGGACAGTCCAGCCTCTCGCCATGGCATCGAGTCATACATTTCTAGGAGCTTGTTTAAGGCTGGCAAGCTCTATGGTGGAATCCGGGGCACCTAGGGGTGTGAGGCTTGTTTGGTGTATATGTAGCATTTTCATGTTTGTTTGGCAACCTGTAAGAGTATACTCCCACCTCCCCTGGGCTTATCTGGAGAAAAAAGCCATCCCAGAAGGTCTGTGTTCCCTAGGAGCGCTTTCATCATACTACCTTCTTCTGGCGCCACCCCCATCTTGGCCACTTCATTGGCCACTGGAGTTGCGCTTCTGCGAAGTACAGTTCAAGATCCAGGACCCCCAGGCCCACCTCCAAGGTAGGGTACTGGAGAACCAATAGTGACACCCATTTCCTTGCCTGACCCCATACAAGGATTGACATCAAGCCATGTAAGGCAGCAAAAAAAGGATGCCGGCAGAAGCATTGGTATGGTCGCAAAGAAATACAATAGTCTTGGGAGGACCATCATCTTAGCAATCAAAGCCCTCCCCATGGGCAACAACGGCAAATGCACCCAGAATTGCAGGGATTGGCTTATCGATGCTTACGCTTTCCTGTGGTTACCATCCAAAAGGTCCTTTGCCGTGTGATATATATTCACCCCTAGATATGGGAAGGTGTCAAAGGCCCAGGGTAGGGGGACAACCGTTAGTAGATGGTGTTGGGCTTGCTCAACCCTCCGCAGCAGGAAAATGCAGGACTTATCCTAGTTAATTTTGAGTCCTGTTAAATTGCCAGAATGTGCGAGTAGATCATATAAGTGTGCTAGTGTCGAGGCCTGGTCTCGTATAGAAATAAGAACATCATCTGCATACAAGGAGACGATATGCCTGTCAGTTCCCACCCAGACCCCCCCCCAGTCTGGCCCTTTCTTGCATCGTATGGCAGCGAGAGGTTCCATGGCTAAGGCAAACAGCACTGGTGACAAAGAGCAACCCTGCAGAGTGCCTTGTTCTATACTAAAGGAGCATGCTATACATTGGCCTGTCCGAACCCGGGCTTTGGGATTAGTGCATAATATTTTAATCCATCACAGAAAAGTGGGGCCCATGCCAAATGCTTGTAATACTTGAAGCAGGTAGCTCCAATTAATCGTATCAAATACCTTTTCAAAATTTATGGACACCTCAATTAGGACGTCAGGGTCCACTTCTGAGGCATCTACTATATGGCACAGGCGTCTGATGTTACAATGTGTGGCTCTACCCAGTATGAAACCGTTCTGTAAGGTTTGCAACAGGGGGAGTAGCCTATTAGCAAGGATTTTGCTCAATATTTTATAGTCTATATTTAACATGGAAAGTGGCCTGGAAGAACTCACTTCCATGGGGTCTCCTCCTGGTTTAGGTAGTACAATAATTAGGGCTTCACTGAGGGAGGTGGGAAGAGTACCACGCTTGTGGGCCTCCCTATAAACTTCTAAGAGGTGTGGGGCAAGGGTGTCGCTATATATTGCATCAAATTTAACCGGGGACCCATCATTGTCCGGTGTCTTAGCTACCCAACAGATGGTGCATGATATCTTAATTTCCCCTAATTGCAGGGGTTGTTTCAGTTCCTAGCTTTGTAATAAATTCAAAGTAGGAAGTGATCCCTCTCACAGATATTCCTGTATGAGCTATAAAGGTGCATCTCCAGGAGATGAATATTGCTCCTCATAGTATTTAGTAAACACACAATTAGGCCCATATTTATACTTTTTGACGCACAACTGCACCAACACAGTTGTGCGTAAAAAAATTTAACGCCGGCTGACGCCATTCCAAAGCGCCATGCGGGCGCCTTATTTATTGAATGACGTTAGCCGGCGCTGCGCACTGGTGTGCGTCAAAAAAAATGACTCACACCAGGCAGCGCCGGCGTAGGGAAAATGGAGCTTGGGCGTCAAAAAATGGGGCAAGTCAGGCTGAGGCAAAATTTTGGCCTCAACCCGATTTGCGCCATTTTTTTTGACGCCCAACCTCCATTGAAATGACTCCTGTCTTAGCAAAGACAGGAGTCATGCCCCCTTGCCCAATGGCCATGCCCAGGGGACTTCTGTCCCCTGGGCAATGTCACTGGGCATAGTGGCATGTAGGGGGGCACAAATCAGGCTCCCCTATGCCACAAAAAAAATACGAAAAAAATACTTCCCTGAACTTACCTCAACTTCCCTGGGATGGGTCCCTCCGTCCTTGGTTGTCCTCCTGGGGTGGGCAAGGGTGGCAGGGGGTGTCCCTGGGGGCATGGGAGGGCACCTCTGGGGTCCTTCTGAGCCCACAGGTCCCTTAACGCCTGCCCTGACCCAGGCGTTAAAAAACGGCGCCCATCAGGCTGGGCGCCGTTTTTTAAGGCCTGCCCCCTCCTGTGCATCAAAATGACGTCACAGTATAAATATGGGGCACAGGCCTTTAAGTCATTTTAGAAGGGAACGCCTACCTTGCATAAAATTAATGCAAGGCTGGTTCCCCCTTCCAAAAAATGGCGCACATGGTGGAACTTTGACGCCCGCTGCGTCGGACGTCAAAGTATAACTATGGGGCAGGGTTTGCGCCGAATGTGCGTCAAAATTTTTTACGCACATTCGGCTCAAACAGAGTATAAATATGCCCCTTAATGTCTATCTGAGTGGTTTTGACATCACCTTTATGATCCTGGATAGCCCCTATCAGTGTTTTGGGAACCTCTGTCCACAGCAGCCACATAAACACCTTACCAGGTTTGTCCCTGTCATCATGTTGGCGGGCCATAGAGTCGTTATAATCCAGGTCACTTAACTGTTGGTATTCCTCCCAGTATCTGTGGCGCAATGGCGCCAATCTTGATCTTGTCTGGGGTGCTGTGACTGCTTCCCACTCTTTGGCATGGAGCTGTGTCTCCAGCCCCAGCACGCTGCTGGTCAGCACGCTGCACACCCCCCATGAGTTAGAGATGCAGATTTCTCTCATATTGACCTTCATAGCTTCCCATTCTGCACTCCATTTCCATTTCCTATATTTTCAGCGAAATATGTGGTTATCTGTGCGGCTATTGTGGTGCGAAACACAGTGTCCTGTAAGGCCTCAGTGCGCAACAGCCAGGAAAGTATAACAGGTCTCGACCCTCCCCACTGAAAGGTGACCTTGAGGGAGTTATGATCTGAAAGAGATGTACATATCAATGGCCAACACTACAAATTACAGAAAAGGTAATCTAAGCGTGTGTGTACCTGGTGTCCTGGTGCACAGTAGAAGTACTCATGCTCCCCCGGATGACCCATCCGCCAAACGTCATGGAGGTCCATGGTCCTAGACCACTGCCGAAAGTGTTTTGTGGCATGAATGCCCGCTGTACCAGGTAGGGGAGGGAAAGATCTATCCCAGTCGGTATCCTGTATACCATTAAAGTCCCCTCCCCAAATCCCTGGTGCTTGTGGCATTAAGAGTATGGTAGGTGTTAGAGAGTCCAGTAAAGTAGCTTGCACATTGTTTGATGCACATACTGAAATTAAGTAAAATGGGGGCCCATCAAGGTTACTCTCAACTGCCACATAGCGGCCCTTGCCATCCATCAAAACTCTTTCCTTAACAAAGGGGACCTCAGGAGCAGCCCAGACAAGGACCCCTCGTGCATAAGCAGAGTATCCTGTGCCATATACTTGCCCACCCCATCTCCTGCTCACCTAATTCACTCTTAGTGAAGTGGGTTTCTTGTAAACAGGCCATATGTATGTGTCCTCACCTAAGATGTGCATAAATCGCCCCTAACACTCCATGTAAGCACATTATAGATAGTAGCCATAAGTAGTAGGTAAATGTGTCCATGTCTAGGCGGTCTCTTACCCCACCCATATCATAACCACCCTCCCCCCACTGCCACTACCCCCATCAATGTCTCCAGACAGCTTAGAGCAAACCAAAAACACAAATAAGTTAAGAACTCCCATTCCCCAGGCCTGAGTGTGGAACAACCCCATGTTACCCTTTAAACTAGATAATAAGTGAACAGCAGATACTTGCATTCTAATCATGTTGGTGCGGGAAAGTTCAACAAGGGAAGCAGTGTCCAATTAAGAGTATTTTATGGTGTCAGTGTGTGTCCTCTCAGATTCTAGTATGGTGGGCCCCCAAGTTTGTTTGCAATGACTGACCCCCACATAAGGACCACCAGACCAAGTACTTCCCTGGTGCCTGTTCAAGTGCTGCCAAAAATAACATTGTCTTTATAGGTCATCTGCAGAGTGAGGTGTGATCCGTGGGCCCAGGTGGGAAAGTACAGCGGAAGAGGATGATTCACTGGTGTTCAAGTCAGAGTCCAGGGTCTGCTCAGTTAGTAGTGAAGAGTAGGGACTGGCAGTGCAAAGTGATGCTTCTTTGACTGCTTGTGGTTGAGCTGCTTCCATTTGATTCTTACTTGGCTTTGACTTGAGTGCTTTCTTTTTCTGAGATCGACTCTTAGGCATAAGCCAGAGCGTACTCTCTGTGGTGTCACCCCGTGATTCTGCTAGGTTCTTAGCATGCAGCCACGTCCAGACGTCTTCTGGAGAGTGAAAAATGTGGTTCTGTTCTCCATCGGTCATGCATAGCTTTGCTGGGAACAGCAGGGCATATTTCAAATTTACTTCGAGTAGCTGTGACTAGACCTTGGTGTAGGAGTTTTGTTTATGTTGCACTGTCATGGTAAAATCAGGATAGGTTGTGATCATGCTGTCTTCATAATTCCATGGCCCTTTGGTCCGGAACCTCTGTAGGAGCAGGTCTCGGTCCCGGTAGTTAAGCAGACGGGTTATTAATGGTTGTGGTGCAGAACCAGGCTGTGGGGCCCCCCGGAATACAGTGTGCCCATTCAATGGCGAAAAACTTTGGGACCTTATCCTCCAGCACTGTGTCAGTAAGCCAACTCTCTATGAATAATTCTACACTGGGACTTTCTGCGTGTTCTGTAAAGCCAAGGAAGTGGATATTATTCCGGCGAGAGCGTCCTTCCGCATCCTCTGCTCTGCGTTGAAGCGTGGCCACCTCAGCTTCCACTCACTTCAGCTGATCCTTCATTTCCTGGACTGATGGGCCCACAACATCAAGGGTAGATTCCGTGTCACCAACCCGATCAGCTAGTTTACGATGATCTGCTCGCAACAGGTTTACCTCCAACGAAATTGTGTTGATCCAGGTTTCCAAGGAGGACTTCATGTCCGATATGACCTGCAATACCTTATCAAATTGCATGGAATGTGTTGCCAGTGTGGCTTCAAGGTGCTGTAGGCCATTTGAAGCTTTTTTTGGGTTTTGGAGGGTGTTCGGGTCTCAGGCACCTCCATCGATAGTGTCTTGATGGACCAGGTCTTCCCCATCATGTTTGACAGCATTCTGATAGCCAAGGAAATAGTAGGGTTTCCAGCCCATCAGTTATCTCCTCCTGTGAGGGAAACAGCACTGCAGGACCCCAGGCCCTTAAGGGTCGACAGCGATGCTGCATCCAACGTGGCTGCAGAGGTTTTCCAATGCACCCTCAGGGCAGCCACCCGGGTAATCTCTGATGTTCCTCCGTCCTCGGTGCAAACCCCTAGTAGCTCAGGCTCCCTAGTCTCTGCCGTGCAGCACCATCGCTAGCCTCCGACCGGGCCTACATGAGGGTATCAGGTAAGTGCATCCCCTGGCTCTGGAGGGAGGGGAACCGTCAGGGGCAGTTGCAGGGTTCCCGACACCATGCCGTCCTCTTCTTTGCAGGCCCCACATGGCTGCCACTCATCGCCAGGTCAGGCTGCGCTGTCCCAGCACGGTTCTCCCAGGCCTGCGTCAGAGTCGCTGGTAGATGGGCTCCTGGAAGGATCCTCAATGACTGTGGCTGGAGCCTAAATGGCGCCCGTCTCCCTCTTCATAGGCCCCGCACTGCCACAGCACACCTCCAAGCCTAGCCGGACCGCACTGCCGCACCGCGCAGGAGCCTCTGTCTGTCCAGGCCCGGACACACTTAGCCTGCTGGCGCCAGGGGAATCACCATCTGCCCTCGCTGAGGCCCTGGCGTGGTGCTGGCTTCTTCCACGTCAGCCGTAGCTCACCCCAGAGGCCTCGCGACCGCAGCAGGTAGATGTGTCCCCTGATATCAGGGGGACCGTCGATGGGTGTTGCTGGGGCCCAGCCTCTCGCAGGCGCAGCTCCTTCTCATACCAGGCCGAGCCACGCAGTCTCTGGACGCGGGCCTCCTGCTTGCCTGTCTTCTGTGTGCACAGCTATCTACCGGCTGTCTCTCTGAGGTAGAACTGTTACTTCGAGTCTCCAGGGAGAGGTCAGCAGGCCAAGCTCTCCCCCTCTCGCAGTCATAGGGACCAGAGGGTGCCAGATGTATAAGAATAATTTTAGAGCTTGCATGGAGCTTCCCACTCAGCAATCCAGCGCAGTCACCATCTAGGCCATGCCTCTGCCGTTTTTATGGACTTTGTGAGTGCAGAGACACCATTTTACGAATGTACAGGACATAGCTCACTACCTATGTCCAGCTACATAATGGTAACTCCGAACCTAGGTCTTTTGGTATCAACCATGTTAGAATCATACCCCAATACTGTTGCCAGTATTGGAAGTATGATTCCATGCACTCTGGGGGCTCCTTAGAAGACCCCTAGCTTTGCCACTAGCCGTCTTCTAGGGTGTCCTGGGCAGCCCAAGCTGCTGCCACCCCTCAGACAGGTTCCTGCCCTCCTGCTGCTTGGTCTGATCAAGCCCAGGAAGGTAGAACAAAGGCTTTCTTTTGGGGGAGGGAGGTAACACCCTCTCCCTTTTGAAATAGGTGTGACTGGTTTGAGAAGGGTAGCCTCCCCAAACCACTGGTAAGCTTTGAAGGGCACATTTGGTGCTCTCCATGCATAAACCTGTCCACACCAGTTCAGGGACCCCCAGTCCCTGCTCTGGTATGAAACTGGACAATGGAACGGGGAGTGACCACTTCCCTATCCATCACCACCCATGGGGTTGTGCCCAGAGCTCCTCCAGAAGGTCCCTGGGTTCTGCATCATGACTCCAAGGTTGGCAGGGACCTATTGGAGCATCTGAGTGGCCAGGCCAGGCAGGTGACATCAGAGCCCCCTCCTGATAGGTGGTCATCTGGCTAGGTGACCAATCCCTCTTTCAGGACTATTTAGGGTCTCTCTCTTGTGTGGGTCCTCAGATTCAGCTTGCAAGATTCCAGCAGGACTCCTCTGCACCGCCACTTCGACTTCTTGCCACTGGAACCGCGACTGGACCCTCCAGGAACCGACAGAGTATTCTTCGTGGATGCAGACTTTTTGCAACATTGTTTCCATGGCTCCTTCCGGTTTCTGCAACATTTCCCCAGCTGTGCATCCTCTGAGGGTGGCAGGTCTTCAGTCTGCATGAGAAGGAAGAAGGAAATCTTCTTTGGAGTGAAGGAGTCACCCCCCCCCCCCCCCCTGCATCCACAGGCACCTACTGCAATGACGACTGGCAGTGTGGATCTCCTCTCATCCTGAGCTACATGGACCCTGCATCACAGGTGGTAGTCCGCAGTAGTCCTCTTAGTTTTCTCTGCCAGCTGTCCAACTTAAGCCCTTGCCTTCCCACGCAGGACAGTACCCCCCATGCACTGCATCTCTTGCAGCTGCCAATGCTTCTTTGCATCTCTCCAAGGGAAATTCAGGCTACGAACAGCTCCACCCCTCAGCACGCCTTCCTATGACGCAGAGAACTCTGAGTGGTTCTCCTTCGGCATGTGACCCTTCTTCTATGTGCTGCGTGGGCTCCTTCTGCAACTTCTATGTCCTCGTCCTGTGGGACTCCTGTGGGTGCTGCCTCCACTCCTGTGGACTCTCTGTGTCGCTGAGGGCCCCCTCTTATTCCCCCTCCTGGGTTGAGTCCTCCTGGGCCGTGCTGGTCACCGGCAGCACTACATTCTGCCAATTGCAATATTTGCCTTTGCCCAGGCTTGTTGGTGGAATTCCTGCACCGACACCCATCTGCAATATTCTTTCCAGTGTGGGACATCTTCTGCATCCCTCAGAAACGTTTCTCCTTCTCCAGGGCTGCAGTGCTGACCTTCTCTTCATCACCATCGACCAAGTCCTGCAAGTAGAGCTGGGTGGGTAGTAGCTCCTACTCCTCCTGGACTCCACTGTGACTCTTGAACTTGGTCTTCGCTTTCCACAGGTCTTCCTCTCCAGGAATCCACCACTGGTTTCTTGCAGTCTTGTCTGGGTGTCTTCTTTTCTTCTTTTCCTTCCTTTTGGGTGGTTTGTGGAAAATCCAGTGATTTACTCCTGCTTTCCTTGTCGCTGGTCCACATCTCTTGAGTGTCCTCATTATTGAGCGTTGGTATGCTAAGTGGCTAAAATCATTGACAAAGCCAATAGATCTTATATAGGCGAGACCCGTTGGCTTTGCCAGTGCTTGCTGATGTGAGAGTGAGGATTTGAGCTCACTTCATGTTATGTGCGGTATCCAGCTGGTGCACGACGCAGGCAGAGAGCTAAAACGCATTACCATTGACAAATAGCTCTCGCATTGCCCAGACCAGTTGGCATTGCCAGTGCTTGTTTTTCACTTCCTGGTGCCATTCATGGCTGTAGGGTGTGCGTTTTTTTAACTGGTTCAGCTGTTATGTCAACATTTTCTACGTGGCATGAAATGCTTCAACGGTAAACGGGCTATAGTTTCCGCAATCCGTGCGAGTGAACAAACGTTTTACTTCTGCTTAATGACTGTAGTTCTACTTGGTGCATACTAAATAATTATTAAGAAGCACGATGGCGTAAAAGCAATAATAGTGAATTTTAGAAGGTCAGAAAAAATAAAAGACACTGGAGATGCCGGGGATTGAACCCGGGGCCTCATACATGCGAAGCATGCGCTCTACCACTGAGCTACATCCCCCATCTGTGCTGACGTGGTTGCATTAGCTTTATTGAGTAGGTGACAGCGTGGTGTGTGATAGATTGATATTGGTTAGAAAATGAGACACTGGATCAGACGGGCGAGTGCCGGACCTGGATTGCCCTCTTCTTTCACTTGAGACTATGAAGCTGGAGTGAGATGAATAGGTAAAGAAAAGCAATCATTAGAAAAGAAAGAGAGCGTGCCCCTACCATGGAGAAATAGCAGAAGAGAGGGCGCCCTCTCCCGCCTGTTTAAGAATATGACAATTGGTATCCCGTGAGATTTGTTTATCGCACCGCCTTCGCCTCTCTGCGGAAAATAAAGTTGCACGAACAGACAGAAGCAGATCTCAGAATTACCTTTCTTTAAAGAGTTTTTTAAATTGTAGTTTTTTCGGAGCTCTTTAGTCCCCCAGGTCCACGCATGAGTGGGTCACCCAGCCCAGGTTGTTATTTTGCGGTCTGTGAATTGGAATCCTGATTAGCCAGACAAGGTCTACAATGCAAAGCAAAACATCTGACTAGGATGAGCTTCTTATGAATGGATCTGGGAAACGTTATCAGCAATCGGAATGATTTCCACTCAACAGAGCAGTGCTTGCTTGGACTTGGTTGGATTTGCCCTTGAAAAAGCAAAAAACACGCCCCCCGCTTATACTTGTCCAGGTATAATGTTGTTTGGAATGCAGCTCCTCCCACACTGCGTTCCCTTTCGCACCCCCTTAACTTGACATGGGCAGTCACAGCGCTGGAATTGAACACAATCATTTACAAAGGCAATAGGCCTTGCCTATGTGAAATCTATTGGCTTTGGCAATGTGTTTTAGCCATGCACATGTGGCTGCTGTTCCGCATGGCTCAAACTGTTGGAGTGGAGCAGGAGTAGAGTGTTGTAGAGTGGATTTGTTGGAGTAGTGTGACGTAGAGTGAAGTAGGGGGAGTAGAGTTTCATAGAGTGGAGGGGGGAGTAGAGTTTCATAGAGTGGAGTTGGGGAGTAGTGTCATAGATAGGAATTGTTGGAGTAGAGTATCAGAGAGTGGAGTAGGGAGAGTAGTGTTTCATAGAGTGGAGGGGGGAGTAGAGTTTCATAGAGTGGAGTCAGGGAGTAGTGTCATAGAGAGGAATTGTTGGAGTAGAGTATCAGAGAGTGGAGTAGGGTGAGTAGCGTTTCATATAGTGAAGCAGAGGGGAGTAGAGTGGAATAGAATTCAGTGTTTCAGAGTCAGAGAGTGTTGTAGAGTGGAGTGTCAGAGTCGAGTGGTGTAGAGTGGGGTGGAGTGGAATAGGGTGGAGTGGGTTGGAGTGGATTGAGGTAGTCGGGTGGATTGGACTGGAATAGAGTAGGGTGGATTGCAGCAGAATGGGTAGATTTGAGTAGAGTTGGGTAGATTAGTGTGGATTGGAGAGGGGTGGAGTCATGTGGATTGGCATAAATTGGATTGGAGTGGATGGTTTGGAGTGGACTGCAGCAGGGTTGATTGAGTTCGGTGGATTGGGGGGATGATATGGATTGAAGTGGGGTGGATTGAACTAGAGCGTGGTGGATTAGAGTGTGGTGTAATAGATTTGGGTGGGTGGATTGGATTGGAGTAGGGTGAGGTGGATTGGATTGGAGTGGGATGAGGTGGATTGGATTGGAGTGGGGTAGTTTGGAGTGAGGTGAACTAGAGTGAGGTGGAGTGGGTGGATTAGATTTGGGTGGATTGGATTGGAGTGGATTGAATTGGACTGAATTGGATTGAATGGATTGTGGTGGATACGATTGGACAGGAGTTGGGAGGATTTGGTGGAGTGAGGTGGATTGGATAAAAGTGGGGTGGATTGGAATTGGAGTGGGGTGGATTGGATTCGACTGAGTGGAGTGGGGTGGACTGGAGTGAGGTGGACTGATTGGATTGAATTGGAGAGTGGTCTGGAAGGATTTTGTGAGGGTGGATTGGGAGGATTGGAGTGGGATGGATTGGATTGAGTGGGGTGGTTTGAATTGGAATGGGATGGATCAGATTGAGGTGGTTTGGTGTGGGGTGAGGTGGGGTGGATTGGATTGGAGTGGGATGAATTGGATTAGGGTGGGATTTGTAGGAGTGGGGTGGATTGTGGTTTAGTGCACAATTATGTGTTAAAGCAAGATTTCAGAAATTACACATAAGAATTAAACAATATGGCTTTGCAGTATTTAGATCTAGATAATCATCATCTTTTGAGAACAATGCCTATGAGCAAAATCAAAACAAATCATGAGTGCAAAGTGAGAAAAGAAGACTTGGCAAAGTAACAGAAAATTAACTATAGTAAATAAAACTGCAATTTTTTTGTCCTGTTGGACACCTTTTTGGCAGTCACACACCTGTTTGCAGGGCGCTAGAAGTTAAAAAGAACAAAATAGTACCTCAATCACATCAGGAGCAGCGGGCGGGCACTGATTAAGTTGAATCAATCAATGCTTGGTCCCTGTTCCACAGAATGGAATCATAATGATGCTTGGCCTGCAGTGACCAACTATGAAGCTGTAAAGAAAAGTGACACGCAAGCCAACAAATGATAAGCAACACGCAGGCTCCATGCCCCTTTTGCTAACAATAGTGTCTCACAAGCGAGATGCATGGGCTAGCTCAAGCCATCCCAGGCTCACCCCTAAAAATGTACTCTAGGAACCCATAAATTGAGGGTAAAGGTGTGGCAGTGTAAAGGGGTGGCTTTACAAGGGGCACAGGTTAAAAAGGAGAGTCAGACAGTCAATTTATACATTTACTTTTAGAAAAATCTGCTGCAAGGAAATTGGCAACAAGGTCAAATGTGGCATTACATTTATTTTACCTTACTAAATTGCCTCAAAGAGGCTACATTTAAAAATATCTTATAGGGTTAAGGCACTTGCTGCAGAGGAGGAAGCGCCTGTTGAAAGGACACCTATTGGCTTTGAGACCCTAAAGCTGTTGATTGGGGCATCAGAATATATCTGTGAATCCCAGCTCGAAGAAATACCATGCTCAAACCTACTCTCCTGTGCTGTTTCGAGACTTTAGGACTTCTAACTTGTTGGCAAGAACAAATGATGATAACACATTCAGGGCACTGAAACTGAATGACCTCATGCTGGGCATGATGGGGCAGAAGTGAGAGTGACACATTCAAAAACTTACTATATGGGAAAAAGGATGACCATGCCATTAAGGGAATTAGGGGATACACAGATTCTGCCTGCCGCATCTCTCCCAGTCCCATATGGCCTGCCGCCCCCAGTACCTGGTGTATTTGCTTGTTCAACAGGATGGAAATTCAGTATCTGAGTTCGAGTTCAGATGGGTTTTGCAAAGTGCAATACCGAAGTAGCCGAGGGTGCAGAGTAAAAGGTAATCTAACCTCTATTTTGGCATGAGAGAAGCAACAACTATTTTTAATAGAGCTTCCCAAAGGGGAACACTATTAAAATAAGAAAGTGACAATCAGATTGTTACAAAGTATATGTTAGAACCTAAATATCTAAGGAATGTATTGTCCGGCAGGTATCTGGTAATGCTTTGATTACTGTACATACTGTAGTAGCTTTGTTACTGATGGAATTCTGGGGTGTTTCTGGGTACTCACTGAAGCCCACTCCCACCGAAAAATAATTATTGAGTGCAAGGAACTGTAAAGGAATCTACAAACTGATTCTGCTATGAACAGCGTGCCCAAACTTGATTCTTGATTGAGGATTGTCATTGCACCCTCTAGCAGGAAGTTGGCAATGCCCTGGCGACTGGAGATTTGCACGCTATTTCCCAATGACTATCATGTACCTGCCCAATTTATTGTTTGCATTGTCGTTACAGTGATTTTCACATACTGCATGCCGTGATCCTTTTTAGAAATTGCATGTTTGAGCTTGACTCACGAGGGTTGCCATTGTGTCCTCTCGCAAGGTGTGGGTGTTGTCCCTACTATATTGTATTGAGTTGCCGATGACAAACATTGAATCTCCAAAGGCCTGTTGTTCCATGTTCTCATAAGGTGAAGGTAAGAATGTACTGATTGATTCAAGGCCCAGGGCATACTTGAGCATTGCACAGCAAATTCATTAGCCTAAATAAAGTGTGGAATGGTGATGTTAACTTCTTGTCATCATTCACAAGCATCAAGATTACGGGTCACGGGCCACTTGTTCATGGCCAAGGCAGCTTAACGGGCAAAGAAAAAATGGAACCACAGGTTCCTTACCATTGAATTGTTCTGATTGGATATCCCAGGGATGAAGTGGAATATGTTGGAACCAAACGTGCGCCGGCAGCTATATCAGGGAACGCTGAAAGCGGACCACCTCATATCCATCTGGGTGGGAACAAACTGACGTCCTGGGGCAGAGGTTCACTACTGCTTTCTATGTTGGAAATACCAAGTTTACAGCCCTTCTTGGACAAG